>NC_080440.1:10000-380471 GCF_028018845.1 Melospiza georgiana | reverse complement strand
AGCTTTACAAATGCAATCTGACGCTACATGAGTTGGGTTTCTGAATAACAATAAATACAGGAGTACGTGGGAAACTGAGGTACCTCGGGTTCAATGACTGGTTCAAGGCCAGTGACAGAGCAGCAATGTCAGCTGGTACAAGAACCCAATCTCCCCATCCATCTTATATCATCACTGGTCTTACTGCTGTCTCCACATGAACAAGTTTTCTTGCAGCCTGCTCTTGCCACGGTTGCAAACAGAGGTTCCCACTGACTCCCAATGGCTTGGCAGTGCTCAGTTATTTTAGCTCATTCCCCTGATCCTCATATCCTGTTGCTCATCCCTTCAAGAACACAGCACCCTTCTCAGCTTTTATGGCACCAGTGACAACAGGCTCCTGGTCGCCCTCCCTGCCTACCCAGGTACCCTACTTGGAAGAGGAAGGTGCTACCAGGAACACACATTACAGTGGATCGGTGTGACAAGCCAGGACCAAAGATGGAGTGAAATCTCATCTGTGCGTAGTCTCCCTTGAGTCACTCATTAACTAGCTGTCTAAATACCTTACTGGATACAGCACTTGGTACTTTCAACATCAGCAGCCTGATGATAGTCATGATTATTTTCTTTACTGAACAGAAGCTAGAAAACACTGTACCTCCACAGCAGTCCTGGAGTCCAGGGGAAGCTCAAGGGTGATGGGTGCTGCTGCCACTGTGTTTCACTTTTGACCAGGCCGTTCGTTCACTTCCCAAGCGCCTCGAGCAGCCCCAGCCCCGATGGTGCTGCCTGACCCGCCCTGGCACAGACAGCTCAGTCCCGCCCGGGCTCGGGGCTGCTCCGCCGGGACGCTGAGCATCAGCACAGCCAACAACCACTACGGGTGCCTTCACACCCTGTAAATAGGATTCCTGACTCCCAGCGAGTCCTCTGAAAGCCGTGACCATGCCAAGATGTCAGGACTGAGCTCCCAGTGCTTAACACACCCAGTCTTTGTGGAATTAGCACCAGCTACTAGATTTGTTGGCTGTCAGGCAGCTTGTACTTTGCCACCAGGGAAAAACCGTTCAACTTTGCTAGAGTAGGTCTATGAACCAAGTGCATTAAGACTACATATTTTACCACAGAGTGGAGATGCCACACTAAACACTCCGGTTACCATGGGAAACCTTTCTCTCTTTGCCACTGGCATTGCACAGGGAAGCCCAAGCCCAAATGCTCTATCTCGCCTCTGAAATCAAACAGATGTTTTCACAATCTTTGATGGAGCCGAGCTGTGCACTCATCCCAGAGGAAGGGAAAAATGCAGCGTTAAACCAGCCTTTTCCCTCTCTTTTTTTCCAAGCATCGTACATTTTTAGTGAAAAGGGAAACAGGCGACTCTGTCTCGCGCTAACATTTACGGCCACTCGGTAACAAATTGTGACAATGGCAAACTTCTGCCACGAACGCGGGGAGCCAAGGGTGGCTGTGTGCCGCCCCTGGCAGGGCTGTGCGCCGCGGGACGGGACGCGGGGCTGGCGATGCCCACGGACATGCGGGGCACCCAGGTTAGGGGAACGATTCGGTCCCGAGCAGGCGGGAGGGTCTCCGGGGACAGCAGGGAGGGCAGCGGGCTGTGAGGCTCAGCCGCCCGCCCGGGGCAAGCAGGAGATGCGCTCCAGCTCGGGAGAGGTGGCGACAGCAGCGGCCACGGGACGGGACACGATGGGGCCGCTGCCCTCCGCCGCCGCCGCGTCCCGCGCCCCTCGCCCCGCAGGAGCCCGCCGCCCGCCGTACCTGTATATTTCTCTTCTCGCAGGCCGGGCCGGTGCCCTGCACCACGCTGTCCAGCACGGTAACCATGCCGGCGGCCGGGCTGACGAGGCAGGAGTTGCGGGCGGCCCGGATCGTCTCCTCGATCTCGGCGAAGCGGAAGACGCAGAGCGCGGACTGCGGCCGCCCCCGGCCGCCGCCGGCCCCGGCCCGCTCGAAGACGCCGAAGAGCAGTTCCTCGGGGGGCGGCGGGGCCGGGGCCGGGCCGCGAGGAGCGGCGGGGCTGCGCCAAGCTGCCCGCGCCGGGAAGACGGAGACGAGGCGGGTGAAGGCGTCGGCGGCGCCGCCGCAGCGCAGCCCCAGCTGGATGTAGGACTCGGTCAGCTTCTTGGTCTCGCCGCTGCCGTTGAGGGTGGCCTCGGCCGGCTCGCCCAGGCAGATGCGGGCCAGCAGGCTGTGCGCCGGGCTCTCCTTGTCGCCCGCGTTGGCCTCGCTGTTGAGCGCCAGGTAGGCGTACGGGCGGCGGGCGGGCGGCGTGGCCCCGTGCTGCAAGAAGGCGCGGACGAAGCTGAGCTTGTGCCGCGCCTTGTCGCCCGCCTTGATCTTGAGGATGTTGTCGTCGGAAGGGTTGATGTCGAAGGTGAAGAGCTTGGCCAGGTCGCCGCGGGCGTTGAGGGCACGGATAGCGATCTCGGGCGTGTTCTCGAAGCGGTGGTCCTCCAGGCTGTTGTTGCGGGGGAAGAAGGGGCTGCCGAAGCCAGTGTAGGTGGCGGCCACCAGCAGCCGCGCCCCGCCGCCGCCGCCGCGGCGCAGCACCAGCCCCACGGTGGAGGCGTTGGGGTGGTTGGCCGCGACGTTCAGCATGCTTGGGAAGACAGCGACCGAGTCGCTGCCGCTCGGCGGGAACCGCACGGCCACTGCCGAGATGTTTGCCATGCTGCGCAGCTGGCAGAGGCCCTGGTAGATGGAGCCGCAGACGACAAGGACGCCCTGCTCCGGGTCGGGCTGCAGGATCTTGTTGTAGTTGTTGGTGAGCACCCTGGGGTGCTCGCAGGAGGCCTGCGGCAGCTGCGGTGCGTGGCACAGCGGGCTGTCCAGCACCGGCCCCACCGCCGCCTCCGCCTCCAGTGCCAGCTCGCCCCCCGACAGCTGGAACAGCCGGTTGACGGCCGCCAGGTAAACGCGGGAGCCGGGGCCGTCCAGCGCAAAGTTGTTGGTGAGGGTGGGCGAGAGGAACTTGCGCTGCACCTCCAGGCCGGCGGCTCGGCCGGGCAGTAGCAGCGGCAGCAGCGGCAGCAGCAGCGGCAGCAGCGCGGGGGGCCGCGGCTCAGCGCCCGCCGCCGGGGCCGGGGCCGGGAGCGGAGCCGGAGCCATCCCGCCGCCGCGCCGCACAGTGCATGTGCCCGTCGCCGGGCGCGGGAGGGGCGGGCGCGGGGCCGCTTCCTGCGGAGGCAGCGCCCGCCGCCGAGCGACGCCCGCGGGAAGTGGCGGCCGCGGCGGGGGGCGGCGGGGGGCGGCGGGGCGCGCGGCCGCGCCCCCTCCCTGCCCCCGCCCTCCGCCCGCCCCCGCGCCCGCCCCCGCACCGGCGCTCACCGCGTCCCGGTGCCGCGGGGCCGTCATGTGCGTGCGCGAAGTTAGCGATGTCTGCCGCGCCGCCGACTGGGCGGCACCGAGCGGCGCCGGGGGGCTCCGGACAGGGCTGCTCCGGGCTGTCCCCCTCCTCTCCTCTGCCTCCTCCGCGTTTTCGAGCAGGACAGGCCGGCGGGGAAGGGGCGGGGGAAGAAGGACTTTTCCCAGCTGCGGAGCAGCACGGCGGGCCGGAACAGCCCTCCCCCGGAGCCCCCTCGCAACCCACGCATCCCCCCGCAGCCCAACACCCGCTCTCTCGCTCCCCGGGGACCGGGCGGGGGGCGAGGCCCCACCCCTGCAGCGGCTCTGCCCGCCCGCCTCGTCAAAAGCGGAGCGCAGACCGGCCCGCGCTTCTCCTCCGCCCTCCAACGGGCGCCGCTTTAACAAGACCCAACGTGGTTTCCCAAATTACACTCTGGGATGATGTAGGGAACAGCCCCTAAAGCACCAGCCCCTCCCGTGGGATCGCTCCACCTGAGCGGGTTCACTCCTGCTGCCTTCCTCCCCGTCTGCAGGTGTGTCAGTGACCCCTCGTCGCGAGGGGACACGTCCGAGACGGAGGAGCGCTCCTGGGCAAGGCTGTACGGAGAGCCGGGGTCCGTCCCGGGATGGGGCCACGCATCCTGCAGCAGATACCTTACCCATGTATCTCACGTCCCTGCAGGCTTCATGAACCAGCCTTGAGCAATTAGCCAGCCCATTACCCAGCTGGCCTCCTGCCACAGTATCGTGACATAGGGCACAGCCATAGGTCGCCCAGGGTCTTGAATCCCTGGACAACACAGCCCAGTCCCCGTGCAGGAGGGGACGCGGGTGTGCTGCAGCGCACGGCAAACAGCAAGGTCATGGCATGCTCAGCGCTATGTGCATGCTTCAGGCTGAAGCATTGGCGGAGCTGACAGGCAAGAGGAGTGGCTGTGGGCTGTGGGTACAGCATCCTTGCCTCCAGCCCGGGTTTCCACCAGGAGCAGAGACCTGGCTGGAGGACAGTCAGCGCTGGGTCTCGCGGTGCAGCTGCGGCTGCTGTGTCACATAACGGCGAGGGTCGAGCACGGAGGCATCGCACCATCCACAAACAGCCAGCAGCCTTTAAAACAAGGGTGGGAAATGGAGGCTGGTGTTTGGTCACAGCTGCCTGGAAATGCTGCCCAGGCGAGCCCTGGAGAGCTGTCCTCCCTCTCCCTCTCTCCCCGGCTGTGCCTTAGTCCCCTGCCCATTCTTGTGGCATGGAACTTCAGTTATACAAAACATGTTAGCGAGGCTGATGGGGATTCTGTTCTGGAGAGAAAAATCCTCTGTTGTTGTCTAATCTCATTTCTACACCTGCCAATTTTCCTTTCCCCTTCCTGTCTCCTCACCCTCTTCAGAGCACTAATTAATACACAACTGCCTTGGCCATGCCATGTCCACTGAAAATCTGCATTGAATTAAATGCTGTGCTTTCTTCCTATCTAACTCATTGTCTCTGCTAATCATATCCTTAATTAAGAATTATTAGCTGTTTTTAAATGTGGGACTCCCAGTTGTTAGTGGCTTTTTTTTCTTAAACTACAAGTTAGCAATTTTTAAATGTGATCATGTCTTTAATTGCATAGAAATAAACCCACATGATCCCAAACCCTTAATCTGCCTATTTTAGGATTTCTTATGGCTGCTTACACTGATAGCAGAGCATCTTCCATGTGAAATCAGCCTTTTAAGGCATATCAAATTACGTTCCAGATTACAGTGAATTAAAAAAAAATAGGCCAAAGAACATTGAAAAATGTGTGACTTACCCAAAGGTATCCAGTATTGGCTCTGTCAGAAAAAATTCCCCAGGAACTCTGACTCCTATTGCCTTTGCCAAGCATTTGTCTACACTGATACAATTAAAGACAAAATATTTGTGGTATTGAAGCATTATTTGACAAAGATTTTATTGCTATTGTTGTTGTTAGGAAACAATTTTCTGGTAAGATGCTTTGAGGGGAATATTTTCCAGAAATGATTTCCCACCCCTATTATCTGGGCTGTTATAAGCTCCAGTGAGTATTTCAGGATAATGCTCCTAATGGAGTAGTAGAGGTTTTTAAATCTCTCATACACAGATCTCACCGTTATTTTTTGTTCAGGAAGAGAAAAAGGTCAAAATTAAACCACAAGCCTCTTGCCATAGAGCATCACCCCCTGAAAAAAAAAAAAACCAAAACCCTTCCTCTTTGACGCCTGTGCAGTTTTGAGGATACCAACCTCTCAGCTGGGGCAGGGGGAGAGGGGCTGTGCACACAAGAACTCAAAACTGCTTTAATTATTGATAAATATATTTACACAACAACACTTTCCCTTTAGGGGAAACATGAGTTACTCATGCAATTACTCAGGTTATATTGAGTATATTGATTGACTCAACGCTGTCAAGCCCCTGGATTTCATCCCTTTAATACAGGTGCATAAACACCTGTTTATTTGGCAGGGGTTATCTGTGCAGTGCCCTGTGGGTTTGGGAAGGACGTGCACCCTCGCAGCCAGGGGTGGCCGGGTTTGCTCAGCAGCCCTTGGCCCAGCACCAGCAGCGCAGGGCAGGGCAGGGCAGAGGTGCTGCTCACAGGGCAGGCACGCAGGACCACCAGGACCTCTGTGCCTGGGGTGACAGGGACCCCGGGGCCCTGGGAGTAGAGCAGGTGCTCCGTGCCTTTGTGTCTGACACCGAGCGCAGGGGAAGGCCCGGTGAGGCAGCACGTGCTGGCACACGGGGCGGCTGCCCCTGCTCTGCCCCACATGGCATGCAGAGAGAAGCCTGGGCTCAGCCACCGCAGAAGGCTGCAGGGACCGTGGCACAGGAGCTGCCACCCCAGAGCTGCTGTGGGAGAGCCCCGGCAGCACAGTGCATCAGGAGGTGCTCTGACTCACGCAGCCAGTCCCCCTTTTCTCATTTCCTTTGCTCCCTGCCCCTGGGTGCAATTTGGGTCTCTGTGATTCCAGAGCAGGTTGGCAGTCAACCACAAGGTGAATTCACAAACACTTACAGACAATTTTTGAATCTCTTCAGTCACTTGCTTTCCATCTCAAAAACCTATACTGATGGAAATTGCATCAGAGCAAGGGTCCAGTCCTTGTCTTCTCCCCATCCTGCCAGAGGCCATGAGTGGTTATCCTACAGAAGAAGGTAACAGGTAGGAGAAAGTGGAGTGGTCCCCTTGGTCTCCACTATCCCAGCCCAGAGATGGCCAGAACAAGGCTGTCCCCAGAGCAGCATTTCTGAACAAAGAGCCATTCACCAGGGAAACACAAGGCGAGATGAGGAGGAGCCAAGAAGCACTTGGACACAGAGAAAGCGTTGCCTGAATTAGAGCTGTTCCCCGATCACCACAATTCCCAGATTCTCTCCAGCCATGCCTGTTACCCTGCCCTGATGCTCTCAGTTGTTAGTCTCCTGAATCACCAGGCTGCAGACATCAGCAAGTGCTCACTCAGGTACTTCGGGGCACTCAGAAATAACAGTGGGCTTGGAAATAGACTTATTAGCAATCCTCAGTGTATTTTTGGATAAGCGTGGACGGAGACCCCATTTTATTGTTACTAATCTGCATTGCAGGAACTGCTCATGGATGTGGCCAGAGTGTCATTCCTGTTTTTACCAATGATTTAGCACGCTGGGAGTCTGCTAGGTGTTTGGCAGAAAGACCAAGGCAAGGTCACTTCCCAGCGTCCTTTAATCCAACACCCGCTCCGGTGCGGTGCCGGGCTCCGCTGCAGACGGCTGTGACAGCAGCTGCAGGGGCACAGCATCTCTGCTGCCACCGTGCTGCTGGCCTCCAGCCCTGCCGAGGAAGGCTGAGAGGGATTTATGGGCACCTCAGCCACTTTCTGAGTAAAACCAGCCTTTTCTTCCTTGAGCCTCTTTGTTTTCAAAGATGAGCCTTTCCCAGTGTAATATAGAGCCTTGCTCTCCTCAGAATGTGTAATGCAGTCATAACCTTGTCTGCAGCATGCAGCCAGCTGACGTGTTCACCATGAGGGATTTGCCTCCTGAGAGAAGCTGTGCAGACAGAGATTGTGAGCACAAAAAGGTTTCTTTCTGGGTTAATGACAGATTTGGTGATGGTGAAAGTTCACACACACAATAATGCCAGGACTTTCTGGACCAGGAGGCTTATCACAAGGCAATAAAGATGTGCCTTTGGTAGCTTGTGCTGGCTTTGACCTGAGCCCTGTGGGTGGACAGAAGGTCTTTCACCACTTGGACCCTCATTGGATGCAAGAGTAGCAGGTTTCCCAGATTTCCCCAGACCTTCTTGGTGGCCTGTTGCTTTTATTTTCCTTAGAGGCTTAGGCAGGACTCAGCACTCACTTATCCCATTCACACTGGTCAGGGCTGGAGATGTGGCTCATGAGTTCAAATGCAGCTCCAGGTGAAGCACAGTCCCCTCCACTCCAGTTACGCTGGCAGTCTCTGCTCCATGCGTGTCTCTTGTGAACACAGGCATCACAGGCAGGCAGGGGTGCGGGTGGGCACGGCAGAGTAGGGCCCTGGCTCCAGCTGGCACCAGCCTTAGAGGGTTTCTGTGAGTAGCAATGGTGTTGACACTGTTTTGCCTGGGCTGGCCCAGCAGGGGCTTGTTGAGCCCCCCAGAGCTGCAGGGCCCTGCTCACAGATTATGGCCCAACGGATTGTGGCCCATCCAGGCCCCACCGCGCCGGGCCTGCGTGTCCTGACCACCGCCAGCCACTGAGGGGGCAGGACTTGGCTCCCCGCAGAGGAAACAAATTCCACATAAGGCAGAGCATCCCTTCATGGGAATCCCAGCAGAGGCCAATGCTGATTGCTCAAAACAAAGCTCTGCTGCCCTGGGAGGGAGCCTGACTCCTAGCCCAGGGTTCACACATGGAGGCCCCAGCTGACCCATACAGCAAAGCCCAGCAACAACAACCAGCAAGGCTGATCCTACCAGCTTTGTTCAAACATTCTCCACCAAAGCCTGCAGGAAGTTTTCTTTATGAAGTCAGGCAGGATCGTGCTGCATGCTCTGCAATATGCTAACTTCCCCGTGAGCAGTTGCTCAATACGTGTTTAAGTAGACAGGCCACCACTACTCACTAACCAAAACAAATGGGAAAAGGGGAAAGCTTACAACACAACAATTGCTTTCAATTAGAGCATATATCTATTGCCAAAATATGTCAGTGGGATTTGACAGACTACATTTTTAACTGTGTACTACTGAAGAACAGGCTGCACTAAAATGCAGCCTAAACTAAACAGGAATTTAATCCCCTTCCCTTCCTCCCCACAGCATAATCATCAGCCTGCAAATATATTATTACAACCCATAGTACCCTTGTTAATTTCAACCAATTTGACTTACCTCAGTGGCTTCACTGTTATTCTCTCCCATGTTCACTGAGCTTATTGAGCCTTCAGTGTTGATGCTCATTTTGTGCTTTGAAGGGAAAGGGTTAAATGTGGTTAATTGTAAATTTATTGTTTGTTTTGCATGGCTTAATACAACCCTAAGCATTTTGGTTAACATTTCATGTCGCTTTAAAAGATATACTGTTTTGCACTGAGCTAGCTTGTATGCTTTTGGATACGTTGTATGCAGACAGTGTGATCTCGCTGTCAACATTTCCCTGGTGACCCCAACAGTTTTAAAGGCTTCCACATTGCTTAGATACAGGAAACACATTCATTAATCTTACAGATAAGTCAAAAGTCACACACACAGACACGTGTATAAAAACTACCTGTGTCCACATACACATTTAAAGCGTTGGCAAGCCCCACGCTGGACTTGGTTGCATTTTGAATTTTCAGGACAGAAGGAGAGTTCTCAGACAGTTCCAGTTCAGCTTGCAAAGATGTGGTCCCCGCACCATCCACATGTTTCTGTACACAGATATGTATTTGTGTTTGAATTCATCACAAATTCAAGAACGTAAAATTCATTATGTTAGAAGTGTGCTGGTAGAAACAGTCACATGAATCCTTACACACTTGAAACCAGTTTTTTATACAGATATCCCAGTGCAATGGGCACCCAAAGTGTTTTACCCACAGTGAATGTCACGCTGAAACTAAGCAGAAGTAGTGGTAAAGCAAAGGGAGATGAAGCAACCTCAGCTAATATGCCTGAGGAGAGTGGAAAAGGCAAACAAACTACCTAAGTAGTAAAAATGACCTTCTAACACTGTTTTAAAATATAAACACCACACAGTTAGAGACTGGGGTACTTTTATCACTTGAATGCCAGCTCAGCTGTCCCATCTGTCTAAGCAGTAGTGCTTTAGTGCTTGTGCTATTTCACATCTATGTATTACCCTGTACAGTGTATTTCAGGAGTCATGGGTGTCCCTGGTGCTCCTTTTCTCAGCCTAGTCTGCTCCACAAGGGGTAGAAGGACTCATACAAATCACTCTGCAATCCTACCGAACTCTGTGCAAGTGAGTCTTCTCACACAGGGTGCAGAATGATTTCTCCAGTGTATGAAATGACCCATCAGCCCTGCAAAGGCTGGGCAGCAGCAGCAACCCTTTGCTTCGTGGTGCTTGTCTGGAGAGCAGTGATGAGTTCTAGTAGGCAACAAGGACTGACGAGCTGCAGGTGCTGCACTGCAGGTGACAGCCTGGGTGCTGAGCTCCTCTGCCTCTCCAGATGAGGTGTGCATTGGCAGGATTTGTTCACCGAAAGCTGGCAGGAGGCAAATCCTGTGACACACCATCAGGTCAGATTTGGGCTCTGTCAGCTTTTGTCTCCTCCAAGAGCCAAACCGGGCATCCCCACCTCCTGCAATCACCAGCACAAGCTCCAGCCAGGGCAGGACTGGGCTCAGTCTCCCTCTCACTCTGTGGGCTCAGCCCCAGCCCAGGGCTGTTTAACTTCTCCCTGGTAAATGCCAGCCAGGAATCTGTCAGGGGTCACAATGGGAAAACATGCATTTCACTGGGTGCCTTTAGGATGAAATATGGGATCGTTCTCCTCCCTAAGAATAGTTCTTTCAGGCTAGGCAGCTAAATATCAAAGATTCGTTCACAAAGAGAGAGCCACTGGCATACAGGAATTAGCTGAAAGGCTTGGGTCAGTTCCTGGAGAAGGGGTATGAGCAGCACCAGAGCCATCACAGCCTCTCCCCTGCAACCCATGCAGAGCTGCCCAAGATGGACAGATTTCTGTATCCTGGAATCTGACCTCCTAATCTTCTCATCTCCCTCTTGGTGTTCTCCACCCATGTTCCTCTTCTAAGTGATGTTTTTTAAGCCTAGGATTTAAAAAAACCCAGCAAAACTTACCTCCAATTTCAATCAAATCTGTCAATCCGTCACCTTGCTCATTGCAGCCTTGCTTAGCAGCGTTTAGACTTCCTTGTGCAGCACTCACAAAGCAGTCTGGGGAGCATTCTCCAAGATCTGGCACACATGGAGGCACTTTCTAGCTCACAAACGACCCCACTGATTTTATCAAGCTCTTTGCTAAGCAGTTCTGTAACCACCACTGGCAGGCACACAGAGCACGGCCCAGAGCAAACTGCATCTTTGTTCTAGCTTGTTCCTGGGACTGAAAAACGGTGTGCATATGGTTCCCAACACCTCTGACTGTTCTGGGGCTCTCAGTCAGACACCCACGTGAGTCAAGCACCAATTCTGCTCTGCAAAACTTGAATCACAGTAGTAGGTCCTGGCCTTGCTCCTCTCTCACTTGCAGAGCAAGCATGGCAGCTAGAGTGCGGGATCTGGCCATGGGGCTGTTCAGATGCAGAAGGTTGAATAAATATTAGTGGTTAAACTAGTAGTTAACCCACCAGTTGAAATAACCAATAAATTATCTGTTTTTCTCGCAGTTGATGCAAATGAGAGTTGATTGTAAACATCTCATGCCTAAATTATACCTTAGAGAATCCCAGTGACACAGTTGGCCTTGCCTGAATTATTTCAATGCCAACAAGGCAGACAAATGAGTGTAATTGTCCAACTCCTTTGACTTGCTGGCTTTCGTCCTGCTTGGAAACTCTTGCAGCTGGGCATTAATGCAAGTTTTTGAACGTAAATGCACCTCTGCTCCAGCTCTGGCACTATTAACAAAGCTGTTCTCCTTTCATTCTTTTTAAGATAGAAAGAAGTGGGGTTGTTTTAAAATGAGAAGACCTATTTGTGGTCGTTATTTCAAAAGAATATTACACTCCAGCTCCAGAATGACCACTAAGAAACTGGTAGCCAACACTTTTGTTACTGTGCTGGGTCTCACACTTAATCAGATACAGATCTAACAGCTCAGATCCCATGCAAGAGATGGGGAACAATAGCATGTAAAAATTCATCAGTTTCCATGTGCCACTTTACTTGTCACATGAAACTTTGCATCTGTTTCATCCTAAGACCTAATCAGACCAGTTCCTGGCTGGAGCTTTTTTGTTCCAAAATTGGACCAAAAAAAAAAAGTACTAATGTCTACTTCCTCCCTAAGAGGCCAACTCTTCCTTCCTTTCATGAGTGCATCCTCCACACAGTCTTTGGAGGAAGGGGGGAGGGAAGCACCAGAGGAGCCAAGAGAAGAGTGAATGGATTCAGGAAATACAAAGAAACCGAGGAAGCTGATCCTTTGGGCAGCAGTAGATGTGGATGGCACGTCTGAATGCCTGCTGCACACAGGCGGGCGGGCACAGCAGCCTTCAGCACAGGTAGCACAAGTAGCACAGGTGCACAGGTAGCACAGGTGCACGTGTAGCACGAGGGCACAGGTGCACAGGTAGCACAGGTAGCACGAGTAGCACAGGTAGCACGGGTAGCACAGGTAGCACGGGTAGCACAGGTGCACAGGTAGCAGAGGTTGCACGGGTAGCACAGATAGCACGGGTTGCACGGGTAGCACAGGTGTGCCGTGCTGCGGCAGGAGCCGCCCCGGTGCCGCACGCAGCTCCCGTCTGTTGTGGGGTGGTTTTTCCCAATTCCCATCCGTGCTGCCGAGAGCCGGGCTCTGCTCGCTCCAGCAGCAGGTCTGTGGCTGGTGGGGGAGCCAGAATCTGGAAGAAGGAAAACTCTCGATGGCAGCTCCACCAGCTCCTTCTCACATATGCTGTTTACCAGGATGCAGCTCGCTGCTGCGAGGAGCTGCCTGCTGCAAGGCCACATTGACAAACAGCTCGCTGGCCAGAGCTCAGGGCTTGGCTGGCTGCACGGCCAGGGCGAGATGGAGCTCCTTGCTCAGCCTGAGGTTGCCAGGTGCCCCCAGAGCCGCGCACCTGGCTGTACCGCGGCCACACGGGTCCCTGGCTCAGGGCACACCTGCCGAGGGGAGCACTGGAAAAGGCATTTGGATTGCACCTTCGCACTTGCTGCCCCTCTCTAGGGAGCAGCCCTCTCTCAAGATGGCTAATGGTACCACTCTATTCAAGAAAATAAGTAATTTAATTTCAGGAGATCTTATTGTGAGTTTAAAGCTAAAACAGACAACCAAACACTTTTCTGATTTGAGAAAGGAAGAGATCAGGGCATTCATTTTACAGCATCATAATGTGGGACCCTTTCCACTTAAGAAAAACAAATCTCTGTCTCCTTATCTTTGCTGCAGATTCATTGACTAATGAATTCTTACCAGCTGTAACATTCATCTGCATTTCTAAAATTCAACCTTGTAAAAGCCTACTTGCCCACAGTGAGTAATTATTTTGGTGGGTGAATAATTTGTCTCCATAGAGGGCTTATGTTTGGTTTATGCTTTTGCTGCTCAGGATAACATGCAGTGGGAATCTAGATGTTTTGTACAATTCTGTACTTTACCTAAGTGTTGAGGGAACTCAGTCAGGAGTGGGTAATTTCATTTTTATTGTCCTTAACAGCAACTGAATAAGTAAATACCAAATAAAGGAAAAAATCAAATTATTATCTGAGTCTTTGATTTTTCTCAGAATTATCCAAATAAAGAATGCAGGAGACAATGGCATGGCCAGGATGGGAAATTTTCATGGCAGATTTTCAGGTGCTTCCTAAAATGTTTTCCATTAAGTGTCCCCAGAGGTCCAGTATTTGTGTAATTATCTGAAGAAAGAGTTCTTGACATTTTTTTCCTTCTTTGGTTTCCTTCATCTAATGGCTCCTTAAGGCTCTGCAACTCACATTTTTCTTTACAGAACACCAGAAACAATATCCCTTATTTTCACACTTCAGAGAGGAGACAAAAGAGACCTTTTGGCAAAATGTCAGATGGTGTGACTGATAACATCCCCCATCATTACAGACTATGACTTGTGGCCACCTTCGACTCAGAAGTGAAAACAAAACCCATACATTTGATATTGGCCACTTCTCTCCATCTTATTAATTTAGGACTAGTCATTAGCTGGTGGAGAGGGAAAATAATTTCCATCAAGAACCCGGAGGGGGGGATAGAAGAGGAGGGTAGCATCTGACATTCCCCCTCTCCTCCCTCCCCGCTTTCCAGCATTTTCCCTCCAGAGATGCTGGTGTGAAACCAGCTCACATGACAAATTAAAGTGATTCATAACCCAGCTGCAGTCCCTGCTGACAAGCCCCACTGCAGAGCAATCATGCAGATTTTATGCACCCAGAGCCCAGCGAAGGGCCTGGGTCATGGCACTCGCCACACTTCAGAGCAGTCTGACACAACTTGGCTGAATTCATCCACAGCACGTGAAGGCCAAATGGCTTTCTCTTGACAGCAGTTAATAAAGTGGTTTTAGAAGGGATATTTTCTCTGCTAAATTAAATTTTCAAGACACCATCCTGCATCTTCAGCCCTTATCTTTTTGTCTGGATTTTTTTTTTTTGGCACTCCTGTCAGTCTTTAAACACAGAAGCAGGGATTACACAGATAAGCCTGCAGCATGGTTCATTCTGGCAGTGGCTTATTAATCACAGTTAATTTACTCGGGGATCCATAAGCTGGACAATTCAGCTGTGATTCTCTTGTCACCAGAATAAAGTTAGAAGCAGCTCAGGGCCCATTTCAGAGGTGGAGCTGCAGCCCCAGGTAGGCTCCATGGCAAGTGGAGCAGGGCAGCAAATCCCTCCCATGTGGAGCAGCACTGGTGCCCCACACAGGCAGAGCCAAGGCCCGGGGCCACCCTCAGGAGCAAAAGCAGATGGGTGCATTAACCACACACTGCTGAGTAACAGAGACCTGGCTGTCCCACAGGGTGAGCAGCAGCCACCAGAGGCACAGGAGAGAAAGTGCTGGTGCCCTGACCCTTAGGGCATGATTGTGCAAAGACTGAGGCCTGGCCAGACCTGCTAGTTTCAGTTTTATCCAATATGGGATACTGGTGCTTCTGCTCAGACCACAGGAAGGTCTAAACTGTGGGGAACACCTTGTCTGGACCTCAATCATCCAGGTCATGCTGACTGTGTGATGGTTGCTCTGGGAAAACCCCTCAGAAAGAGAAATTTGGAAGTGTTTCCACTGATGCCTCTGATGAGGGAGAAAAGCTGCAGCAAAAATACAGAGCAGGAAAATGAGGGATTTCAAAATAATGACCTAGGCTGATTTCAACTCAGAAGTAGACGGAAGGAATGGAGCTGGGATCCGCTCCCATCAGATGGAAATAAATTGGACTATTTCCCAGACAGATTGGCCCCAGCTGGGAAAGAGAAAGAAGGCAAAGAGGGAAGATGGTTCAAGTAGGAAAACAGAAGCTCCCATATATTGGGCATTTTCAAGAAAGTCAGATTAGATATATTATCAAATCAACAGGATTAGATTCAGCTGGCAGTATCCTGGGAGCCAGGAGACAAAGCTTGTCAAAGCTGATAGTGATTCAAGGTGGACAAGCAACAAGGCTTTGTGATTTTTATTTTTTTCTGACCATGACAAAAACTGATCTGCCCCTCACAGGACAGAGGAAATGCACTGGAGGAGGGCAGGTGCTCTAACATCTCTCCCACCTCGCCAAGAGACCTTAGGCAATACCATCAGGGATCTTGTAACTTCACCTTCCTACACCTGGCTGGAGGAGGACTGGCCTCCCAGGCTGCTTGGCAGGAACCCTGAGTATTAATTAACACATTCTTAGACAGAGTTCCAAGCCTGTTTTAGAAGCTTACTTGATTAAGATCTTCAGCCCTCCACAGAACCTCCCCTGAAAGGACAGGGATGGATTGTCATGATCTAGATCTTGTGACAACTACCGGCACAGTCAGAAATTCTCTGGGGTTCCGGATGCTCCAGAAAAAACAAACCCAAACCAAACCTGGGCAAGAGCCCACAATCTGAAAGCCAACAACAAACAAAACCAACTCAATCAGTGATTAGCGTTGGCTCACTGCTGCTCAGGAGGCCATGGGGGGAACAGTGATTAGGGGAGCCTGAACCTCAGCCTGTGTCAGTGACCTGACGAGTTACTGACGCTGCTTGTGCTGAAGGCAAGAGAGCAAAGTACAGCAGCCCCTGCTTTGCCAGCCTCCAGGATGGGAACAGGAGGACATCCTTCAGCATTCCCAATGCCACAGCGGTGGGAAAGGAAGCGAGTCAGGGCTAGAGCAGGCTAACAGAGAAGCAAAACCAGCACCCTTAAAAACCATGATCTGGTCTCAGACAGGAGGGATGGCCACAGGCAGTGGCCACAGGAAGCACGGCAAGAAAAGCCCAGCCAGTTCCTGCTCTGTTCTGCCTCCTTTCCCTCCCCAAAGCCTGCACCAGACCTCCCACCTCTGGGAGCAAACAGGAGCTCGTCCAGTGGGGCCTTGAAGTGCTGCTGCCAGCGGAGCCAGCAGTGAGTCTTAGGGCCCCCACTGGCCATCAGAATTTCCTGTTGCTCAGTCCATGCCTGCAGCCTGGATGTGGCCTGGTGTCACTGCGGGGAGGCACTTGGGGCACCAGCACTGTCCACCCCACTCCTGCACTGGCTCTCTGAGCTGCTGGTGGCTGACACAGCACTGGGGCTGCTGGCTCCCTGACTGTGCAGGGGTACCCTGGACTGACCTCGTCCCACTCTGTCCCCAGTCTCAGTGCAGGGAGATGCCTCGGCAAGGGGAAACCCCTGTGTGATGCCTCTGGGTCTGAGTGGTTTAGCCAGGAGGATCATTACAGTTCTGGCTGGCCCTGGCTGTCTCTTGGCCTGTGACCTTTCCCAGTGCCTTCATCTCAGAGGGAGGCAGTGGTCTTCCAGCAGCTGAGGCTCAGCATTGCCCTGAGAAGATCTGCAGGGACATGCTCCAAGGGGAACCCTAAAAATAGAAGGCAGCAGAGTGTGGGCCATCTCTGCCAGGTGCCACAGCCACAGCAGCATGAGGTGTGAGCCAAGCCATCTCGGAGGGGCTTCACCCACCCACTGTCCCCTGGAAGCTGGTTGTCATGTGAGCAGCCCTTCAGCACCTCTGTAATGAGCTTGGGCTTGATGCCTGCAATGATTCTGCTCCAACAATCACCCCAGGGCAGTACCGGGTCAGGTCTCTGGGGTGCAGGCCCCTGCTGCCTTGCTGCTGCTGCTTTGGGCACTGGTGAGCCCTGCACCAGAGCAGAAATTCGGCATCAGGGAAAGAAAACTGAGCATGATTAAATACAAGCCCCTTGTAACCCAGATAGTAGCAATCCATCCACTCCACTGCCATTATCACACCTGCTCACTGGTACCGCCGTGTGTAAAGCACGTTTAGGTCAGCCTAGCAAGGGCGATAATCCTGACCAGCCCTGCCTCGCACGTGTTTCTGCGTCTGACCGGGGCTCCAGGCAGGGTCAGCTTCGCTGCTGCTCTGCACACCCCTGGGCTCACCAGCCCTGCAGGGCAGCCGGCTCGGGGCTGTCCCGGTGTCCCGGTGTACCGGCCCTGCAGGGCAGCCGGCTCGGGGCTGTCCCGGTGTCCCGGCCCTGCAGGGCAGCCGGCTCGGGGCTCCGGGGCTGTCCCGGTGCACCAGCCCTGCAGGGCAGCCGGCTCGGGGCTGTCCCGGTGTCCCGGTGTACCGGCCCTGCAGGGCAGCCGGCTCGGGGCTCCCTGCGAGCCCCCGCGGCAGGAGCGGCTTCGCCGGGGCCGCGGTGCCGGAGCCCCCGGCCCGCCCGCCCCGCCGGGGCCCTGCAGCGCCCAGCCCCGGGCCCAGGCTCGGCTCTGCTGTGCGGACAGCCCGCCCTGGGGCTGAGCTTCCCCCGCACAAGGACCTGACACGCCGTCTCCCTCACCTTTTACATTCCTTGAATTCTTGCACGGGGTTCCACCAGCAGCTCCCACAACTGTCCATACACCAGAGCAAAAAAAAAAACATTACCTTGGACAGCAGAACACCCAACTTCATTCTGTTGATGGGGAGAGGGGGAAGGATTTCAGCAGCTCAATTAAAAGCCCTTTCCCAGACCAGTCCCTGCATTTCCCAACTCACAGTTGTGCCCTGGCCCCACAGCCCTCGCTTCACAGCCTCCCCATTTTCAGATGAGGCCACGCCTTGCCCCCAGTAATTAATGATGTAGGTAACACCTGGAAAAAGGTGCAGCTCTTGGCAACTTCTAGAAGGGGGATGTGGCAGAAGGATGACGGGCATTTTGCTAATAGGAGGGAACACCTTCAGGCTGAAAATCTGCAGGTTTATCTTGCCCCGGGGCCACAGGCAGCTTGTGCTTGCCAGTTCTGTTTGCTCTACCATGCGCCTGCTGAGCTGGCCTGTCTGCCACCTCCAGCCCCCATCACTCTGCAGTCCTGCCACTGCAGGGGTCCCTCCTTCCCAGCCCGTGTCAGGAAATGGGGAATTTATCAATGTAGCCACTGTTGCTAGGTTCTCTCTGTCCTGTTCTCGAAGAACCTCAAAATTTCACATGATTTTTCAATTTCATTTTCTCTTAGGAAGCTACCATGTATCCAAGAAAAAGTTGCTTTGTGAGTTCTGTAGGTGGGGACGCCACTCCGATAGAGCAGAGCTGAGGCTGGTGCTTGGGGAGCCTTGATCAGCATGGTTTCCCCTTTGTTTCTGGGACAAGCCAGCAAATAGGACAGCACGTTTTCTGGGAGCCAGAGGAGACACCAAGGCTCTAGAGCCAGAACTGTGAGCAAAGACATCACGAATGGGAGCAGGAATGGGAACAGAGGAGGCAGCAGCAGGAGATCAGGTCTGAGTGCTCAGCAGAGCTGCAGTGGATGAAGCAGGGAGGAGCTTGTCAGCAGATCTTTGTAGACTCCAGCCCCACTTTGAGGAGAAGAGAGGAAAGGTCTAGATCAGACAAATGACTGATTTGCACTGTAATCACAGACCCAGCCATGCTTAACAACAGAAGCAGAGCATTCAGCCTTATGTGACTGCGGGTTTGAGGGCTGTCAAGCATGTCCCATGAACAATTACCCCTCAGAATGGCTCCCTTCAGAGCAGGGAGCACGAGGCATTGCAGATCTGCAGCCTGTGTCTGCCTATTCCCTTTCCAGGTGGGACACGGAGCCGAGCGCAGGCCTGGTGCCCTGTCCGGGATCGGGAGAGGGCCTGCAAAGCCTGAGCAGGGACAGAGAGGCTCTTCCCCATCCGAGCCAACACGAAACAGGACTGCACCCGAGCAGTAATAACCACTGAGTTACTGCCGTAATGATGCTGAACCATGGGGGAGAGGGGTCCTGCCCAGCAGAACCAGCACAGGTGTGCTGCTGCAGCGGCTGCCCGTGGCCCTGCGGTGGAGCGGCCGGGACATTTGCATGGCAAGGCCGTTTGTGCATCCGGGATGCCCCGGAGCCCGGGATAGCCTCGGCGAGGTGTTTGTATGACCGAGCAGGTCCGGGGCTGCACGTACCCCCGCGCTGCACAGCGCTGCTCCGGGACGCGGCAGCGCTGACCCAGCAGTCAGCGGCGGAGCCGGGGCGCTCCGGCAGTGCCTGCAAGCCGGCGGGCTGGGTTGTGCCAGCTGCCCCGCTGCCGGTGCCCGTTCCCATGTCCTCTGCGCACCGTCCCGCCGATGCCGGGTGCAGCCCGGCCCCGCGGGGTGCAGGGGCACGGCGGCCAAGCCGCAGCCCCCGCGGCCCCCGGGCCCGGCCGCTGCCCGAGGGCTCCGCCCGCGCTGCCGGACGTGGCCGCCAGGGGTCGCCTGAGACCGCGGGCGCGCGCGCGTGCAGTGCCAGGCATCGCCGCCAGGCGGCCTCAGAGCCGAGGGGATCGCGAGTCCCCTCAGGGCGCGGCGGGACCCGCGCGGGTCACTCGGGCCGGAGCCTTCGAAGCCTTCAGGGCCCCTCCGTTAACTCCGAGACCAAAAGGGTTCCCATCAGCCGCTCCAGATCCCGTCCCTGTAACTTCGCGGCAGCAGTGCCCCAGGCACCCCCTGGCCCGGCTCTGAGCACTCGGGGTAGCGAAGACTTGGCCTCGCCTGGGCCAGTCTGGTCGCGCCCAGCAACAACCGGCCTTCGCCAGCTGGGAAAGCAATGGACGGGACAGATGGAATGCCAGCTGATACCTACCTGCCAGTCTGTTTCCAGAGGTGGAGGGAAATGCCGATGTGCTCAATGGAGGTGGAGAGCTGATCTGAAAAAAGTGAACCATCTTTCAATGAAACATTTTTGGACGAACATAACCCAAGTTCTTGAGCAGTGTGGGACAGGACTGTTTTACCCATGCCAAGGGTCACAACTGCTTCAAGACGTGTGAGACAACAATCACAAGGGTGGAGGGATGTTGCTTCCTTGAGGATGTTTTCTGCTGAGGAGTGCTCCATCAGTGAAATGTCACCTGCTTCCTCATTCAGTCCCTGTTCTCTTCTCAGGATCCTTTGCCCAGGTAAGCAGGATGGGATATTTGTAAAATATCTCGTTTCGTTCTCAGGGTGTGTCTGAGACAAGTATGAGCCATGCTGTCACAGCTCCTTCCCAGAGCAAACCAAGCAGCTGCCTCCCCCTCAGTGTGCTCACCTGTGTCAGCACCATCCCCTTCAGGGAATGCTCAGCAGAGCCGAGGAGGAACGGGGCTGGCTTGGCCCAGAGCTCCTGTTCACCCTCAGGGAATGGGGAGGCACCTCGCTGATGTGCAGATGTGTCAGTAGTGCCAGAAGCAGGTGGAATTGAGGAGCTGACTGACCAGATAGCGCAATGTGCTGTCACACTCTTCTCTATCCTGGCCAGACGGGCTCTCAGGCATCCTCCTCCCTGGAGGTCACAATCAGGATTAGGCGTTCTTCAAACAATGATTTGGAGCCAGAGGTGTCCTCAGGCTGTTGCAACAGAGGTCTGATAGGTGACCCCAATCTGAAAACACTGTTTTATGTGTAGTGGAGGAACTTTTGAATGCCTTCAGACCTCTTGGTTCTAAGTCAAGGAGACTATCAGCTGAAAGCAGGCAGGACTACAGGAACAGCTGCACTGAGGAAGAGGGCTGAACACACACTGCCTATCTTCCCATCCGGCTCTGGCCCTTCTCAGGCAATATTACTTTTTTTTTCCCCTTTGGCCAGGGTTGGCACAAGGCTGGTACAAAGGCCAAGAACACATTCAAAGGTGACTCTTATTCCTAATTTCAGAGGGGATCTGGCTAGAGTGCAAGCCACTCAGCAGAGCTGGTTTGCCCTGGGATATTCTATTTCATGCTAACTCAGGCAGCAAAGAACCCTCTTCCTATTTCTAACTCCAGTCAGTGAGGGAGGGTCCACTGAGGCTGATGAACTACTGACCAACACTTTAACACCAGTTGATTTGGTGTTTAAGAAACAACTTAAAGACTGGTATTTTGTGGTAGGGAGCTGGCTGTTTGCAAAAATTTCCACTATTAGCATATCAAAGTGATGTTATTTGGCCGGGGAGAATGACTGCTCCAGTGAGAAACATGAGCCAATTCCTCACCTCCACTGCTGTAACCCAGCTTGGCTGTACCCTTGCCATATCCCTGTTTGTTCCCCAGGACCTGGGTGGAGCTATCAAACCACTTCCCACAGACTAACCAAAAGTAGCACCACCTAATCCCCTGCATTATCAGATTAAATCTGTTGACATGGGAGTAGAAGGCCAGTGCTTTCACCTTTGTTCATCATGGTCCCCTGCTGCTCCTGAGCCACAGCCAGCACCTCTCAGGTGACCGTCCCGAAAGAATGCAGAACCATTTACCCTCACAACCATGTCCCATCCTGAGTCAGACAGCTCTAGCAAAAACAGCACCAGGGACTTGCTTCATCCATAAACTGCTGGAATTTGCATTCTGGTTGTGAGATTACAGGGGGGAAATCCTGCAAACAGCTGCTTTTGCTTTTTGATCTCTTGCTGGTTTTACAGTACTTGCATCTCTGTGAAAACAGAGAAAAGGACTCTGTACCTTTATCCTTAAAATATTGTTGCCATTCCCTTCTTGGTTCTTTGTTCCTGATACCACATGATCAAAACCCAAGAGGAACAAGTATCTTCTCCACACCAGTGAGGAATCTGCTCACTTTCAGTTTTTACAAATAATAAAGGATTCAGAAATTCTTCTATGAAACACAGTAGCCAAAATATCTCTTGTTTACAGCAGGGGCTCAACCAACATTGTGCAGTCTCTTGCCTCTGCTCAGGGAGAGGGAGCTTTCTGCTAAGGAGTGCTGTCCTGGCAGCTGCAGCCTTTCTCATCCAAACTGAGCCAGGCCTGGAACGGCTCCATCACAAGCTCCCTGAGACACACGGGTGATGCTACAAGTGCACCTGCCTCTAAATACGCATGCCACACAGAGTGGGCCCTGAAATCCCTTAAGGACAAAGTCCACAGAGGCAAGGGCTGTTCTCATCTGGGACAGGGCAGGCTACCGACCAGTGGTGGAAAAACACAGGACCAACTTCTGGTCCTTCCAAGACAGACACTTGGTGGGTAAGTCTGACTGAACTGACCGGCAAACTGAGTCACAGGGTGGCCGCAGGGACCCTGCCAGAGGCTGTCCCAGGCACAAGGGGGCTGGAAAGGATCAATGAGGACGAATGCAATGGTGCTGCTCCTTTCCTACACCTGCAAGACCAGACACTGACACCAGCTTATTTTTGTTGTGCCCTAGTGGTGTGTGGCTGGCCGAGTGTAGGATAAAGTCTGACAATCAGAGCTATGGAGAACTTGCCGACATTTTGAGCTCTCAGGGCTCAGCAGTTTTGACACACTCCTCCACGACAGCACCTCCCTTCCCCTGCCCTCGCCCCTCCAGAAAGATCCAGACTAGACCGGCGTTAATAGCTGAGGTCTTTATTTAAAGTTTTTTATATACAGTAAAACTGCCACAGATAAATCTGCGACAATCAGACAAGACAAATGTAAATCTCTCTCAACAATTAGCAGCTTAAGATCTATAAACTACAGTGTTACGTTCACAAGTGTCATTTCTGTACTTTTCAACCCGTGCAAGTGAGTTTTTCTGGTTTTTTTTTACACTTTTAAAACACACTTACAGCTAAGTCAATTGCCTACGACTATACCACCTGGCATACACAACACAGACACACAGGGTAACTCTTTAGCCACTTCCAGAATTCATTTAAAAACTGGCAAAACTACTCAATCTTGAACCCTTTGTAGCTTGGCTTCTTTTGTTATAATGCCTTTTCTTTTTTTAATTTTAAAAATGCATATTTTCAAAGCTGACAGACAGTGCTTTCCTGCAACACGCACGTAAGTCAGCAGTTCATCTGATCTCACCTAAGCACACATGGGATTGGAATAAACCAATAGAGTAACTGCTGGGAGCATGCTGAATACCCTTGAAATAAATTAATAAGGCTGAGAGAAAAAAGAACTTTCTAAAAGTTTTAAAAATATTTTTTTTGCATCAAGATTTTCTTTCTTCTTTATATTGAAGGAAATAGGGGAAACAGATGAACTTCACTTGAACTCTCAAATGTTAATGAGGAGGTGCTGCTCCTGGAACTTAAACAGTCTATCATATTTTTCCCTTTTTATGTGCCAAGGCAGTATGTGCTAAACACATCTAAGCAATTTCTGAATCACTTCAACTCTGAATATGAAATGTTTTGGGAAACATTCTGCCACTCAGAGATGGTCACTAAAAAGTTTTTATCTACAAAGGAGGCTATTAAAGGTACTCACACACGCACGCACTCACACCCACAGCAGAAACTGTTCTCTACGCGTCACCCAGAAACACTCCATCAGGAAAGCAAACACAACCGTGTACAAGAAAAGGGAGCTTTAAAGCTAGAATCACATTTCCAACAACATCATCATTAAGCTATCAGAAATCATCACAGACTTTCAAATTGAAGAGGGAGGAAAACCCCAAAATGTTCTGCTAGTGCAAAAGGCAAAACACATGGCAGTTGCGTTAGGATATGAGAAGTGGATGCAGCATCACACATGACGTTACTGCAGACAACTTTCTGGAATGGAAGAAACTGTTGAGAGAGAAAGAGACAGACACTTTGTCCAGACCCATATGTATATGGCCTTCACCAAAGAGTTCTGAGATGTCAGTTTCTATTAAGCCTGCACTTTCTGGCAAGCTAGCAAATGATACTTACTGAATATGACAGAGTTGAGAAAAGAAATGAAATTAGGATATAAAGAAGAGGGACAACACTTCCTTAAATACTACAGACACTAAATGTCCAGAGCCACTGGTTTTTAACTCCTTCCTGATTTGACCACATGAAAACCTATCTTAATCAATTGTAGTGTGAACAAGACTGAGAAAAAGAGGTACAAAGGCCAGTTTTCAGGAAAAAAAAAGGCAACAAAGTATTTCAGTTATGTGCCAAATCAGTTCTTACTGTTATTCACACATTTGTTTCTGAAAAAACCTGGAAAATGGCAAGATGATAGTTAGCCTAGAAATATGAGTCACTAGAGAAGAGCCTCACCGGAGCCAGGAGCAAGGGAGGGAATGGCCACACACCTCTGCTCTGGCTGTGGCACTGCAGAAAGCACAAGCAGTTTTGGCTTGAGTCAGCTGTAAATGTCAATCTTTGTTTTAATTAGGACAGGAGCAGATTAGTGCACATGGTGACAGAGAGGTGTACTGGGATCCCTGGGGGAAGGGCACCTGAGTTTCCTGTGACTACAGAAAAAAAGAACCCTTGGAGGAAGAAAGATGGACAGTGGAGGCCTTGCCTTTGCTGGAAATCAGAAAACACTCAAGGTATTAACCTTGTTTGAGGGAATTTCTCAGAACCCAGAATCTGTACCATAGCACAATGCCTATGTATGTGTGTATATGTATGTTGTACATGTCTCATACATGCCCATGTATGATTTCAACTGGTTTAGGTCACTTGGGTAACATTTGATTCCTAGAGGGAAGTTGATCCTGGAATGAAGGAAAACAGTAAGACCTAACTAAACACCATAAATGGTTTTGACAGAATCCTGGAGGGTTTTCTTTTAGATTTCATGAAGACAAAAGATGAATCTTGGCACTGTTATGGTGAAAAGGACAGCAGTTAAAAATCAGCACAGAATGAACACAGATTCCTTGGACTTGAGGGCTGCCTACCTGTACCAACAGGTCACCAGTAATGGCACATTGTGAAGACTTGGGGCTGCATTTGAAGCTGGCATTTCCTTTTGAGATTTGCACACACAGGTGTCTGCACCAAGTGCTGTCCCTTGTGGCTGAAAAAGAGGATGGCACACTACAGATACAGACACATAAATAATCTTACCAGAGCCTGACAGGACAAAAACTTTGGTTTCACTTTTCAGGTTTTTTTTTTTTTTAAATTAGAACTATTTTTGAGATAACCATTCTGTTAAGTGAACTGTTGAGTCAGTACTTCTTTCCTCAAAAGAACCTGTCTTTTTCCTAGGAAGAGATGAACAGAAATTCCTTGCTCTTATCCTGAGGCCAGGAATGAGAGATGACATGCAAACAAAAAACAGAAACAAAGCATCCTTCACATGTGGAAAAAGGAAAAAAAGCCCTGCATGACAAAAAGGTATGGAGAAAACAGATGTTTTCCATGATGCTGCATCTTTAAGCTCAGGAGGACAGACAAATGGCATATGGACAGTGCTGCATTTGACAGCCTGACACTAGAAACTACTCTCTGCCCTTCTCAGAACTGCTTCAGGACAAGACGGCTCACAATTATTCACGCATTTCTTCATTTAAAAACATCACTTCTTTATTTGAAAGAAAAAAAGTAATGACCCTCCCAACCCCTTCAAAAAAAACCCCAATAATAATAATAATAATAATTATTATAATAAAAAATCCTATTAGAAACAATAAGGAAGCACTGAGAGTTTGAGTATTACACTCTTCAAGTATGCTGTTCGGATTTTTTTTAAATCTGTGAATATACATATATTAAAAAAAAACCTTAAAAGTGCGACCAAGGGCTTCTGCTTAAAGAGTATATGTATTTCAAGGACTACTTCAAAATACTGTAGCACGACTGTGCAGTTACTGTATATGGCATGAGGCTTCCACTCCATATACTCAGCCAAGTTAGCCAGCCTTACAGAAAGTTACTGAAGTCAGGTTAACACAAACGGCGAACCCAGATGCTGAGCTGGGAGAGGGATCCACACGTTGTTGTTTTTCTCTTGTTAAGGAAAGAAACCACTCAATGCATACACTCGGACATGGAATGTGAGCAGACTTCACAGTAAAAGTTTAGTGTTACAGGTTTGCTGTGGTACCATCATTCAAGGCTGTGCACTAGATTGAGCTTTGCTCGTCTTAAGCTAACCACGTTTTCTTCCTGACAGGTTTAGTACAGTAGTTCAAGCCACAATTTAAACTGCCCATTGGTATGCTCCAAATTTCTGTATTTTATTCATTTCTTTTGTACACTTTAAAGAATCTTAAGATTTGCATCCAAAGAGAACCATGCTACATAAAAATTATCCAGGATTCTTGCCAAAAGAGTTCTTGAGTAAAATCTAAAAAATACTATTGCAATGCATCTTGCAGAGAAAAAACGTTATTCTAAATGTAAACAAATTCACTCAGACACTTTAAAACTTCAGCAGAGTAGTCGCTGACTAATCTTTGCCACACTTGCTCACCAAGAGCACCAGGAGCGAGCGGCGCAGCCCATTCCTGCCACCATCATCTGGGGGGAGACAAGAATCGTTCCAAGTAGCCGGTGATGGCATCCCAGTGCTTCCACAAAAAGGCAATGAAAACCACTATAAATAAAGTGCTGAACGTCCTATTGCGAGTCTTCATCAGGGGCACAACGCAGTTGGCCACAGTGGAGACAAAGACGAGGAGGACAGCCATGACAGCCAGCAAGATGTTAATGAACTTCCCCAGCAGGTTCCTGGCTGTGGCATTCTCCAGCCCCTCCAACTGCACCACTTGCTGCTGCTGCTGCTGCAGCTCCATCTTGGAGATGCGCGTCTGGCACGCTTCCAGTGCCTCCTGTGGGCAAGAGCATGTACTGGGTTACTCACGTTCACATCTGTTACCTCACCAACCAGGCCAAGCCAGGAGCATCCCCTCACCTCACACCGCTCATGCACTGAGCACCTGCCCTGCAGTGGGAGCAGAGGAAACAGTGCCATTTCCCATATCTGAGAAGCCCCTTGCTGACTGGGCACTGCAGCCTGCAATACACCCCAGGTGCCTCATCCACACCCAGAAAGCTTGACATGGAGATGCTAGGCCAGGAAACCCCACAGCTTCTGCCAGAAGGGAGCTACCCAGCCACCTGGTCACTTCAGCTTTTTCAGCAAGAGGCCACTCAGAGGACAGAAGTGCTGTGCCTAGCCAGAAATCTTCATCTTCTTCTGGGATGTGCATTCCCAGAACCTCAACTTCCATCACCTTCCTTGGAGTCACTTGTGTTTATCTGACCCCTTTGCAGAAACTAGGCAACCTTGCAGAAACTACATCAACAAAAATAATTACCAAAGGCTCAGCTGTGTTCTGCTTGCTTAATGAGCTGTGAGCTCAGAGAAAGGTCTGAGGGACACTAGGGCTGGGACTGCACAGCTACCATTGCAGGAAGGATATCTTCTCCAGACTGCAGCAAGCTGTGGCACTGGCATAGCTCCAGCTGACTGTGAGGGCTGGGGAAAGACATCTAGAAGGGTAAGAAGCATAAGATTTATGGAACTGCCTACAGGAAGAGGCAAAATGAAAGGAGGTGGAAGGAGAAGACTACCCTGCACAAATCCACCTCTTTAAAGCCCCACTGACTCAAGTGGGATTTGTCAGACCTTTTCACTGGGCTGAACCCCAACTGGACCAACCCAACCTGCACGAAAATACCAGTGACATGCAATGCAGGCGGCTAGGGAGAAGGAGAGAGGTTTTCAGGCACTTAACACCAAGAGAGACTTCTGCTCTTGAAAATACCAAGTTACAATATTTCTACCAATCTTCCCTCAAGAGTCACCTGAATTTCCAGACACATAGGCCATCTGCAGCAGTCCTTCCTAGACTAATCACCAAAAAAGGAACCAGGACTGTTCCTCTGCAACAGTAGCCCATGTTCTTAAATAGTTTTTTATACAACAAAACACTTCCTTCTTCCCCAGCAGTGCTGAAAAATAGGCTGTCCCAACTTTTAAGATTACACTAAAAGTACTGAATCGTACGATGAAGATTAAAAAAAACTGTTGAGAAATCCCACTTCAATTAAATCTTCCTGCCATGTGAATTTAGAGAGGAGAACAAAACCCGACTGTTGTAACACTCCTCCAAGGGACAGCCTCCTGTTTACACTGCCAGGGGCCATTGTACCACTGTCCACAGACACTGATTAAATTTAACTTAAAGGTCATTGTCACCTGTTACATTTCTCACTGCATCATGTTTGTGGGGGTCAATGAAACATGAATGCCTCTCCTTGGTTAAGACCCCTGAAAGCACAGGGCAGAATTGCTCAGCTGTCCCGAACAGCAGTGACCAGGAAGAACGTTTGACAATCAGTTACAGCTGATGTATGAACAGCATAGCCTGCTTGGTCTTCAGAGGAAATTACCTGGCTGAAGTACCTCGGCAAGAAAAAGGGAGAACTCTTAACCGACAACTCTCTGCTCACACTACAAATATTTCCCATGAGCAATCAGAACTGAGATATCTGTTAAAACTATCACAGCAAGTACTTATAATAGTCAAGAGACTTGTTTCTGAACAGGCCTTTTTCTGTAAGGGTCAGCAGCTGCTTTGCTTTGTAGAAGGGCCTCCAACTTCAAGATCTCGTTTCACAACCTTTTCTACATACTAAAAGAAGCTTTTCTTTTAGAAACACCTCCTTATTTCTTCAAAGCCAACAGAAAGAACTGTTTCCTGACTCAATGCAGTGCACACACAAAGCCATTTTTCCTTAGAGGTATGTAACCATCGCTGTAAAATCAGTGACACAACCACACCCCAGGGCCGTGTACTGGGAACATGACTGCAAAAAAGTGTTTGGGTCACGGCCCATTGAGTGTCTAATACAAAAACCTGCAGAAAAAGTGGGCTCTGGCTCCTGCTCTGCTCCAGCTGAGCAGCAGGTTCCCTTTGTGTGGGACACAGCCCTGCTTTACAGAGGATGTTACCTGGAGAGATACCCAGAGGTCAGAAATGGAAAAAGGATCTTTTGGAATGCAGTAGTTTAGCAATAAAGCTACACGGATTAAAATCAAATATTGAAGTGCAGGCATACTTCAAAAGTGAATGAGTTCCTGAAAGAGCAGGCAAAGGGCAGGACTTGGGTCGTTGCTTCTATCACCCACCTGGATGTCCCGGGCTCGCTCGTAAGACTGATAGGCAATCTTTTCCTCCATGCTGGCCAGCTCCTGTTTTAAATTGAGAATCTCGTTCTGGTGGAGCTCAGTCAGGTCATTTAACTGCTCTTCAAGTCTTTCACATCTAGAAATGACAACACATGGTACAATGGCTTTAATGAGAAGAGGATGGCAAAATGACACCAGTGACAAACAAGCAATGAACACCATGGCTTGTGTCCTGAAACCAGCATAGCTGCCTCAGTCAGCACACAGCACATTCTAGCACTAATGCCCTCTTGCTGGGAATTCCTTCTTTCTACCAGATAAACTCTGTGATATTGTTCCTAACCTGGAGAAAACACACAATTGCATGGTAACTGTTAAGTGATGCAAGAAATCGAGGACAGAATAAGAATAGAATGAGGTATTCACCAAACTTCTGTGTAAACCAAACAGTTCCCTTCTATAATACCATAAACTCCTAAGCATTTTTATCTACACTTGGAACAGTAATGGGCATAAAAATTACACGGAAATGACATGCAACTGATGCCTCAGAGAACATGGTGTTACTGTCTGATCTCTGCATGAGGTCACATGGATCTTGGATTTGCTTTTCCTTTATCTCCCATGAATGATGCAACTTAACAAGCAAATACCATCACATTATTTGTAAGAAGGACACATGAATCACTAACCCGCAGGCTTATTTTTCAGTTTGCTCCTGGTGAATGAACCAGGAGCAGTCCTGAGGAAGAGGGTTGCTTAAACAAATTGAGTTATAACAACTCAGAGAGATAAAGTTTTGCTTCTCCCTAAGAGAGTTATAAATTAACTGAAATGGTAGCTCTGATGGTAACAAAGGTATGGACACAGATGTGGTGGCCATTGGGCCTTTTCCACTGTCTACTCATTGTAGCAGATGGAAAAAGTCCATGAATGAAGTTTACCACACAGTCCTTATCATCTGAATCTTGATACTAATAACCAAGACATTTCTAAGGATATAACCACAGAGATAATTCCTTGTTTAAATTTTGGTTTTCTTTTGACTCCACTGAATTTAATTCCTACAAAAAACTTCCACAAGATGAGTAAGAAATATTTATCTAGAATGAAGAATTTAATTGCAAGTTCTGAAACTAAGACACAAATCCTGCTTCTCGTTTTTTTCAAGACTTTTTTTTGTGTTTTAGAATCTGTAGTCAAAAGCCAGCCTTTAAAAACAGTCTTAGTGTTTTGTTTTTAATAGACAAGTATGAAAAGAATTTTTGTTTATGTTCCTAATGCAATATTACTTTAAACTAAGGAGTCAGACACAGCATTTCTGACAGCATGACAATTTGCAGCAGTAAAATGCATGTGGTCAACCTGCAGTGAAACCAAGACAACTGCCAGCTGACACGGCTGAGCCCAGAAAGGTGCCAGAAGAGCTCTGCAACTGTGCCGGGATACACCAGAACTGGTTTCCCAGGACTGACAAGGGAATGGCCATATGAAGACTGGCTAACAAAGAAGGAGCCCAGATAATTAATATTGCCCTTTGTTCCCACACGACTTAAAACTGACAACAAAACTTGCCAACAACCAAAAAATCACAACTAAACCCACTCAAAGCCCAAAAGGCAGCATCAATTACTTGAAACATATTCAGTTTGTTACTATATTACAAAATTCAGCAGTGTGTTTATTACACAAAAAGAAACTTAAGCATTTCTGAAAATAGCATGATTGTATTTTTTAACCTCCTCTCACATAACACCTTTCATAAAGCAGCTGGTGCCAAGCAGCTTAAATCCTGTTCTCTAACAGGAAACAATTGTATTTTAATAACTTCAAAACTACCTCAATCTACAGGAAACATAAGGAAACTCTGCTAATCTGTATAGTTAAGAGTTTAAACAGAACATGATTAGCAGAAGGGTTGGCTCCAATCTTCCTGCCCTGAAGACTGCAGAACAACCAGCTCATTCCCAATCCACACTTCACTCCCTGCTCAACACCAGAACTGCTGCAGTTTGCATCCACGAATCACCTACATTTCCAGAACTCAAGGTGTCAGGCAACTGCTAGAACTGGGTTATTTTAAAAAAAACACACCCCTGCCCCCACTAACCTACCCTGACTTATTTTTTAAATGACACATTCTCCACTCAGCTTCTTTTCACTTCATTTCCCAATATCTACAATTTAGAAAATAATTTTCTTCAGCGGCTTTCTACTGGTGTTCAAATTTACAAAGCACTTACGGGGCCCAGAACCAGGGTTTCCCTATTGAAAGCTGATTTGCATTTAAGTGGGAGTATTACACAAGTAAAAGGGATAGGCTACCTGTCAAGAGGGTTAAGATGAAATACATGCCTCTAATTCATCAGTGCCAGGGTCTACTGAACAAACTAAACTTGTCTGTGAATATAGCAGTGCCCTGAATAATCAAATCCCACTTCACTTCATGTATGGAAAATGCCTCAAGAACTATTTTGTTACTATTTAAAATGTGAAATTTATCCTTAAAAGAATAAGGTCCAGCCCAGAAACATCTCTGTGCAGCAGACCAATGCTGCCTGTCACAAGTATCACAGAGATCATCAGACCTGTTCCTACAGACATAGTAAATAGCTGGGGTGCTTGGCTCAAGTGTGGGATATGGGAACACTTCATTTCAAATAGCCGTGTTGTATTTCCACATGTTTCTGAGGCTCACTGCGTGGGAGTTGAGAAAGTGGTCTGAAAAAGACTCGGAAACACAATTATGACCATATCATTTTTTAAAAAAAGCTTTAAGGCATTTTAAAGTAATAGTTGCAAAAGGCACAGCTAGCACAGCATATGGAAGGGAGGGATGTGATAAAAAAAGGCATTTGATCTGCACTCAGTGCTATGGTGAGTAAAGAAACTCTGATCAAAGTAATGCTACAGAGACGTCTGCATTATACTGTGAATGAAGTTTAGTACCTGTCTTCAGATGTCTCTCAAGATGGATCCTTTCCTTTTTATAGCTATGCCATACAAACCTTCATGTAATCTTTATTTTTCACTAAATACATCTTTGTGCTACTGACCACAGTGCTTCCAATAGTGGAGTAAACAGGTAAAACCAGAAGTTATTTCTAGTATGCTCCAAGTCTTTGATCTAGCAGGACAGATGAAGGACAGAGCTTGCTCCCAACAGGGAGCACAAGCTGCTCATGACACCCACACATATCCCTGTACTTCCAGCTCCGAGCCTCCCTGGAAGGAGGACAGACAGCTTTGCAAGGATGTTTTGGTGCTGTCCTGGCTGGGTGAGCACCAACATGCTGCTCCACTGCCTGGCCACACTCCAGAACAGCCTTGCCAACCATCCCAGACCTCAGAGGTTTAGCTCCTCTGATCTATTTTAAAACACATCATGAGGACAGAGTGAATTGTGGCAATTAGACTACATTAGAACCCAGACAAATGGAAGCACCAGTGACTAGCCTTTAGGCTGAAGGTTTTCTTCTGACAGGAGCATGAGAGACCTAAATGCCCTTTCCAAGGCTGTCAGGCTTGGGAAGAAACCCAAGACCTTCGACTGGCCACACTCCAAATATGTGAGCTTATGGTTTTGCCATGTGCAAACAGGTTCCTGAAGGGACAAGCAAGATGAAAATACTCAGCAGGAACTTTATTTCAGTCTTGATAGCACAGAAAGTCCCTGCTCGTACCAGTAAACAACTGCCACCTTCCACTGATGAGATTAGCAACAAGCCATTCAGGCGCCTGCTCCGGGTGCAGAAGCAAACAATGATGGCCAAGCAGCGTCAGACCCTTCCTTCCTCAGTGGCCCAGCCCCAGCGGAGCAGAGCATGCTCAAGGGCCAGCACAGCCCGCCCTGGCCTCGCCACGGTGCTGCCAGGCCTGCACCAGGGCGGGAGAACTGGAGCAACTGGACAGGTGAGTCCCTGCCTCTGAGACTGGCGTTAGCAAACCGGCAGCCACATGGATGGCAGACAAGATTTGGAAGCAAGGAGAGGGGAGGGGAGGGGAGGGGAGGAGGAGATGAAGGAGGTCATGGAAAACCTGTGAGGCAAGCCATGGCTGATAAACAGAAACTGCACAAACAAAAATGGGAAAAAAGATCAGAATCTACAAAACAGTAGACAATTTAAGAAAGAGGAAATGGATTAAGACCAGGTGAGAAAATGTCATGGCATGTTCATTCCAGCTTCCAGGTACAATGCAAGCACTCAGAAAAAGACTTCTCCAAAAACTTTTTTTTAAGCTCCAACTCAACTCTGTGTTTGTTTTTGAAAGCTTCCCATAAACAGAGCAGGGTTAGGAGATATTTACAACTTTAAAGGCCAATTATGATTAATCTGAATCCTCAGCCTGCCAGCATTAAATCACAACTTCTTTTCCCTTCTTTTAGCTTTTTTCTGAAGAGAGCTGAGAAGCAAGACGGGTTCCAGTTGGAGGAACAGGCACCACACCTCCCTGCCAAGGCAGGAGCACCCTCTGCCCTTGGACACATTACATCACCGTCCACTTCTAAGGTGATGTTGGCTTTTATCATTGTGATAGTTCAAAATACAGAAGCTATAAAAACAAGAATCTACATTTGTAGAGTCCTGTAGTCATCTAACTGTGATTAACCCATGAGCTCTTGCTGATCATGCAGTTACCCACACAGACAAGGGTGGTTTGACTGGTCCTTTTTAAAGGTCACACCTTTAATTAATTTGCATCAACATTCCAAATGACAGGTCTAAATTACTGTCTTAAGCTTTTATAAGCCAAATGCAGATTGTCCCTGCTTTTCACTCCAGGCTGCCCTGGTTAGTGCTTGGGGTCTGGGCTGACCTCAGGGGAGTGCTCTGCAAAGGTTAATGGCACATAACATAACAGATATGACTTCATGGTGAGCTAGTATGGGACCTATGTGAGCCTTGCTCAGAGGTGCTGGGCAGTAAGCAGCCCGCTTAGCTGACAGCACACATCAGTCCCCAAGGTCTGCTATTGTACTTTCAGGCCACTCCTTCAGCTATGCTGTGCTTGCATTAGCGTTCCACCATGAATGGCTGCTGCTGTATGTGTGAAACAACAACCTACACAGCAACAGACAACAGCACCTCTCTCCTCTCTGAGGAGCAGAAGATCCAGCTCTGCATCGCTTTGGGATGACTTGATGACACTGCGGCACAAGGAACCAAAGCTGCTGTGCTGGTTGCCGGTTTCAGTCAAACTGCTGATTATTACAAAGCAGGATTAGAAAGTAGTGTTGGTCTGGCTTTGTTTGCCCAAGCTCTGCAAAGCACACTGAGAGCCTTCTGTCTCTACCAGATCCTAGCAGGTTAGCCTTTTCCAGAGTTTTTCTAATCATTTGGCATAAGCATGTCTAAAGAGCTGTAGGGCAACTCTTATGTTACACTGCACAAACCAGTGCAGCAAGTGGCACAGGGCACTTCAGCAAGCCTGTACACACCCCCAGCAGCTCTGCTGTGCCTTTCAGGTTGTGTTTCACATCCTGGCAAAGCAATGAAGGCCATAAAGAACCTCATGACAACAGCGTACTGTCCTTCATCAGAAGGAGGGCTTGCGCTTTGCGTTCATTATTTAAAGCTTAAGAATCCTGTCCGGGATGCCTGCAGAAGGGCAGCTAGTAACTCTTCCCTTCAGAGCCTGGAGTCAAGCCCTTGCTCCCAGCATGCGCGTGGGGGACATCAGGTGTCGGGCAGGACAGCACAGGGCAGTCTGCAGAGAGCCTCTCCTACCCAGCAAGCAAAGGGAAGTATTCCCTCAGTACCTCTCCATGGGCAGCTTTCCTCAGCAGGGAGGTGGGGGCAGCCGGCCAGGCTGCCTTACTCAAGGCCACTGTCACCTCTCCCCTGCGACTTCATCAGGGATCAGCGGTACTGCAGCAACTGCTCCACCTTTCCATTCTCTTCCAGTGAGGGGAAGACTCATGGAAACATAGGTCACCTGCTTCCAGTGCCCTCTAATCACAACAAGAGCACTGTCAGTATCTGACATTTAATTCAACTTCATTTCCCTGGGTGCTGCCACTGTGGACTGAGCAAAGAAGGGAAGGGATATCTTAGTTTTGGCACATGGGCAAGATCATGTATTTTTAGAGAACTTGAAGAAAGCTGGAATGTTTCTTTCTCTGGTAGATATGGATCTGAGTGTTGGAGAAGGCAGGATCAAGTCATGTCTGCATTAGTTCCCTGTCATTTGCTTTGATCCAAATATTTTCAGGATTTTTTGCAGGGAAAAGCACTGTGTGATACCAGTAATTGCATCAACATACTACTCCTGGCTTTGGGACACCTTATTAGACCTCTTCAGCTTCACTTTTTATCTGGAAAACATTTTGAAATAACCTTTTTCCTTACAATCTCTTTCTTGTACAGAGAGGGAGGTGAGCAGTAAGATAGAAATATTTATAAAAGGCAGAACTGGGAGGGAATAGTCCTGAGAAGACCTCAGAACCATCCACTTCAATCAGGCTGCTGGGAACAGCCTGCTGAGCACTACAACCCACAACTCTGGTGCTTTGCAATCACAGCATTGGAATGTCAAACCAAGTACCACAGCACATACCTGTACCGCTCCTCCTGCAGGGTCTGCATTATCAACGTGTAATCCCTCTGGTAGCGAACCTTAAGGTCCTCAAATGATTCTTCCAGTCTTGCCTGTGTCTCTCGAATTTCTTGTATCTCATGCAGTATTGCATCAAACCCTGAGCTCTGCATATCCAGAGTGTTTGTTTTGGAGCTGGAAGCTCCCACAGGGCCTCCTGTTGTACTGTTGGCTCCCACCGAGCCTGATGTGGCACTGGAACAATCCTCTTCACTGCCATATTTTGGGCTTGACTGAAAGTTCTGAATAACACCTAGAGCCTTGCCACCTGTCCCATCTTCCTGGCCTTCTTCTAAGGAGTCCTTCAGATTAGCAATATTGTCTGCACTCCCAAACTTGTTCCTTATGAGGGAGGCAATCTCCCGGGGTTTGGAAACCACAGCACCTGCTGCTGAATGTGTGGCCTGGGAGAAACTGGAAAGTCCGCCTTTTACACTGTCAACCACTCCCTCACTGAAGCCAGTGACTTTTGCTCCAACGTCTTTCAAACCTTGATGCATATCCCTGAAGACATCCTTTGGCTGCCGAGGGATCCCATTCTGTTCAATCTCTCGCAGCTTTCGATGGTAATGTTCCAATTTCTTCTGCAGCTGCAAGATGGTCTGGGCTGACTTTTGATTTTTCTTCTCAAACACTTGCTTAATGCGGGCACTCTGCTGCTTGTCTGCATTGTTGGCCAATTTCAGGTACTCTGCCACGTTGTCATCACGGGCTGTTTGCTCAATTTTGATCTGCTCTGTCAGCTTCAGTATCTTCTGCTGCAGGTGTGTGATGGCCACTTTTGTCCGCTGCGGATCTGGGGTCCCGTCAACGGAGTCTGCATTGATGCTGCCATCAGTGCTGGAGGCCACGGCACTGGAGGTCTGTGCCAAGCTGCTGACTTCCAATCGCTCAATCTAAGCACAGAGACAGAGAGAAACATGAGTGCTAATCAGCAGCTTCACCAACAGAAAAGCTTTCCTTCTTTATGCCAACCAATTCTGAAAAATTGTACCTTTTTTCAGCTGGCCAGGGGACAGTATCAATCAGGAGAGCTTCATATATTTTACAGAGATCCAGCAAAAGTTTAAAAAAAGCAAAACCTCTCATACTTGACTCCACTTAATCACCTCAAACAATTGAAAACTCAAGCACAAACGTGCAACAGGGCACCTCAGTTTGGCAGACCGAGCACTCCAAGATATCAGTACAAGGGCAGGGGCTCAAGAGAGAGCAAAGAGACCAAGAAGGTAACTGAGAGCAGAAGTCACACGGTTTAACTGTACAGTACAGCACACCCGAATCATTCCTAGTGCTTCACCTCTCTGAACAGCAGCAACAGTGAAACCTATAACCGATCTACTATGGTCAGAAAAATGGAGCCTGAGAGGCACCCTAATGCACACCTTGCCGCGGCAAACCCTGCGAGCAGGCGTCTCCGAGTGGGAGGAAAAAAGTGTTTCAAAAGACAAACCCCACGTATGGAAAAAAAAAAAAATAAAACCCCAAAAAAGGTTATAGGCTGTTTCAGCGCAATCCAGCCCGCCAAGTACCCGCCGCGAACCCGCGAAGGACCGGGCAGGTGCGGCCGCACCGGCGGCTCCTGACCCGGACATGCCTCCCTGGAGCCGAGCATGCCCCCCATCCCGGCCCGGCCGCGGTGGGTCCTCGGCGGAGGAGCGGCCGCCCCGGGGGCCCGCCCGTACCTTGTCCCGGCGGGGCAGCAGCGCCCGCTCCCCGTGCATGGCTCCCGCCGGCCGCCCGTCCGTGCATGGCTCCCGCCCGCCGCGCCGCGGCCCCGCCCGGCCCCGCCCGCCCCCTCGCGGCACGGAGGCCTCGCCCGCGGCCCGCAGGGAGCCTCCATCCCGGCTTCGACAACGAGCGCGGCCTGCGGCTCCCGCGGCCCCTGTCCCGGCGAGGAGCTGGGGAGCGGCCGCGACTGCTCCCGCGGCTCGGCGGGACCAGCCCGCAGCTCCCCGGCTCGTTCCACTGACACAGCTGCCAGCCGACCCACAGCTACTGCCCAGTCGCAGAACCATGTCCGTGATTGGGAATATGCGCTCTACAAAACAAAAATGCCGTTACACTTAACTGTAACCTCTCTCAAGGTTCATCATTCCGTATTTAATGCAAAAAACCCCGCAGGCTGCAACACTGGCCGGCGCCGGGGGTTACCCGGGCTCCTTCCCATAACCCTAAGGTTCTCTGTTGCCCCATCAAGAGGAAAACCAGACACCCGGGGAAGCAATTGATTCATTTTCTACAGGAACTCAGCTGCTGGAAACTTCTAGTATAAATAGAATATAATTTCTTGGTCTGTTGTGACTCCTGAAATATCAACTGCTTTCTTAAGAAGGTTGAGTTGTAGAAACCCTGGAGCTCTGGAGAGATCAATGGAAAATTGGTGCTAAGAATTAATATTGATCAGTGGGACCAACACTATACATGATATCAGTACTGCACATGTTGTCTCTGAGATGTACGGACATGCATTTGCAAGTAATACACATTTGTAAAGACACCTCTTCTTGGAATTTGTAACTTCACTAAGATTTCTCTAGGGCTGTCAGTGATCAGACTTCTCCCTATGGCCTAGACAAACACAAAGACTTGGCCTGTGCAGGGCACGCTTGGCCTGGGAGCATCACCCAGCACCCACGGCACAGCCGGTCTGTGCCTCACCCGGAGAGCAGCTCTGCCAACCAGCCGCCACCCCACGAGCAGCACGGAGCATCTGTGCAGCACACCAAGACAATCGTATTACTGTTAACTGCCTATGAACCAATGGCTTCTCAATCCATCCTTAACAATCTCTACCTCCTCCAGACTCAGGACATTTTAGTATTTAATGACAGACGATGAAAACCAGAAAGATCCACAGTTTTGATGCAAAACTTCCACAATTTAATTTAATATAACTTTTTTTTTCTTTTTCTTTTCATAATTGATTTTTTTTTCTCGGCAGTAAGTAAGGGTGAGTGAGCATGGGAATGACCCAGTGTCTCAGAACCAAACAACACCTCATCACCAGTTTTTCTGCAGCCCAGAGGCTCTGAGCTGAAATCTGCACAGATCAGTGCCACAGAACTACAGGGGCTTCAACACTACTTTGCAGTAAAGAGTTTCTATCAGCTTAATTTACTCCAGGTTTGGTATAATTAGTATGTGTGTATGGATAATTACCATAAATTACACCAATATAGTACACTCTTCCTCTCATGACATAAGTTTTGTGAGAGAAAAATTTGGTAGAAACTTTCTCTTCCCGCCCTTTTAAAGTCAGTTGACTTCAGCAAATCTGCCCAGGTTATCTCCTTACATCTGCGGTAGAAAATAAACTAGAACAGCAGTAACAGAATAACCCAAGTTGGGATAATGCTTTATAATTACCAGCTGTGTGGATATTATTCAGAAATAACAAAAAGGGTTCTTTCCAATTCAAAAGGAAAAGGCTGAATAAGTGCAGTTCTGGAACAGAACTGAGATAATTTAAATACTTTGTCCATATCGACAAGGCTTTGTAAATGGAAGACTCAGCACAAACTGGGTCCCTGGGAAATGCTGATGACATATTATTTAATTTGAGATGATGGTCATTCTGTCCTGAAAAGATGCTGGTAAATTAAGTACTATAATGATCAATGTTTGTATAAGAATAGGGGTTAGAATTCAATAGTCAATCTCTCTTGCAATACAATTTTCCATAATATTTGACAGTCCAGTTAAGGGGAGCTGTGTGCCCTCCCACCAGGAGGTACACTGAGAACTGCTTTGGAATTATGCCACAAAGCAGATGAAATCATGTGAGGGCCTTATGCTTTCTCTCTCTCAAGATCTTACCAAATTCTCAACTGTTAATGCTCTCAGGCTTTCCCTCCTGGACAACGCTTTCCAATGTCTCTATTCTGCATCACACAGCCCAGAAAGCACCTCATGATTCTGCCTTTTGGTGCTGCTGAAGATTAAATACAGCAGTTCCTTTAAAGGTATTTCACCCTCCTAAAACTCCTCAGTAAAAGCATATACCGGTCATTCATCAAGAAGATGGATTGTTGCGTTTAAACACTCAGAGTATCTGGCCTAAGCAAACAGCAGCTTTCAGAGCAAGCCTGCTGCAAGGGGGCAACTCCTGCTTCCTCCTCCCTCCCCTTGTGAAGCCTGGAGCTTCACAAGTGTGACTGAAAATTGTCATGCTACTTAAAATAAACACATGGAGGGCAAAGTGATTCAGGGGAGCTCAGAGTGAGACTGCACAGCCCCGGAAAGAAGCTAACAGCACCTGAGGTGCCTGGGTTAATCACCTTCCCAGTGACTGCACACCTGACTGGCAGCTAAAACTAACCATGAAAACATTCAGAATTTGTTTGGCTTCCTTTTCCCACTGTGCTGAAGGCAATACAGTCATACAGACAGAAAATCTATGAGACTCATAGAAAGTCACAGGTTTTAGACTTCCTGTTTGGAAACACCACTCAACAGCATCATTAGTGCATGGCAGGTGCAGGCTTGGGCATGGAGACTTGGCCTACCCCTCCACACTAGGCGGACAGATGGTCGCCAGCCTCAGGCAGGCACAGGAGCAGAGACTCAAAATCTCCGATGACAGTTACAAGGGAGTTGGTTTGTTAGTAAGCAAGATCTCTAATCAATGCCTCAGAGGAAATAAAAATCACAGGGGAGAAAAAAACCCACCATTCTTTGTGCCCGACCACATCTGCAGAGTAAAAGCTCCCCCCAGGCCCCACTTCATTGGATCTGCATTACCTAAGTGCACATTTGAATAAGCACACACAGAATCCCCAGTAGGTACCATAAAGAGATATTTAAACTTCACAACTTACTATGAGGTACCCTTAACACATTAGATTAAGTGCCATCAACGGTCACAAGTCACCTCCCTGCATGCCACCTGCAGCACATGACTCTTGAAACACATGGGTTAACGTGGCACCAGCCCTGCTGTCTCATGAGCAGCCAGTGTCCTGTTCCTCTGGATCCAACACAGTCATTGTATATGGCACAACTTACCGCAGGTCTCAAAGGAAACGAAAAAGTGTCACAAACTCCCCTGCCTCACCCACTTTGGTGATGCAATAAGCTCTTTATGACCTACACCTGATCTAGAATTAAGAGTCTGTTTTTCTGATGCTTTGCTTTTTAAAGGTTGTTATTGAATCACAGATCAGTTGGGGTTGGAAGGGACCTCTGGAGTTTACCTGGTCCAACCTCCTTCTCAGGCAGGGCCACCAAGAGCCAGCAGTTGTCCAGGACCATGTCCAGAAAGCTTTTGAGTATCTCCCAGATACTACTTCCACATCCTGCATTTGTGGATCTGTCTGTCTGTTGCAACATTGCCACACGTCTGATACCAGCGACTCTGTGGGTCTATTTACTTCTAGTTGCGTATTTCTGTGATTCCTTGTGACACACTGCAGTTATTCTGAAATACTGTATTGAGTGATTGAATCCTCAGAAGCTGCAGCAGCTTTGCTTTTTAACGGGCTCCAGCTACTCACCCACAGAAACCTATGGTCATCCTTGACAGCAACTGTACTGAGGTGTCTCTAGCATGCTCCTAAATCCAAATCCAAATTAAACCTGGCTAAGGAAAGCACACAAACAGATGGACAGCTCAAGGAAGTCTTGCTGTGTGTTTTTCACAGCACAGCTCATTGTTTAGATTATAAAATGGGGATTTCTGAAAGTTATACAGCCTTTGCCTATGAGGAATTAACCCTCAAAATGATGGGAAGATCACCATGGTTATGGGTTTAAAAAAAAAAAAGCGAGAAAAAAAGAAAAATTACTCTGAAAAATATTCAATAAAAAATTCCAGTACAATGCGTTTGCCTGCCTCAGACAACAGCTTGAGCAGGAAACCAACACTGTGACACCAAGAGGAAATGGCTTTACACCTTACTCACAATAGTTAAACAGTCACGAGTGATGATTGCTGCAACAGGAATGCCCTAATGGTACATCTGCCAACACAGAGCCCCACAGGCCTGCTTTGGTAAGAGGGGAGAGGGCATGTCCCTGCCCCGGACAGAAGGGCTGTGGGCAACCACAAAGGGGAAACATTTCACATATGCTGCATGCAATTGGGCATTCCCTTTCTGTAGGGGGGTCCAAGCCAAGCAGCTCCCTGCCTAACCCTGTACTGGCACAGCCTGGGCACAGACAGGACAGCAGCTCCCTCTAGAGCCAATCTGTGAGTTCACTGGGAACCAAGTGATACGGCGCTTGGGGATGTTCTTACTACTTTCCCAAACGTGGTTCACCATCAGGCCCAAGACAGCAGAAATACCACTGGAGGAAAAGGTGACCTGGGACTGCATCATTTGGCACTGGTGCCAAGAGCAGCATCCCTCAAGCAATGGCCTGAGGCACGTTAACAAACCCTCACTTGGGATTTTGTAAAGCCAGCTGCAGGGCGACTTGCCCATGGCCTTGTACCTAATTCAGTATGAAATGGAGATGTGACTTCATGTGTCACATCAAGTGCCAAAAATAGTTTAGCTGTAAAGCAGCCAGCTGTCTGTTCCTCAGAGTTGTCAGCAGCAGACCCATATTCAGCTGCAGCCCTTTCTGGTGTTGGGAGCAATGATGAAAGATGCTGCTGCCACATAGCATCATACTCGCTGTCCCAGAGGCAGCTTCTATCACAACCAACACCACTTGTTCCACAGGGGAGCTCCAGTGCAGCCTTGTCAGTGAAGGCTGGTCACAGATGCTTCCCCCACAGCACCTTGCTGTCAGCGCAGGGGGGTCCAGGGGGCTCCACATGTTCCCCCTGCTTGACTCCCCCTGCCCAGGGCCCCCTGCCTCTCGGGAAGCAAATCTTTCACTTACTAACTGGTTAAGAGGTAGCTGAAGCTACAAGCTGACCTCCCTCTTTCCCACTGCCCCTCAGGCACATGCATCCCTGACGCCTACCAGCCCGGCATGGTGGGCTGAGGCAAGGAACACTGCACAAGCTGTTCCCTCAAGCAGGACTGGAACATGTGGGACCAGGCACTAGCTTGGCCTACAAGTACTCACTGACATCCCAGAGACAGAAGGGATTGACACAATGCAGTGTAAACTCTCCCTTAAGAGGCTGTCTACAGCCCCTTTAATTCCTTTTAAACAACATCGCGGCCAAAGACATCACCTTCTTGACCTCAAATTTCTGAAATCCTGAGAAAAATATATTTTTGAGCAAAAAAAGTAAGGCTTGATGGCTCAATTCAGTAATGGTTTCCTAAAGCTAGACTAGTCAAGCAGAAAATCATCAGTGTTGACTGAATAAACAAGGCAACATTGAGGGTGAGGGACGTCCAAGGGAACGGACACAACAATCTGGTCGGAAAAATAGGAAAGAACTGAATTATACACAAGAACTTGTAGGAGGTGATAAGGGATGACACAGCAAAAGATACGGCCAAAATAACAACCATGGATGTTTATTTTAGCAGCTCCTGATTTCTAGTGGGGAGTGCCAATCAGGCTAGAAGTTACAAAAATAAGGATGGGAAATGAGGTAAAGCTGAGCAAAAGTTAAGTACAGGAACCAGCAGAGAGGGTGGATTAAGAAACAAGTTTATACAAGCTTTTATAAGAAAGTGACTATGTAAAATGATGTGTAGTATTTTTGTTTGGTTCTGATTTTTTTAAAATCTCATCCTATTTTCCCCAGTGTTTGAGTCACATCTCATTACCTGAGAGACAAAATTTTTGTTAATACTTCCCAGACTTTTATGCTTTAAGCTGCTATCTGATGAACAGAGATTATTATTGCATATTATATATTCATTTGTAAAGAATTAATTTTATGGTTGCAAGTTAACTTTGACTTGCAAAGCATTGGAGCAAACTGGATCTGAAGTCTGCAAGGACAAATGCCTCTGCATGATCCTTCTGCACAGAACAGCCGTGTGCAAGAGCAAAGATTCTCCCTTTTTCAGGGGATGTGTCTCTGCTGAGTTTTAACATGCACATCCCCTCCAAGTGTTTAATCTGAAGGGCTCCAGCAACTATACTTATACACTTCCTTCATTTCTTTATTTTTAACTGTAGTATTTGTTGCAGGTACAACACATACTGTGACCATAACCAAAACTCCTCCCTGAAGTTTATCCAATCAACAATACAATATTAAGTAATTCAAAGCAACAAGATTCATGCTTCCTGTGAATATACTGCTTTGCCATTGCCATAGAGCATTTCTTGACATATTTCCTTATTTAAAGCCTTTGTAGTACAACATACACATAGTACCAAATAAGATCATACTTGTTACAAACGTACAGTACAGCTGCTTCAGCCTCCTGCTTCGTTCAAAAGCAGCTTGTTTACTCCAAGTGCTGCAGGCGTTCCTGCATTAGCACCAACTAAATCTCTAAGATCGCTCCAAATGGCAAACACAGCTTGTAAAGGACAAGACACCGTGAGCAAGGGCAGTGCCCTCAGCCCATCAACATGCCCTCCTCAGAGCCGCTCACGTGTGGCACAGATGCCTTTGGAAACCTGGAAGAGAACAGCAAGCAACGAGACATCAGAGAGGAAGACGCATTCAAGGGATGACGAGCACCTGTCAGGGTCAGGCAACAGGGCACTTGTCCAGAAATCCACAGGGAACATTGAATTAGGTAAATACTGAAATCACTACGCTGCTTTCAGTATTCCTGCAAAAGCTAAAAATCCCCATTGAGAACTCCATTTAGAGATAGCCCTCAGTGCAGCATCTCCTCAACATACGGTAGAAAGCTGTTCAGACTACCCTGACCTGGCCTAGAGAGCACAGAACATGGTATCCTGTGCTCACTATTCCTCTCTTCAGCTCTCAAGAGGTGATGCAGTAGCCTCAAGTTCGGTGTGACAAGATGCAAAGCATGCATATCTATCAACCTATGATGTGGAACATCTGTAACCCCCTGGGCTTTCCTGCTGCCCTGTACCACCGCAGTCTGCACCTCTGCAACTCAACAACAGGCATTTTTCCTGAGAGCCACCTGTGTGTAGCTTTTATTATGAAGAATAATGAATGCAGTGAGACAAAGTACACATATAGAAGGTATTTTCTTTTGGGAAAATCGAAGTTAATGGAATAAATATATTAGACATATGTGTTTCAAACACAACAGGAATACTATTCAACCTTTCAACCATGTCTTCTGCAGACTGTAACAGACCCCGGGTAAACCATCAGCTATGTCAAAAAAACAGTTTGAATCCCAGGTTTCTTTTTTCCTCAAACACTGGACCACAGAGCATGGGAGAGCTAACTGCAACAATTCAAAGAGAAATAGCTTCTATTTTGTGTTGCAGATCAGAGCATCAAAGACCTTACTGTCTCTCTTTGGTATTTAATAAATGGGGGAGGAGGGGAAGATACAGTTTACTGTTAATGCAGACTGAAAAAGGGCAATGCTGAGCTACACAGCTCAATGAAACAGAAGAAAAATACTTAATCATTTCTGAAGGTCACTGGGTCTATGGGAGGCAGCACATTTACTCTTTTTTATCTGGAAAAGAATATGGTTCTGCAGTTTGTTTACTACTTCCTGAAAATACATTTTGCACAGCTAAAATCAGCAAAACAAGAGGTCACATTAAAAAAGCTACCAATGCAAATACTTCTCTCTGACACTGGGCTGCATCTGCATCTTCTGCATCTCCCATCTCTTTCATCACTCACTGTATCATACAAACCAAACCGCAAAACAACAAAAACAGAAAATCCCAAAAAGCAGCACCACATTTGATCTTGTTTATGGATTGTAACACTCACTCAGACAGGAGCCTTTTTGCACTTCCCAGCTTCAAAAGCAAAGAAAAACTATATTAAAAAAAAAACAACCACTGAAATTCAACAGCATTGCCCAGAGGAAAAATGGAGGGCTTCCAAGGCTGATGCACAAAATGAGGTCAAGTTCTACCGGAGACTTAAATAAAACAGCCAAACATGACAGCTACAACTGTTCCCGTACAACGTGCTCACCTTCGCGGGCTGGCAGAAGTCGCTTTCACAGCACACGCAGGTACAGCAGCACCACATGAACATCCCCGCGCAGCCATGGGCGGGCGCGGCGCCGGGCACCGGCCGGGCAGTGCCGCGGCCATGGGCCGGAGCGAGCGCCGCCCGAGCGCCGCGGCCGGGCCAGCATGGCTGCGTGCCGGGCCAGGCCCAGCCGGCTCCTCGCTGCGGAGCTCCGCTCCAGCACGGCCAGGACACGGCATTTAAAGCTACAGCCCTTCCCAGCCACTCTGCAGTGCCTGACACTATTTTTAAAACTATACTTTGAGCCAGAGAAATCGCTCAGGATAACAGACAGCCAAATCAAGAGCAGATCAATAGAGTCTAAGTGACACAGCTGCTCCTCAGCAACACAACATAACAGACCTGGGAGCAAAGGCCAAGCAGAATTGGCACTGGAGATTCAAAAATGCACAGCAGGACATAATTCCACCTATAAACTATAAGCTCTAATTATAGCAGTGCTGAAACGCTATTTAATATTCACTAAACAAAATTTTCCGAATATTAACGTGATCTCCTGGAAGGCTGAAGCTCTGATTTTGTCATAGAAGGACTCCAGTACACAACAGTGCCAGCACAGCACTGTTACCACAGCTGACCATGTTTCTTGGGGCATGAAGAAACCTCAGCACCTCTTATCCCCTATCCTCAATTTCTTTGTCAAAGAAAATGTGTTTTACTATCATATTTTGAAGAGGTAAAGCAAAGGCTCATCACCCTGTCTGACATCTCTGACTCACAGCACCTTATGCCACCCAGCCCCACTCCTTCAGACACATTTGTAAAACGCCACCCTCACCTGCATGGCTATTTCTCCCCTTGCTCTTCTTTGTCTCACTGATATTCTGTTCATAGCAAATATTATCACTCACCCAGATGATCCGAAGACAAGCCATACATAATCTAAGTTTGGGATCTTCAGAACCATTATATTTAGAGTATGCAAGGTACTCCCAAGGCTGAAATATCAGGAACCACCCAACCTGACAGGAATGGAGTGGCCTTTTAGGAGCTCCCTACTGCATGTATACTGCAGCATGTCTGCCACCAGTATCAATACAAGGGCTGAACTTTCCCATTTTAATTTATGTCTGAACCTTTGAGACAATGACTCTTTGAGACTCTGACAGACATCACAGTGCTAGGGTTTGGTAGGTTTGTGGTTTTTTCCAATAACTTTCTTCACTTGCAGTAATGCACAAGTAACGTGAAGAAATTCTGCACCAAAATGTTAACTCCTAAAATACAAATTTCACGAATGTAACAGAGAAGAAACTCCTAACTGACTCAGATCACAGGTAATGTGAAAGAAAATATTCCTATGTGCAAAATTCAGTTTTCATTAGGAAAAAAGAGAAGAGGAATTAAAACCCAAAAATGTATTTTGTAAGAACCAAAATCAGAGGAAGAATAGCTGAAAATACATTGTCTCAAATTATATTGGTATGTCAGGTGGCATTTCTGAAAAAGCATTATGATGAAATGGCAAGGGCATTGCACAGGCCATTTAGAACAAACAGGAACTGAGAATGAAAACAGTCCACAGGGCAGGAGTGGTAACATCTGATTCATGAAGGAGACAAGCCACGTTGGGGTGGAGATGTTAAATAATACAGCCCTAAAAGTGTTTCTGTGGTCATTTCTGTGACATCACAGAACAAGACATAAAGGACAATGGATGAGGGAAAAGGCAAGAGGAAGGTGGCTCTCAGAAGAGAGTCTGTGGTGCAATTCTGCAACTGGGTCACCTGCAGTCCCCATCCTGCCATCGCTGACAGGTGCCTGGTGTACCTGGGCCCTGCAGTGGGGAACGGCAGGGTAGCAGCACTGCTGCCAGCAACGCCGCTCCTGCCCGGCTCTGTCGTGCTCTGCCACGGCACCGGCTCCCTCAGAGCTGCACCTGTCAGCAGCTCCATGCCTTGGGAAGAGCCCAGGAAGCAGCACTGCAGTAACCAAGGCCAAGATGTGCAAAGAACACAAATGAAAATGAAACGACTGCAACCGATCATAATACCATGGATTGCAAACTGCAACATACTGACGTGAAAATGACTGCAAACTCCAGAAACTACAGGAAATTTAATTCAACTAACATTTGCATTACTATTTCTCTGTGGCTATTTTCAGGGTTAAATGGTAAAAGGATCTCTAAAAATGTATCAACCTATGGTAGCATTAAATATTAATATTCTCTGACTATTGAGTCCACTAACAAACACATTCAAGGTGTAAAAAAGGCTCTTAAACAGAAACATTGGTATTAGTCACTGACCTGTACCAAACGAGGATCCCAGACCACATCTGCCCCATCTCTGTGATCACGCACTCATCCAGGGCCTGCAGCAGGGTCTCATCACAAACACCCTGACCACACCTGACTCCATCCGCGGCGCCGCAGAGCAACGGGCAGCAAGAACAGGCCAAGGGGCATCCACTCCATTGCAAGAGTCTAGTGAGAAATGCCTACTAAAAAGCCACTGTCCAGGCTAAATGCAGACACGGAATAATTTCTATTCTTGTACAAGTTCAGAGCACATATTGGATTTGGAATCACAACCTAATACAACAGCAAGACATTTAGAGAAAAAAGAAGAAAGTCTCTTTTTCAAGGAGCTGTTTCAAATTCATATGGCAGATTTCCCTCTCAGAAAGCAGTATTTATACTGAGAAACCTCCAGATGCCCAAGATATTTTTTCCGTTAACAACAGCAGATCTGACTTAACAGAGGTGAGAGGGAAGGATGGTGAAATTGCTTGTGCAGAAAGAATGCCGTTAGACTTACTTAGGAAGCAGCTGATGTTAGGTACAACCCAGTCTGATTCACATGAATTTTACTACTATTCAGATAGATAATTTTACCACATAAAGCAATAAACCAGATCCATTAAAATATGCTAATCAGTCTTCTTAATATAATCAGAGAGCCTTCAAAAGTTTTATTGCTACAGAGCAATAAAACCAAACCTACCAGGCGGAATTTCACCACCAATAAGAGGACTCTGTCTCAGTCATCCAAAAGGAATGCATGCTTTTCTCAGTGACTTTGTATGGCAACAGAGCACTGGTGTCCCATGCCGTAAAAAAGAGACATCTACATGCACAAAGAAATAAAAACATCATACAAAGAGCACCAACAGGCACTCTTCCATGCAAACAAAACTCAAACAGCTCTGGCGTGCTGCAATCCTGCAGCAAGTCTGTGCAGGTCTCATTGCTGCAGGAACTCCTCACCTCCCTTCTGTGACAGCCTGACACAGCAGGAGACAGAGGCCATTGCAGCTGGAGCCAGCTGTGTGGGGGAAGAGAGACATTCCAAGTGTCTCAGCCAAGAACCAAGTCTCCTAATTTGAGCCAGCACTGAGAAGGGCAGGGAAGGGATGGGGCACTAAGCACCCTGCTACAAGTGTTCTCAGTACAGGGATGCAGCCAGGGGCAGCTTGTAGCTTGCTTACATTCTAGAGTATTTATTTCCTGAAGTTACTCAGTAAAACTGGAAAGACGACTGATTGCAGGGGTGGGAGCAAATGAGCTTTGACAGAGGTTAAAAACTTACAGAGATTAGATGCTTATACGACCCCCTGTAACAAGATGAGAACTCTTTGCAGGACCCCTTAAAACCAAAGGTTTTGGAAAAAAATACAGCAGGGGCTAAATCCACTTATGAAGAAGAGTCTGAGTGCTGCCAAATATGAAGTAATGCAGAACATTCTATGTGAGAGAGTGAGAAATTAGCAGAAAATTCAAGTTCCAAGTGGCCTTTATGGACTAGAATGTTGTAGAGGCAGTGAAGACTTAATATCCCAATGGCACTCCTGGATCAATAACCTCAGTGATGTGAGGCCTCTTGCATAAGGCTTCCTGCTTAATTCTGTGGTGATTACTAAATTCCTGCACAGTTGCAAGACAATAATCAGAAATCCCTGGTCTTGATCCATATTAATCCCCAAACTGAAACCCTCCAGACTGTTCCCATGCTTACTGCCCAGGACAGGGGCTGAAGCCACCTGAACATTTTGCTGGTATATACAAATTATGGACCCGTTTGTGATTACAAATGCTGCAATAGCCTAATCGTATGAGGTACCATTTGGGCCAGAAGCACTTTAAGCTAATACATTATTTAACATTTATCTTCTAATTTAAGATCCTAGACTTCAAAGTCACTGCAGAGAGCTGGATTTCCCCTCCTCTGTACACACCCATTGGAATAAAGCCAGTTTTGACTATATTTGTCTTTTGCAGATTTCCCTCAGAGGATGCTCTGCACATAAACTTGCTTTCTTTTTACTAGTCACAGATTCTTGCCCCAGTTTTAATCACCAGAAGAAAAATAGCCTTCCCTTTCTCCACACCTGTTTCCAGAAGTACTCGAAATGTTTCCATTAGCACTTGGAGTGGGGAGGGGGGGAAATGAGAGAGAGAAAGGTTAATTCATAATTCTCACATCCCATAGCACTGATGTGAAGTGCAGCCATACTGATGGGACTTTTCCTAACCAGTTCAGCACAAAACCACCACGGTGAGTCTGAAGGAAAGACCATGACAGGCTGAGATCATGCAGCTCACGAGCGGGGTACCAACAAGGGCAGCCCACAGCCAGAGCAGCTGTCACTCAGCACATGTCCCCAGGGACCGTGTTGGAGAGGGAATGGCTGCAGGGATGGGCAGGTCCCCCTTCAGGAGGGATCAACACCAAGGACATTTTCCAACAGCATTCTTGTGATCACTGCTGCATCAAGTTGACTCACCCACAGTCATAATGAAACAAATCCAGCTGCTACCGGCCAGATTGCTACTAGACCAGATCTGCATACATGGTTAAATGATGTCTAGTTAGAAATGGATTTCTCAGTATTTATAACAGCCTCTCTCTAGGGGAGACTAAACAGTTTGTCTATTCTGGCTACTCATGTGATGATCCAAAGCCTCACTTTAATCTGTTAGTAATGGTTAAGCTCCAGTTTCAAATACAGAATGGAGCTTTAAAGAATTACGTCCAAAGGACATGCAAAACTGCACTAAATTCTGGTCCTGTCTCCTTTCCATTTCTCCAGGTACAGGAAAAACTGACAAGTCCAAGACAATTGCCTACATCAATGGCTGCTGCTTCATGATCACTGGGATCTGCTTCCAGCCACAAGAGAAAGTAAGGGGAAAACAAATTTAAACTTCAGCAGACCTGAGACCTGCAGCATGGGCTTTAAACCCATGCTTGTTTTGTCCATAAAGCATAGTGTTGTTTTTTTAATAAGCAATGAATTGGTTAATCTGTTACAAATCTGCATTTAAAACATGATCTTCCTCCTTCATGATACAGAAGATTAAAAATAAAGACTTTTAGCACACTATCCAACATGGCTCCAGTTCAGCAGAAACCACAATCAGGGCAAAATGCCCAGTCTGCATAAAGGATTAAGTTTATCAATAAAGCAACCTAAAATCTGCCGAGTGATGACATGGAATATTTTCAAGAAGACTTGGTTAGTCATTTCTCCATATTGCTGGCATGAACTCTACCACAGTGTTTAATATTTAAGTCTAACTGACACGTAATACACACTCTCCCCAAAACTTACATTTCTTTTAGCCTTAATGCTGTTTTCTCCAATGACAACTTGGGAAGGTACACAGCTGTGGTTGAAATTGCTTGAATTTTCTTCAAACAGAATTTATTTTGCCAGTTTTTAGTTTTGCTGCACATCTGTATATCAAATTGATTACTTTTGGTTAGCATGTAAAGCTTTTTGAGCTACCAAACTTCACCTTTTCACATTTTCACTTTATTAAAGTAGTTGAAAAAAAAAAAAAATCACAAAAAACCAACCAAAGTACAAACCCACAAAAAACATCTCACTCTTCAGCAACTGTCTTAGTGGTTGAGTTTTGCCATTCAGTGACTGAAGTTCCTAACATAACTAACAAGCCTGCGCTGACATGTGGAGCGGGCTGTGTGTCCATCCCCGTACCTGCCAATGTGAGTCCTCCTGGTCACCACATGTGTGAGGCAGGATCCAAGGTTTTGTTTCTACTTTGCAATAAGCCCAAAGTGTGCAGCAAGCACAGGACGTGATGGGTTACTGCAGTTTAGCTGATACAGGCTTGTTTGTTAATTTAATAATATACCTGAGGCCTTATGCTCACTAAGTTGGCTTGGATACATTGAATTTGACAGCTCTATTCTCAGCATAAAAGTGAAACCTTCTTCCCTTTAACCCATGTTTCCTTCAACTGCTGGAATCTGCAGAGCAGAAAATCTGATCCTTTCTGGCTTTGCTGGAGAGGTGTTGAAGTCCCAGATATTTGTAGCTAAGATGACAACACAAGAAAGCTGAATTTTTAAACCCAAAGTATTAGTCATTGAAATAGAGTACATACCATAAACCACCTGAAACCAGATTGACTAAAAATGTTTCTTCCTTTTAAACAGATCAGTCAACATGTATCCAGGCATCTTAGCCTGACACTGATGACGTCCCCTATAAAAATATAAGAACCCTTAATTGAAAGCAGCAAAAAATCCAAAAAGCTTACGATTTTCCTTCTACTCCCAGCTCACCTTTGAATTCTGCCAGTGGCTTTACACACTGGGCTGGCTGCTTTGCAGAGCTCCACAAAAGGCTCCCAAATAAAAATAAAATAGTTTGAATGCGTTTAGTATTTTCACATTTCGTTGTCCCAACAATGCAGCTCTGTGCTCTGGGAAGGAGCATGCTCAGGCTGAAGACAGAGCGTTATTTTGCCCATGCCATGCCCAGGGAGCAGCCTGGCCGCATGGCACGGCCCCGGCTCTGCAGGGACCCCCGCAGCCCAGCCCGGGACAGGGCCATCCCAGCACTGCCGGACCCGCGCCCAGCCGAGCCAAGGCACACGAGGGGCACATCACAGGGCTCAACCAGCGCAGGTGACGGCAGCAATTCCAGCAGGGACTGGATTTCCGCTGCACCAAGGGGAAGGAGCTCCTGGGGGGTTCACCACTGTTTTCTCTGTGAAACACCCCATTTTAGTTGACCAAAATATTTCCATTGAAATATGCAGGTAGACTTTCAAAGACCAGCACGTTTCTCTCCTGAAAAACAGGGAGTTTCCGAGAATTGTCTTACTGTCCTGATAAAATGCAGCCTTTATATGTTAAAGAAGTCTTAAAACACTACTAAAACATATCTCAGCCATGTTTCTTCTGCCGTTCATATTCCCTCTTGTTCACTGAATCTGTACATAACACTTTCTGACAAACTCCCCACATTCTGTGCTGTTTGGGACAAATTCCAGAAGACTTTGCAAAGGATTCCCATGAGGAAGCCAGACCTTAAAGCTCCCTGGAAGAAATCACCGTAACTGGAGTAGAATTAACCATACTCCTGAAACAGTCTTCTGGTATTACAAAGCTTTTTAATCACTAAACCATTCAAACTACAGATTCTTTGCATTCATGGGGAACGTCCCAATGAGCAATTTTTACTGCCACATCCAGAAGAGATCAAGCATATAAAACATAACCAGCATCTCAGCAGCGCAAGTGGGTTTCCTTATTTTAATGCTGAGCACAAGATGAGCCACAAACATTGCTTGCTGTGGAGCAGAAAAACAGCAGCAGAAAAAACTAAATCACTCAGATGAGAGGATGGACAGGAGACACTTGATTTCATTCCTTTGGTGTCACAACACACAGCACCTTGCTGACTGATTTTTTAAAAGCAAACTCCAGCAGCATCAGCAACAGCAAACAGACATGCAGAGCCAGGCTGTTCAAAGGTGACTCAGGGCTCTGCCCAGCAAACCAGTCACATCCACAACCCCAGTACAGCTGACATCCAAGAAAGGAGAAAGGCCCAGGACATACGGTTCCAGAGGCAGGCAGCGAGTTCTCCATGCTGAGTGTGCGGCCAGGGCAGCACGCAGTGTGAAGCCCAGCACCCCTCCACTGGCCAAACACGCTGTACCACAGCACTGCGCCTGCCGGGCTGAGCTCTGCCTGCACAAAGCAGGACCTTGTAACACGACGCTGTAGTGCCCTGGGTGTCTTGGCAGGAGCCCCAAATGCGTGTTTGAAAAAGCAACTGCAACCCTGAACAAGCAAGGCATGAACACATTGCAAGCAGAGCCACTGAGCCTGCTAAAAATACTTCCTCCCTGCCCCTGTCAGAAACACATCTCAAGTGAGAGTCTGAAGAATAACAAAGTTTTCTGAATAATAATAAAACCAAAAAAGCAAAGTAGCTCTGCTAGCAACTGTCTTGGAAGCTTATTTTAAAAAACAAGCAAAACCCCAACATACTCTTGAACAAGAAAACACCTTATGTTTTATTTCAAGAGGAATACTGCTGAGTTGAAGGATATGCTTTACACCTCTTCTAGAGCTCTGGGCCAAGGTGCAACCTCAAGATCTCTTCCTCCACAACCTGCCAGAGGAGATTGTTGAGGCTCCTGTTACAGGTTAAGGAGTCAACTGCAGACAAATCTAACCTGTGCCCTGCTGAAGAGGGCACAGACACCTTGTGCACTGTGCAGTCCCATGAGAGATAGATGAACACCTGTCACCTGGCTGGTCTGCTGCAGTAGGGGCCTTGTACCAGTCAGGGACCAGAGGAAAAGAAAAAGAGCTGTCAGACTGGAAAGAGCTAAAAAACACACTGCACCTGCTCCATCCCTCCAGCAGGACAGACACGAGGCTCTCCCAGGGACCAGGAGGAAACCACATGAAGAACCACAAAGCACAAGGTGCTGAACCGATCCCAAGCAAGATACAGGGAAAACACTGTAAGATGAGGCTTATATTTCATGCCTCTAGTAAGCACAGCACACAGACCCTGTATGTTTTGAGAACTGTTGGGTGATGGTCTAGACAGTGTACTCTTCTAGGGAAGAAGTGAGAGACTGTCCTCTCACAGCACACTGCCTTGCAGGTAGACAACTGTGTTCACCATCTATTCATAACAGATCTAGCCTCAAAAAGAAAGACATGTGAATTTATTCATTGAGCATGTTTCCACACAGATTGTGTTCTGTTAATTACTAATCAGCCTGGCTGGCTCTACTGTGGTCATTCAAGAAATGCAGAGGTGAAAACCAAGTCCAAGGGACACCCCGCTGTATTTCCCTCCTGGTTGGTAGGTCACAAACATGGAAAAGCTACATGAGTATACTTTCTGGATCTGTAGGAACTATCTGTTTAGTAGCCATCTACCCTGATTGTCACAGAGCTGTTTCAGGGGCAGTCTGCTCTGCCACACGCGGTCCCAAGGGTGGCCCACCAGGATGCATCCCTCAACACCAATCTACCAACCACTCCCACTGCTGAGTCCTACATCTACCCAGCAGACCCGAGAAATAGCAACATCTGCAAAGGCCTTCTTTAAAGACAGAACAATGAAAAAGACGCAAGAACTGCAGAAATACTTCAAAAAACTGGTAACAACAAGAGATGGTTTTAAAAAGGACAAATCTTGTACTCCTCCTTCTGCCCTCCTGAAAAGCCAAAACATGAGCTTGATTTTCTGACTTAACTGCTACCTCGCTTGGGCTTACAGTTTGAGGAAACAAATGCACTTCCAGTTTAGGTAGTGAGCATACCTTTTGTTCTGACAGCAGTCCCTATCAGCTGATCAGTGACTATTACCAGTTTTTAAAGGGAACCTTCTCCTATCTTCTTGCTCAGCAAGAACACAGGTAGTTCCAGGACTCACATGCTCTAAATTCATACTTGGAGTGTGAACCTTTGCAGAAGTCACCATAATGGACAGCTTGCTGATAACCCTACAATGCATCAGAATTATCACATTATTTCTTCCCTTCACACTGTTTTAAGCTTTTATTCTGCAGAATATTTGGAAGACAAGTCCTTTCTTGTGATCACCACTTTTTCTTTTTTTTCTTCACTAAAATTTAAAATTTTCACCTGTCGCAATCTAGGTTAACTCAAAGCATATTCTAAAAAAATTAGTAAAAATTATTTCAGGAGGCTCTGGTCAAACTCAGGTTGGTACATTTCTAAGGTTTACTGTAATAATGCATTGCTCCCAAGACATATTCATTCATTATTAATCTCAACTCACCACACAGGCCCTGCCTAATATTTGGTCTTGATGACCACTCAGATGGATGGTAAGGTCCCCACCTGGGTCACAATGGGGCCACACAGATTGGGTCACCTCCCCAAATCACCATTAAACAGCATTCACAGCTACAGAGTGCCGCCAGAGCACCACCAGCCTGGCTGGGACACCGGTCACTAAGTGCCCACCAGGACAGCACGCTGCAAACACCCCACCTGCACCAACGACAGCTCCCTGTGCACACAAACACCCTCTGCACTGGCTGCTCCAAAAGGCTTTGTGGCTGCCTGGCAGTGCTATGGACATAACCCAAACTAACTAACACACAAGAGTGGGGCAAGAGTGAAATTCGTTGCTATGACAATTAGCTTCCATTCCTTCTAATCAATATCTCAGAAACAAACGGCAAAGGCAGCATCTTCTTTGGCCCGTGGCTGCTCCTTCCCCCAGGCAGCACCTTTCCAGCTGCCCCAGTTCTGTATCACTGTCCTGCTTACAACTGCTGCCAGAGCTGTTCCCTGAGCTTTCAGCAACATCACCCAAGGTAGGTGAACAGTTCCAGTAGAGTGTGTTTCACTAACCCAGCTCACTGGAACTAATGTTTGGCAGCTAAAGAGTACAGTAGGAGTTACACAGCAAATCCCAGCAAAAGCACCACCCCTCTTTTCCAGCTGTGCAATCCTTGGCATCGATCTCACAGAGGGACTCACACGCAAATACAGCAGGAACATACTGACAGGCAGCGGTCACTGTCCTGTCTTCTCTGTCCTGACTGCCCCACAACTCTCCCCATCCCAAAACCTGGTCTTAAAGTAGGCAATAAAATTTTTCCAATAGTATCTAGTTGTTTTCTGCTTCCTAATTGGAGTATTCCCACACATGTTTAATGACAACTGTCATTGGTTAGCTGAAAAGAGCTGTTGTAAGACAATAAAGAGTAGCCACAGAGGACAACACATAAACCTCACCCAGAAGACAGTCCAGAGCAGTGAATGAAAATACCCCCTCATAAGCAACTCAGCCAAATAATTGCTGAAAAGTGTCTCAATTTGTTAAAAAGAGAACGAATTTCTGCAGTGGCAGAGGGAGTTTCAGCCAAAATATCCACTGAGCCACTTGAGTAATTAAGTGTTCCTTCTCCATGGCATAGCAAAGTAGCTAAAGTAATTTACTGCCCTTTCTGAAAAACAGGATAGAAATACTGTTAGATAATTTTTCAGCATAGAAATGACAACAATAAGGTTTACAGCACAGAGCAGCAAGCCTCTAGCTGAAATGCTGCCAAGATATCAACACCATTCTCTTCATACACAGAATTTAATCTCTCAGGTAATTACCTCCTGGAACAGAAAAGTAATTTAATCTAGAAATCGGGTTTACTTAGGGGAAAACAGTTAGAACTCTAGACCGGGAATCCTCAGCGACCAGAAAGACAGAGTTAGACAGAGGGACAGAGGGCAGCTGATGGACAGTGAAGTTTTTTAAAAAGTATACGTACAATTTTTGAACAGCTATATGTAAAATTCAGTCTTCATGATAATACAAACCCTGTATTATTGCCCAAACTGCTTACACTTCACAGGGTCAAGTTTTTTGTTTCAACTCTTCTTAGCATTTCATAGAATCACAGCATGGTTTGGGTTAAATTGCATATTAAAGACCATCTAGTCCCACCCCCCTGCCAGGGGCAGCTTCTCAGGGCACCATGTGCCAGGCCCTCATCACCCTCACAGTCAAGAATTTCTTCCCCATCTCCCACCTAAGCCTGTTCTCTGTCAGTGTGTAGCCCTTCCCCCTTGTCCTGTCACTTCATTCCCTTGTCCAAAGCCCCTCTCCAGGTCTCTTGGAGCCCCTTTAGGCACTGGAAGGCTGTCCTTCAACACACCTTAACCTTAAACACTTTTTCTTTCTAAACTTGAAGTTAATTAATGTCAAATTTCCCTTTACTTTGCTAAAACTATTAATTTTGTAAGTTTAAAAAAAATACAAGGTCATACTCCAGATGGATGAATTTACAAAAACATTTTGTAACACACACTGTAAATGGAAACCTGGCCATGCTGGGCCAGGACATGAGCAGGTAAGAGGAGGATGATCATTGAGCCATGTCCAAGCGTACTAAAAATTTTCCATGAGACAAGAATTCCTGTGACAAGAATTCAGGCATGACTTCTAGAAACTACTGAACAGCCTGAGCAGTCAGGCTGAGAGCACTGCAGCACGTGTGTGCTGGCTAACACTATAAAGCCCTGGCACTGCAAAGCTGCACAAACTCCACCAAGTGCTCATTCCATGCCACATCAGTCAGAGCTTCTGAGGTTGTGCACAGAGCAGCATACAAGCAGCTCAACTGGCACTCGGGTCTCTTCTCCCCAGCTGCCCCCAGGCTCAGTAACCAGCCTCACCAGCAGGAGAGGCCCAGGCAGCCAGGGCCCATGGCAATGCACCTGGCAGCAGCAGGGAAAGCCAAGCTCCCTGGCCTCTGCTGCAGCATGCAGCTCCAGGTAAGCCAGCCCCATGAACCCGAACACTTCTGCAGCACGGCCAGGTAATGGGCACCCCAAAAACCCACAGAGACATAGGGCAACGGCAGCAAAGCACCACACACAGATTGCACAGTACGCAGTGCAGGCACCTCCTTAGTTAAAAGCAGAACAGCATGAAAGTTTATCCCTTCCATTACCCTGTTTCCACCACTATGTATATTTAATCTGGATTCTAAAAGGATACAATTTCAATATTTATCGGTTAAACAATAAACATTTGGCTGACTAAATTCCAGCAGCTCTCCAGTGACATCTGCAGCAAGGTCCACTCTCTGCATTTCTGAGCAGTAGCAGCAAGTTCCATATTTCCCAAATTTTACCAATATTAGGATAACATGAAACCTAGCACAGTCCTGATTTCCAAATATCTAACAAAATAATTAAGTCTAGGCTCATGTAAAAGGATTTGCTTTGAATCTTCACCGTTCTGGCACAGGCTGTCAGTGAACTGCTAAAGTTGACCTGCTGTCCTTCCCAGTTACCCACAGTTTTTCCCACACAATGAATGAAGGCATTCTCATGGTACTTTACAAAAGAAAACTCTCAAAGACTATGTAGAAATTAAGTAGTTAGGGATGAACAAGAAAAGATCAACATACCTCAATTGTTTTGAGAACATTAGTAACAGAAGAACAAGTGCCCCTCCAAACTAGACTCTACATGGGAAGGATCTCCCTTTAAAGCAGATGTTTATAATTCATTCAGTGTGAAAAACAGCTGAACAACAGCTGATGAGCTCTGAAAACAAAAACCTGCAGCAACCAGCTTTCTGGTTTCGCTAGCCAGCCACACCACAGGCATTTGCTTGGAGAAACCTGTAGCACTGAGGCCACGGAGCTCTGCGGTGCCCCAGTCCTGCCAGTATTCCATGCAGCATTGCAGGGTTACACCTATCGAGCGATTCTTCATCTGGGTCTGTAAAGACAGGAGATTCAGCCACACTACATGCACTCTGACTGAACTTCAGTGGCCAAGGAAAGCTCCTTGCCCAGCAGTTTGTGACACAATTATTTAAATCTATATCAGCACAATGACTTCTTTGCAGTCTTTAGCTTTCTTGCTCTCTTCTGGCATGAAAAACAGTATTTTCTTCTTCCTCTTTACTTTTCATGCAAGCTAGTAAAATCCTATATTCTTCTTGGTGGGCAGAAAAGAAACTTTAGTCCCACTCCAATACATCAGTTCCACAGGCTCCAGTGAAGCACCACCTCTCCATCAACCTGAAATTCCTAATTTCCTCTGCTCCTGCTGCCAATGCCAGCAGGCTGAAATGATTTTTTCCTGATGATAGAAATATTTCTTTCCCCTCTAAGTTTTTGTCCACTATCAACAGGATCGTGGGACCTCTCACAGCACAGTGTAGGCAGTGGGTTTCAGTGCACTTCCGAGGCAGACATGCCTGAACAAGCACAAACTGCGCCTGCACAAAGGCCATCCTGTACTAACTGAAGCACTGCAACATTTCATTTTCTTTGGGAGAAGCTAGTGATTCTAGAATGGAGACTTTTACAAGTTACAGACTTTCTGAACATGAACTTCAATGTTCACAGGATTCCAAGAGTTAAGTAAGACCACAAAATATGCAGATAACACAGAGAAAATATTTTGCTGCAGTTGAACATTTACCAAGGGCACTCCACGAAAAAAACTCAACAAAACCCCTCTTGTAGCAAAACTTCAGTTTGCCTTCTGGTGGTCTTGGATTCGGTTCTTGCTAAGTGTGTGCTATTTGAATGCCCTATCACAAAGCTCAAACAACAGTACTTATAATATGCTGCTGAAATATTTTATTACTCATATTTCAAATCCAAATACAATTTTCTATTCCATGCATACTAAAACCTTCACAGCAAATCTTTGAAGGACAAGAACCCTGCTTCCTTAGCAATTCTTCCTATCTATTTTAAATTGTATCAAAGCTGAGAACTCAAGAAACGAATGCTGACCTCCCTATTCGAATACCAGTTGATCTCAGGGAGATCCAAACTGTGTCTCAAGTTAGGAAAAAATCAAAACAAACAAACCCAACAACAAAACCAACCAACCAAACACCCAAACACATCAAAAACCATTTTGCTCCTTTACCCTTCCTGTCCATAGGAATAGGTTGCTGTAAGGTGAGCAAGTCAGCTCCCTCCACTTTGGGAACACTGAGCAAATATGACTGAAAGAACAGGCAAACCCCATCTTTAAACAACCAAAACCCTGTGAATGAAACCTCAACCTCATCTCTGCTCAAGCACAACTGTTCACATTTAATCTCTGATAAGAATTTTTTGGAAGCCATTGTCACATTCTTTGTCACAAGAGGGAGACCCAATCTGGATTCATGTAAATGTTAAGAACTAACTCCTCTGGCACCATTATTGCATTTCCGCTGAACTTCCAAGGCCCCCCACTAGCATAAGGGTTTTTCTGTCCCTTCTGGAAAGGACCTAGTTTACATGTGCACCTTTATCACTGACTGTCACATCCACAACAGAAAGACTTGCAAAATGACAGCAAACTTTTCTCTGCCCCTGAAGAAATACTGGCTGAGGAAACAGCCAATGGTTTGTCACAAGGAATTGAGGGGGAAGGGGAAAATTCTACACAAGCCAAAATCTCTACAAAGAACTCCTAAAGGTAACTAATTCAGAGTAAAGATGCCAACACTTGTAATGCTTCTTTTGATCCCTGATGGGAGGAAATTCCAATTGTTACTGCCATCCAGCCACCCGTAAGCACCTATTACAAAGTATGATGATCTTCTGTAAACTGCCATAAGCTGCAGAATTTCAATATTACAAAGAGAGATGCCTTTATGTAAGCTGAATTCCCCTATAGTCTGTGTTTACAGCTTTATACATTCTAAGTCTATTTGGCAATGAGCCATTACATGCAATTTGCCAGACCTCCAGCTGGCTCTGGATTATTGTTAGTAATGCTTTCTTCACAAAGAGAAGTTCCCAAATCCTACCTCTAACATCTCTGCAGGTGTAGTTTTACAGACCCTGTTAATTACCAATGTGAAAGATGCTTCAAGTCTATTTTACTTCCTCACTGTCACGGCATTCATGGAGCTGTTACAGCGACACAGAACAAACTCCTCAGGAAAGCTGATATTCCAACTTGTTCAATCAGAGCACTAGAAGCCCATTTTCCTTTTGTAAGATGAATGTAGCATCTCTGTAACATCTTCCCACATATTCCTCTGAGCAAGATGATGCAGTGGAAGCTTCTTAAGAACCCATTATACCTAGAAAAGTTCACAGCATTTCCAGTCACTCATTCCAAACCAGCACAGCCAGCAATGCTTAGAGACCTGTTTGCACATCGCCACCTCTCAGCTTTGTGTAGACAAGCCTTTTGCCCTGTAGACCATGCAAAATATCTGCAAGGACAGATTCAAACCCAAGTAATGTGAGGAACAATACACTGCAATGCCTTGTTGGCTTGTATATAACAGGGCACTCAAATGGCCAACACAAGCCAACCTAATGCTACCTTTCCCTTAGAAGCAACAGGAAAATTCTGAATAACTGTCCTTGCACTGACTGGGAGAAGTTCATCCGCTGCACGACCCAAGCAAGGGCACACACCTGAGTTATGGTGAGGTGTGCCTGGGACAGAATTGCAGCACACTACAAAGGCTGCAGTGAGAGTAAGCAACCTTCTATCAGACGCCCTCAGCAGTAAGTTGCATCACATCTATCAAGAGAAAAAGGTTAATTTAAAGGTAATCCACTGAGCTACCAATGTGGTAACAAATATGTCCTTGTAGCTCAGATGATCTCATTAGATCTAACTACCCCACTGGCCTTGCTCAGCCACGGGCACAACAATGCCATTCCAGTTTCACAAGTGGGGCAAATTTGAAGAGCCACAGGGAAACTGCATGCCTGCTGCTCTGTTAAACATGAGAATCATGCTGATGCATAAAATTTCCAAATCTTCCTCTTACTTCTAACTTTTCCTCATTATTAAGTGTAGGCAAGCTACACCAGATATCTCTCCAAGGACAGGTTTACTGAGAACTCCGCGAGAGCTATTACTTGGTAGTGCACAGGCACACTCTATCCTGTGGTATCTGCCCGACACCACAGGCAACTCAAGAGCTAAGAGACCTGAGGAAGGTGGGGCAACGCTGCAGGAAGAAGTTTTTTTACCTGTGTCAGTGACAGGGAGAAATGCAGCCTGGGCTGTCAAACACAGCCACCCCCTGTCACTTTCACACAGGCGAGCTTCTTTTAGCTCAGCTATTCCGACGCTATTTCAACATAAAACACTGAAGTTCCTCTCCCATAAATAAGCTCCACACACACCAGTGGCAACACAGAGACAGTTCAGATGCTGATAAATCCAGATTGTACTTGGCAGCAAAAGAGTTTGGCCTGAAATTATTAATATTTTAGTGTGCTGGATAAATGAATGGAGTATCAATCACAGTTCACAAAAATTACTTCTTTTGGCTTTTTCTTTCTTTAAATTGAACCTAACTACTTGTCTCACTGGAATCTTTCCCAGGAAAGGAGTACCTTTCAAAAAAGGGGAGTCATGACAACTTAGGAAAACATCCTCAAATAGAGTTCAATTTGTCTCCATTATTCTCTTTTCATAAACGCATCTAAAACATCTGAAAAAATTCAAGTTGTGTAACAGCTAGACACAGTTTTGTACTACCACCCCAACAGTAAGGGATTTCTCCAAATGCAACACATCAGCAACTGCACTTCTTGAGAACTTGCATGACAGTAACTGCAGGGCCTCCAAGGGCTTCCAAACAGTACAAGATAGAGAGCAGCTTGAACCAAAATACTCTGAAAATACCTTGGATACTTAAGGAGGAAGGGAAAACATAAAAAAGAAGAAAAAAAGGAAAAAAGAAAAGAAAAAAGGCATGGAGATCTCCCACAGAACCAGAAGATAACAAAGTGAACAAACCAAATTTGGCCAGGGGAAACTGGTTATCAAATGCAAACATTTCATAAATTAAGATACAGTTAAGTGCTTATACAGCCCTTTCCAGAACAATATTTTAAAACTGGATAGCCATTATGAAAATAAGAGAAAGGCATTAACCTCATTCATAGGTGGAAGATGGAGATTGGGAAAACTGAAATGATTTGATGGAAGTCATTCACTGCAAATAGCCCCGTGGAAAACCAGATCTTGGAGATTAAAGCCTAGATCGTGAGGCCATATTTCTCCTTCCTGCATGAAGTCCTGCTTTTTCTTTGCTCAAGTTTTATAAGCACCGGTGGCAGCATTTTCAGTTTGCAGCTCTCAAATCTGCACATTCTGTTTGAAGCGTCCACCATTAAAAGTGGTTAGAAACTGCAATTTTGACCTTGCAGCTGCATAACACACGCACACCACATAATAATGCCCAATTTCACACAAGAAGCAGACACACCCTGGGAGCAGGTGCTCCAGGTCCCACAAAAGGATTTGCCAATTCTGAAGTGTAAGTCACCATCCATAAAAGAATCGAGATTTTCACAGAATAAATAGTAATAAAGTTACAGTTTATTTTTATGCAGTCTGGCAGTGATTGCATTTCAGCTGATAAAGGTATCAGCAAAATCATACATATTTTCTGTGCTTTCCTTCCAGCAGACAAAAGATGGTTTTAGCACCATTTGCCTCTCTTCCGCCAAGGTGTCCAACACACAGGGACTTCCCAGTCCCATCTAAGGCACAGTAAGGAGAGAGGGAGATGCAGTTCTCGTCCTGCATCCAAACTGAGATAAACATAATCTCTTCCAATTGTTCACACAACTACGCTTTTTGTTTCGGTAAACGCAGACCAAGCTCTCGTTTCTCCTTCAGTTCACTATACTGTAAGAGCTGCGCAACTTTTACAATTAAAACAGAGAAGTCAAGAGTATATCAGGGACAGACAATTGTATAAAGTAGGTTTGACACAATAAGAGCTAATGCAGTGCAAGACACAATTGTGTCAGACAACACAAAAATGGACAGAGCCAGAAAAACAAACTGGTGAAAAATCAGTGAAAACATTTTTCCAAATCACCCTGCTCACCTAGAAAAACAAGGATTAAAATGGAGTTATCCAAATGAGTTCATTTTAAACTATTTTGGCTGCCCTACATAAATAAAACTTAGATACAAAGTTCATTACTAACTAGATCAAGTCTCTTTTGAGGGGAAGATTAAACTCCAAAGTGTCTGTGGAGACTTCTACTGCTTGCGGACACAGCTTGACACGTGAAAAGGCAAACCCTTAGAAGATGCAAGTTTCACTTTTCCCTGAAATGGCCACATCAAGATGAGGAGGTAGTAAAAAAAATTACAAATTAATTAGAAAGATACCACATTATTGCAAAGCTGTATGTAGCATTTCCCAAGACAGTTTGCAGGATGCGAATTCTGACCCATTTTAAATGCTGATGACAGCATTTTAGAATTCTGATGACTGCATTTAAAAACCTTTACAAATACACAAAAGGTAGTGGGAGGGATGGAGAAGAACAGCTTAAATGTAAAGTGAAAGTTCAGCTTGCCTTCTAAGAGTCCAATACTGTAACTCCTATGTCCAGAGTAAATTCTGCTCATTGGGAAGGGTGTACAAACAGGGCTGTGCTGGCAGCTCTAGAACGGTTCATACAATCAGCGTTCTACACAGACTCACTTTTATTCACAGATGGATTTTTCCAAATGCTTTTGCAACTACATGCATTGGATTCAGTGACAATCTGCAAGACTACTTGGATTAACTATTCTCTCTCTTAAAGCAGATTCCTGAATTCGAACACTTTCAATTAATAAACAGCAAAAGCTATACACGGCAGCTCCTTTGTTCTGAAGCCCCGTGTTGCCAGTGAGAGTTACTGAGCCTGCACAGGGCAGGGCGTGCCCCCCCGTCCCTGCAGGTATGTCGCTGACACACCGCTGAGGACCCTCTGCCCAGGACAAAGCACACGTGCGAGCGCTCTCACCGGCACCTCTCGGGCACGCCCGTTAGTTCCGCTGCCCCCTCTCGCGTACCCCCGGCGCAGCGCGGAGGCTGCGCTGGCCCCACAGCCGGCACCGCAGCGGCACCAGCGGCCCCGGCGGACCCCCGCCCGCCCGAGCCTTTGTGTCCGCGCCGGCGCCAACAAAGGCGGAGGGGCTCCTCGCCCGGGCGCGGCTCTGCGGGGACCCGCGGCTCGCACCCACCTTCGAGAGCTGCCTGCGCAGGCTGAAGCGCTGCACCATGGTCCGCCGCGGGGCCGGGCAGCGCGGGGCGCGGCGGGCGAGGGGCGGCAGCCGGCGGCGCTCAGCGGGGGCTGCGCATCCTCGGGCGCCGGGGCTGGCGCCGCGTCCTGGCGCAGCGCTGCCCCGAGGAGCCCGGCGCCGGGCCGGGCCGCACACGAAGGGACCGGAGCGGGCAGGGCAGCGCGGGGCGCGGCGCTCCCGCCTGCCGCTGCGGGGGGCGGGCACGGACACACCCGGCCCCGCCCCGGCCCCGCCCCGGCCCCGGCCCGGCCCGGCCCTGCGGGGCTCGGGTGAGCGCCGCGCCCGCCCCGGGCCCCCCTGAAGGGCGAGCCCGTCCCAGCGCTCCCGCCGAGCCACACCGGACGCGGCCCCCGCGCAGCTCCTGCTGCATTCGCACAGTGGCACGGGGGTGTCAACTCCGCCCCGGGAATCAGCACAGAAGACCCCGTTGCAATCACTAGAAAATAATTCAAGAAAGTATTTCTCCCTCCCGCCATAAATATGCAATAAAGATGTGTGATAAAACAGGTACACTTGCAGTTCTTCAAATGGCGCGACAAGAGTGGCTTTCGGATCCTGAAAGCATTCTTCCTCTGCTCACAGCACTGGTGAGTGAGGGACACAGCACAATCTTGCAGAACAGGGGATTGCATGGCTCTAACCTCGCTTTGCAGCAATGCTCCGAGGGGCGGCAGGAGTCCAGCAGGCAGGACAGACACAGTGCCAGCCGGCGCTGTGCAGAGGGAGCCCGCTCTCAACCCATGGGCTCAGGCAGCTGCCAGGATGTTCACACACAAAGGAGGTAAACCAAAAACCCCAAACACAATGAGGAGCTCAAAATACCTGGGAACAATTCTGTTTCTGAAGTAGTCCTGTCTCACCATTTTAGTTTTGGACTTCTGACATGTTCTGTACAGGGAAAGTATTCTCTGACAGAACTTGGACTCCTTTTCATAATGCCCTCCTTTTTTTGGAATATACTGAAAGTACATTACCCAGTTACCAGGCCTCAGTTTTGTGATGACCATGGAGAGCTGACAGTACAGAAAACAAAAAGGACTGGGACACTAGAAGCACTTCCTTGTACTGGCAGAGAAGACACCAGATGCTATGGGGATTCTGCATCTAGCAGCTGCATCCTCCTCCTCCCTGAACTGGGTCAGTACTTCTTGTTCTGCAGTTTGGCTATATTCAGAAGCCTCATGCACACTGTTCAATTCCTACTTCAGAAAATCCATACCAACACCTTGAACAGCTGTGTGCCCGGGAAAGCTCACGTGCCTACTGCGGCAGAGACCGAAAGGACAAGTGCGTGTGAGATGAGAGCGTAAGAGAGAGTGTGAGTGTGTGCACATACGCAGTCAGTCAGTGATGCAGTGTGGGAGTCCACCATAGCACTGGAGTAAAACACGGGAGCCTGCACAGCCAGCAGGGCACCCTGTCTGCTGCACCCAAACCTCCCTGCTTCCATGCGGCCTGACAGCAGATACACCCCGAATGGCTCTGGGTGATCAATCAGCCTCTCACCCGCAGGGCTGGGTGCCCAAGGTGCTGAGGACTACCCACTGTCCTGCACCTGGGACACAGAGTGCCTCATTTCCTCCACAGACACTCAGCTCTCCCTTCCCCAACAGGCTCCTGTGGCTCAGAGTCTGGGTCACAGAGATACAGATAAGGAATGGAGCCAGCTTGGCTGGGAAATAATCCACATCAGACCGAGATGGGACTGCCAGATTAGCAGAATTGATGGTAGTAACATTCTCCTTTGTCTCTGTAGCCAAGGCCTCACATTCAGCATTTCCAAACTGATGCTTATGATCTTCACAGTTAATTAACGGCTCCTGCTCGGAACATGTGCCTTAGTCCCCTGTTGCTGGGCTATCGTCACTTTTTTTTCTAATATTACCTTCCTACAGCAATTAGTTCCTGTGCAATAGCTTAATTGGTGAATTCTTCTGTTTTTATCCAGGAACACGATAGAGAAAAAGCAAGATTTCAGTAAAAGGCACAAAATTTTATTTTCAAATTTAAAATGAACTTGACATAATGAAATAGTGCCTCTGCCTGATACCCCTTCATGAGAACACAAAATACAATTGGAATTAATCTTTGGTACAAAATATCGTGTAAATAATTTTCTTTTCTAAAATGCTCAGTAAAGAAGATAATTACTTGTTTTAATATCCCTCTCACGGAGATCTTCTACAGCTCTTTACTTGTATATCAAATACAGAGTTTTTAGCAGTTTTTTAAAAAATTATCTTTTAGAACCATATAAAGCTAGAAGAAATATGTATGTATGAATGCTACATCAATGCTTGACACATGTAAATGAACAGGAAGGGATCTTCCTGATAACCTCTTACAGAGGGACCTTTTGAGATAACCAACAGGAGAGACATTTTCTTATTGCAGAAGGTTTGGAAGATTAAAACTTCGTATTTTGAAACCTACACGTTCTCAGGATAAACCCTTTCGATAAACCCATTATTTTATATGTATTTCAAAATGAAACACTTAAAGACGCCTCAGCGCTCTGGCGGCACGGCGGTGAGCCGCCGGTCCCCGCACGCCGCAGGTCACGCCGAGCTCCCCCCGCGTTATCAGACGCGGCCGCTGCACGGCGCGGCCCCGCGGCGCCCCCTGCGGGCCGGAGCGCGCTGTGCGGCCCGAGCGCCCGGGCAAGGCAGGGCAGGCGCCGCCGCAGCCGCGCACAGCACCGCGCTGCCGCCGCACCCGCACCGCCGCCACAACGGCCCGGCACCTCTGCCTGCCACCGACTGGCGTGGCACTGCACACACCATCTCCTTCCACCCTGCTGCTGTGGCCACGGGTACCTTCCACTAGCACAGGTTGCTCCAAGCCTCATCTAATCTACCATGAACACTTCCAGATTCGGGGTATATCAAAACCCTTTGCATTTAAAAATCACCAGAAACTCACAAACTTAAAACATGCCGTGTACTCCTAAGGAAATTCTCAGCAAATTCACAAATTAGGTTGATTGAGAGGAAAAAGAAGCCTATGTCCCCCACTGCAGCACAGGCTGCAGCCACCATCAGCACGACTTTGCCTCTCTCAGTCCCGAACACTGCTAACCCAGGCCTCCGTGTCTGCTTTGGGTTAGGCAGTCCTACTTTGGGTAAGACTCACCTGTCCTGCCACATTCAGCGCTCACAGAAAGTGGGACACGGGCATAGCGTTGCGCTACTTAGAGTAAAAATTACTTCCGTTTTTTCAGGGACCATATTTCTGTTCCTGGCCAGCACTGGTTTGCTGCTCAAGTACAGCAGATTTCCACTTCTCACCAGGAAAGTCACAGCATTCCCATAGTTGTAAAATATTTGAACATGCCCCAGTAAAATATCCTTCCTTCCTGCACACCATTTGGAACCGGGAGATTAGATTAGCTCTTTTATTCAGGACTTCCACCTGCAAACTGCACAAGGCAGATAAACACACCCAGTAGTGCCACAACCCTGCCTAATCCTAACACCCTGGCAGAGTGTCATGGTACCACTCAACATCTCTCCTCTCTTCCGCCCACTTCCTATATGGGCGGGCCACTGCAAAGCAAAAGCCCAGGTTTTATTATTTTAACATTAATTTCCGACTAAATTACACTTAGAATTTCTACATAACTGCTTCAGAAAGCACTCATGACAAGTTTGCAAAAAAGATGACAAATAAGATATATATTGTCACAGACATCTTTTATGAAAAATCCTTTCTTTAATATTTTTCCTCCTGAGAAGGTGAGAGGCCTCAGGAACAAAGTGTAAATATTGATTATCTGCTGCTGTGGAATGCAACAGGTGGATCTGTGATTAGCCCACGTCAAATGTTTATAATTAATGGCCAATCACAGCCCTGATGAAATCTTTTCTTCTATTCTTTTAGTATAGTTTTAATGTAATATATATCATAAAATAATAAATCAAGCCTTCTGAAACATAGAGTCAGATCCTCGTCTCTTCCCTTATCCAAGAACCCCTGTGAACATCGTCACAATATATCACAGTCAAATCCACAAACAGAAATTACTTAAAATGTTTTGGACTTGCCATGAAATTTGATACTAGCACCATAACTATCATAGACAGTGTTGGTACAGTGAATAACAGGCAAACAAAGCATTTGTCACTTTGGTGACATCCCTGCAGTTAAAGACCACGGGGATAAAGATGGTGCAGCTCCTTTCCCAATGGCTCAAAATCATGATTTTACTCAAATTGACCCCAGTCCTAAGAGAGATTTGGGGATAATGTTGAATGGTATTCTACCGTGGAAGATGCAGACCAGTCAAAAACATCGATGACACATCTGCAGTGGCTCTGCTACCTGCTGCAGCACGCACCTGTCTCCAGAGCTGGCTCTATCATGGCTGAACACGTCAGCAGAAGATGTAGCACTGAGTTTTAACAGCACTGCCTAGAGAAGGTTACATTTTTAGCCTTATAATGAGCAACCAAGTAACCTTCCAGTGAAGGACACTAGTTGTTGACAACTCGAGGTGATAACACCTCCACCCTGCCCAGAACAACATCACCAACTGTAGGACCTGAGGAACACTGGAGGGGTGACTGTAAACTGAGGGGAGAGATTATAAAATAACAAGTGTGTGCATAACATTTTAATACCAATAATACTTTTCCTTCTGCAAAAATTAGATCTGGACTAATAATGATGAGACCCTTCAGATTTCAGTTATACTAAAATTCTTGGCTCTTCCCATAGAGAGAGAGAGAGTGTGTGTGTGTGTATCCTTTGCCCACAAGACTTTGAGCCTAATGCCCCTCTCTGCTGCACAAAGGTCACTGCTCCCAGAGAGGGAAAACAGTGCCAACTGCAGAACGGGCTTCTGGGGCAATTAAGCAACTGAAGACTAATTTCTGAGCTTGTGAAATAACCCTCAGCCTACTCCTGACCTGTCTCAACTTGCAATTAAGCCACCCCAGCGATCTGCCAGTATCTTATCTGGCTGCAAGACACAAACAGTGCAACCCTATCACCCTGCACAAACGCTGGAATGACTTTCCCACTGGGAGCAGAGCGGCACAGGCACACGGCAGCCAGAGCTGCCCTGGACACAATGACACAACCCTGTTCGGATATGCTGGGAGCCCGGATCTGCAGCTCCAGGGGTGTACAGGGCCCCTTTTAAGAAAGAGATAAACTCCTGCTGTCCTGAAATGCTCTTTGTGCACTGTCTAGCGAGGTTCTTGTACACCTGGCTGTCAGGGTAGCCCCTGCTTCACCCTCCCAAAAGAGTACAAGTTCTCCCTTCACAGGAACTGCGCAAGTTGGTGCTGGCTGGACATGATTCAGCTGCAGATGCTGAAAGTGAAATAATTTTTAGCATTTCCAGTCCCTTACGACCAAAACGACAAATATTTTACTTCCATCAGTTACAAAAAAAAAAAAAAAATTACCAAATGCGCACCACCAATGCAAGCTGAACTGGAGAGCCAACACTAGAGTATGGTGCTAAGATTGCTTGTTCTTTGGGGAAATGGGTTAAAGCCAAAGTCATCTTTTAGAGATCCAGGACATACTGTTCACAGCCACAGTAGATTTTCCACATGGTTTTAATGTTATAAAAAACTCTTATCTTCTCCCTTTTCACAGGTGGTTCTCCTAGGTGTATTGCATGGTGTTTAGGACAGAAGAATTTGCAAAAAATATCTGGCAAATAAGTTACCACTAAGACTATTTACAGTTGGAGAGAAACTGTTCATTCTTTCACAACTGTGCTACATATACTGAACGGATGGCACCTTGCTGTCTTTTTTATGCTATCATGCAGTGTGCAGACCAGTGTGAAAACTTGGAAGGAGTCACTGTAAGTAATTAAGAAAAGCAAGCTTATTGCTGGTAGGTTTGTGGTACCCATAGGATCTACTTTAGCTGGAAAATTATTGATGCAGCTGCAAGTTGAAGACTGTAAACTTATGCCAAAAGTATATGCAGTAATTTTCTAAAATGTGGACATTAACAGAATATAGATTTAAGTTGATAACAAAAACCAAAGACATTTGAAATATTTATGAAAACTTATTGTCAAAACTGACAAGTGGATGAGGACATGTGAAGTTCTGCCAGGATATAGTAGGACTGAAATGAGTGGAGTCTTGAAAAGCGGGTCTATGAGAATCCCACTGCAGGACAGTAAATCCTTTCTCTCATCATTCCTGCAGCCCTAAGACAAACAAATGGCAACCAGAAAATGTCTGGGCCTATGGAGGCAAAAAGCTGCAAATCCACCAAATGGCTTCATACTAAATTAATCCAAGCTGGTCTGTCTTCTCAGTGATGCCAGAAGGTGTCAGCCAAGGGCTTCCACCAAACATTCCAAACCAATTGCCTGTCCAGAATCCAGACTGAATAACCTGACCTCACTACAGCCATGCTCCAACATCAGCACTGGTGTCATGCCCAGGTGACAGCAAGCCATACAGAGATCTCCATGGTAAAAATCACAGTGAGGTTCCACAAGGCCAGGTGCTGACCCATGCATGTGGGTCACATGCATGGATAAAAGTTCATGTGGACACAACTGCTCACCAAAGTACCAATAATGTCATATCTCTCAAACATCAATATTGTTCTGGTCTTGACACGTAATTAATTACCTCACAAAAAGCTCTGTAAGTACATGAGACCCAAATGAGATCCGTGCAGGCTCAGCCATTTTCAAACAACCACAATCCTGATTTTCTCAACTCAGTGGGTTGCCTCTACAAGAAAAGATCTATGCAAAAATATTTAGACTGCTTGAAATAAAAGCCCAAGTGAAGTATCTCAGCAAGATTTTAATTATTACACTTTCAATGCTATGACAATCTCATTTCTCAGCTTCTATACAAAGCCTAACAACATGTGGCAGGATTATTACACATGCAAATATATGTAAATGAGGTATTCAGAAAAATCTGATCTGTTGTTTTGGGATAACATTTGCCCTTCTATTTCAACAACAAACTAAGAAAACAGAGAATGTAACAATCATGTGAACTGAAAACATTTTGTGTGCAGAGGATTATTAAGAATTTATTCTCCTTTACACTACAAAATACTCAATTGTCCTTCATTTCTTCAATAAGAGTGGAAGACCTCAGCACCACAAAATTAGGCTCATCCAGAACTTATTATTCTGAAGAACCATACAAACATAAGGTCAACCTATTTACAGGCAAAGTTACAACACCACCTGAGTTTTCCACCTTTACCTGAAAGGCACTATCACAGCCCTTTCTAAACTCTGACAGTTGCTCCAGGCTTAACCTCGTTCTTCACATAAACCAGTGCTTAAAGCAGAGATTGTATCATGCTTCTGTTGTATGGTAAGAGAACCTCTAAACTCTCTGAACAGCCTGAGCAGGCAGCTCTGTGGCCTCTGTGAGCCCCAGTGCCGATGCAGTAACACTGCACCCCGGGTCTAACCTTGGCCCAGGGGCTTTGCAGAATTGACGAGAAATAAAGACTCCTCTCTCCAAAACTTTGCAGCATCCACACATAAAACACTGGCAGGGGAAAGAAGCACCAACACCTAACCAACCCAACCCCCCACTTCAGTTAACAATACAACATTTTGAGGACATCACCCTCCTAAGCTTTCTGGCAGTGTTTAGTGGGGGAGGTTGTGTGTGTGTGTGTGTAATGGGGTTATAAACATGAAAAGGAAAGTGTAGGTGTATCTAATCAGGAGACAGCTGGAAACTGACCCTGCCATGTGAAATAAGCAGGCTGGGGAAAGAGAAAGCTCCTGAAAAAGGAAGTGAGGCCTAAGAAGACATCTCACATGCCAGAAACTGAGGATCGGGAGTGAAAGACACACATTGGCTACACCTATTTTTAAAAATGCAACATAAATGACAAAATGGTGCCCAGCACATGAAGAAAGATGACTTCCATCTGGTTCATTTAGCTGGAACAAAGACACCAGGAAAAAAAGGGGTGAAAAAACGGTAATGCGATAGGAGCTTTCATAAGTTCAAAAAGTCCAAGAGAAACTAATATCAATACCATATCTTGCACACATCTTCTCCTTGCACACGGTACTCTGCATGCGACTCAGGAAGAAGGAGACTCTGAGGAGCTGGCTGGAAAACTCAGCTCCTAGAGCTTCCCTGCTCCGAGCCCTGCCCTTCCACAGCCGCCCCATGACGGGCGCCTGAGTTTCTTAGTATACCATGGAATTTAATTACAAAATTTCCTTTTGCACTTTTGCAATTTACCTCGTGGACGTGGCCAAGCTGATAAGGGTTCTTTCCTTTTCCAAAAGAAAAGTATCTGTGTTCAGACATAGCACTACTGCTAAAAAGCAAATGTAACAGCATTGAGCAGGACCAACCCAACAAGAAAATAAATCACAAGCTTTAGCCAAGTTCAACACAGCATTTATGTAGGCAATGTTAAGCATAAACTCTAATCACTGTGCAGCCTTGCACAGAAGCATGATGCTCAGGGCTTGAATCCACAAAACATGGTAGATATGGAAATAGCCCAGATGTGCTTAACAGGTCTTTAAGCTTCAGTAGTAAGCAAGACTGAAGCACGTGGGCTCCTGCTCATCCATGCCTGCAAAACAGTTCTGCAACAGGTAACGCTCCTGTCATTCCAGTAAGAAGCACTGACAATTTCACCGCCACCCACAAAAGCATATAGAATAATGCTCTGATAAAATAAGCGTCTGATAAAATACAAATGAAGGCAATCCAGCAATCCAAGTGTGATGACTTCCTTCATGTACTCATAGCAAAACCTTCTGCAGTCACAGTCAAATCTTAGAAGCAGTAAGGGCGCATGGCACACAAGGGTGTGCAGTGCCTGCAGCTCCCCGAGACCTTCACATCTCACTACAACAGCCTAGTGAGCAGGTACAGAGCATGTGAAGCAAACAAAAGGTTCACTACTCTTCCTGACTTTCTGAATAGATCTGAATATTGGGAGAAAAATAATGAAAGAAAGGAAAGGAGAGCAGGAATTCCTGCCACAAGAGCAGCGCCAGCACAGTGACACAGGTGACATCAAGGCATGGGCACAGCCCTGTGCAGTCCAACACCTGGTACCTGACAGGGCAGAGGAGCCCCAGAACCACTGGCACACATCCAACACCAATGGGAACAAGCTGTGTCACGACACGGGGAGGTACCAGCAAAGCAAACAATGATGAAGACAGGAACCAGAAAACAGTTATATTGCTTGACTACAAATCCTATGTTACATAGTTCTTGTCATAACTAAATCACAACTTTTCCATTCTATGAGTTGTTTCTCTGTTCCTTGTAGCTTGTATAGCCCATATGTTCATAACAGATGGATCAATGCTGTAGCTCAGTGACATTTTTCTAATTATAGATGGATTTATGAAATTCTTAAATAATTTTGAAGGAAATACTCTCTGCTGAGGGAAGGTGAGTCAGTGTAGCATCACTGTCAACAGCAAACACCAAAACCAAGGAAGTGAAATTGCTGTGGCTTTATTAAAAGGAAAAGGTCAAAATTTTATTTAAAAGATAACATCACAAAAAGCTGAAGGAGACAAAGAGGCAAAGTGTTGAGAAAGTGAGTACAAACCAACAAAAAAAGTTAAGTGAAAGTTAGATGCAGAGATAATCCATACAGGCTTGGTAGAACCTGGGGGTCCAGAGGACTCTCAACCCTGATGAGTGAGCATTATCTGCCAGACACTTCAAAAAAATGATTTCTATTTCTTAAGCTTCATTATGTAATCTAGTCTCAGTGAGGCTAAATAAAATAGGAGAACTTAGGGTTAAACTAATACTGTGTGAAACAACTTCAATACCTCATAACTTAAAGACAGTGTTTAAAGTTTGAATTTACATCAAACTTTAAGTTTGCTCCAACGATTTCAGATTTTTCCTGGCTCTTTACTGATTCTCATTTGAAGTGTGTTGTAAATAATTTTCCAATACAAATTGTTGAATGAAGAGTTAGTTTTTGCAACTTAACAACTCATTAATTTATAGTGATAAATTCCAGCAGCACAGCAGCCTGAATGCTAAGCTGGCTTCTCCAATGAAAACAGCACTGACATCTGTTATAAGGGTGATTTACCAAATGACTGCATTATGCTTTACTGATTTGACAAACCAAGAAGCTCTGCTAATAATTATATCAGTGATTTAAAATTTACATGGAGCTAATTTACAAATGCATTGCATCTCTATACTGAAAATTCAGTAAAGGCTGCTATATATTATTTAAAGCTGTACAATCATCTGCATTTAACCTGCAAGCTGTCTCCCATTAATCTGTAACTTCAACTGGCATCAACAAACTTTAAACCCAGTATGTATAGACACATGCCATAACCAAGACAGTACGCCTCAGACTGAAATAATAGCAAGATATTATGTTAATATGGCAAAGACACACAGTGCCTTTCACAGAACATCAGACAACATTCTGTTGTTCTCCCTAAAAAAACCCCAACATTTCTATTTTTCAATTTTTACTTGTTGTTTCCTGTGCAAATTAAGTCAAGCATAGTTCATGTTATTTTTACAGCTCTCAACATTATACAAATTGCATAGCAATGTTGCAGCAGTCTTGACCTTTCTGGCTCTTGGAGGCATGAGAAAATAGAGATCCCCACATTTGAGAGGCACTAAACTACTGAATAACTCTTCCAACCTCTGTGCCACACTGTGAGACAGTGCTGTTACCTGCTCTCAAGAGAGTAAATGAGGTACACCACCCTGACCTGCGAAAATTTCCCAGGAAAAGAAAGAGTCCAAGTCTCCCGCCCATCCTTCTTCCCTCTCCTACAGACTATCTGCTAAAAGACAAAAGGTAGTAACAGAAAAACAGGCACATGCAACGTGATTTCAGTACAAGGGATTGACACTCGCATCGCCCTCTCCTTTTATGTCTCATTCTCCATAGCAGTATTTCCTTGGCCGTGCCACTTTAGACCTACAGAATACATTGTTATTGTCTGTCATAAGATGGTGCAAATATTATAAAGCAGCCAGAAATTCACCAAGCTCTACACCAAGGGTCACCTGATCACAGAGGTCTCCCATGGTTTAGTCCCCAAAGGTGGCCTTTCCCCTCTCATTTAGTTTTCTTCTGTCAGACTCCAGTCCCCCTCTCTCAAAAGCCTGTGCAGCCCCTCTCCCTTTGCCACAGCCAGCAGCACCAAGGATGGCTCCGGGGGGCGACGGCCTGACAGGCCAGGAACGACATGCTGCTCCAGAGGAACGGCAGCTGCAGGGTCAAAGTGGTTGCTTCGCCTAATCACAAGGCCTTATATGCCAAAAAGTGACTCCTACACCTGTTCTCACACCTGCAAGATGCTGTAGCAAAATGCTATCAGATTAACAGTCTTCATTTTTCCTGTCACTCCTGCCACGTGACCCCAGTGGTTTCCAAACTTTGCACATTCAATCAGTACAAAATGTTTGAGCATGGACTCCCAATACATGTATGCTTATTTATAAACTATGTATATCTACTACTCAACTATTATAATATGCTTATTTTAAAACATACATAGAAACACAAACTATAAAGGAAAATAAATATAAAAACAAACCAAAAAATATTTCCTTCCTACACTCCAGTCCTACCCACATTGTCCATGTCCTACCCACATTCCACTTTGGAAACCACCAATCCAGGCAAACATTTCATCAGACAAAGCTGCACAGTTGGGAGAAAAGGCCTTTCCCCATATTCCCACATTACTTACCTAATATGCTTCAGCCTGTTCAATCTCCCTGCTCATACATGAAGTAAAGGGATGACAGTTTGAAATCAACAAACCAGACCTTGCTTTATAAACTTCTGTTGCTGGATTTGGGTACAAACTCAAAAAACTAACAGATTTCCCTAAAATTCTCCTGAAACAAAGATCCTGAGTTCACTCACAATGAAGAGAGAGGCAATAGGCAAGTAAACCTGAAGCTGTTATGAGGTATCTTTCTCTCAACTTTTAATGGCTTGACTAACTGCAAAGTTAACCAGCCCAGGAGAGTGTGTGCTTTTCACAACTACTTCAGTACTATCTCTGTTGTTGTAACAGTCAGCAAGAGGCAAAAGCTTCAGATACAGCTCCAGGCAGACTCCTTGCAAGAGGAAACACATAGATCCCTTTGTTATTAAGGGCTGTTTTTCAGAGGACTCTCTGAACCAGTTTCCTCAACAGACTAAAATTAGCTAATCAGAAAGCTAGTCTTCCAAAAAGCAAACAAACAAAAAAAAAAAAAAATCAAACTTCACGAATGCTTCAACTAAATTGATCTGGGAAAGAGGAGAAATGGTAAGACATGCTGTTTGCTTCTTGATATCATCAATAGGCTGATAGGCAAACTTTGCAAGAACGTGTCACAGAACGGAGACTGTCATTTCATCACTGCTTTTCCCACACAGGCAGGACAAACTGAAGGAGACAGCAGTGATCCCTCAGCAGCAGAGCAGCCAGGATGATCTAAACCACAGACAAGCAACCCAGCACTGAGGGGCTGGACAGTAGCGCAGGCTGCAGCCCATGTTCCCAGAGCCTCTCACAGCCTAAAAGACCAACAACACCATCCACTCACACTAGAACTCTTTACTTTTATAAAATACAAAAGAAAATAAGAGAGGAATTTAAAAAGTCATCTAGGTAAATGGAAGGTTTTCTTGCAGGAACTAGCTAAAAGTTGCTAAGAAGGACCACTCTGGCTGCTGCTCAGCCTATCACTCCTTGTTTGACAGAGGTGTGCCATCCAAACAACCTAATATGTTTCAAATGTAGCTCTCATTTCACTGATCAAATACATATAAAATCAGCCACCTGCCATGTGAGAAAATGACTAATGCTTGCATCTTTTAAGCTCTTTGCTTCACCGCTGAAGAAGCTTTTGAACACAGCACCATTTGAATTTGCTGAAAGAAGCCTGCTTTTCAAAACAAGATTTCAAAGGGCTTAAGAAAACATACAAGGAGATGATAAAGATCAAAGGTAAATCTGAGTAACTTACTGCTGCTGCTGTGGCCTCTTCTCCACCTACATAGATAGAAGAAGCAATCTCCATCACAGACAAGTTTGTGGGAGCATCTGTAGTGGATGATGATCTGGGCCGACCCGACTGAATATCCTGAGCAGACCTTCGGTTGATCTGCGGGCTTCCTTTCGGGGCATCTCCCTTGCCCCACCTGCTGTGCAGGCTGGTCCCTCTCTTCATTTTGGGTGGCACTCTGATCTGCTGAAGCACCCGGTTCAGAGCTGTGGGGTGGGTGGAGACACCATCAATTTCAGCACAGACGCTTTGGCTTTCCAAATCCAGGTCAGGCTCCAGCTCAGCCTGAGCTTGCTGGACATCATGTGGAGAAACAGACGACCTCCTGCGCTGATGCTGGAACAGGTGCTTCAAGCCTTGACCAATGACATTAATGTTCTCCAAAGCATTATGCGTTATTTTGGATAATTTTTGCTCTGATTCATGTTGTTTTTTGGTTTCTTGATCTTGGGATTTGCCTCCAGGATCAGGGTCATCAGACAACTGTTCAGTGCCAGACGGCTCCATTGATGACACCCAACAAGTTTATTTGACTATTCATACATAAATACGTCCCCTTTCTTTAAAAGGCTTGTGTTTATTTTGAGAATGCCAAGATTGCCAGCCAATTAGGTGTGTAATTGCTTCAAGAGTGACTATACATGCAGCTGTGCCACGGTGATCTCATGCTTATCTAATGTTAAACAAAAGAGTAGTCATTATTATACATCCATGCAGCAAGTGTGGGTTAAAAATCCAATGTGCAAAACATGCCATTAACAAAATAGAATGTAGCAGTCCTTGGAGCACCCCTCCACGTGGCATTAGTTGCATCTAGGCTGTACGCAGAAGCCCAAGCTTGTGTGAGACAAGTCATTCATTGCCTGGGGGGAGAAGTCCAGCACAAAGGGTGTAGGAAAGCAAGAAAGGTACAAATGCTGTTCAAAAAGGGGAGAAGCAAGAAGAAACCAGTGGGGTTTTGTTTATTAAGAACAAGCCCATAATAACATCTAACATGAGGTTAAATTTCTGAAAAGCATGTTAGTCACTTAGGCAGAATTCATTTTGCTCTTTGACAAAGATCTGATACTAAGGCCCTAACTTAACAGTATTTAATACATGCAAAAAACCAGAACATTTCCAAATAAGTTATTCATTTCCACACAGTGAGAAATGGCTTATTACAGCCAGCATCCACTGATGGCACTGGAAACTTGATGTGAAAATCTATCTTCAAGCAAGAACAGGCAAGTGAAATGCTTTCAGTTGGCATAGTCTTGTTCCACAGCTCTCACAGGAAACAAGAATGCATTTTGAAAAGTAGATTAAGCAACCAAATCTGCAAGGGATCAGCACCAGGTATGTGCAGTTCAGCCTCTGTCACAGGAACTGCTGTTCTTAGAGATCTCAGCCCGAGTCATTCCCTGGGCTGAGGCAGGACTGGATTATACAACAGCGCAGCTCAGCACTTGCTCATAGCAACAACTATGGGAGAAGGTCAGCAAAGATATGGGGAAGAAAGGGAGGAAGAAAGGAAGGATACAGTAACTGAAAGGGTTTTACATCAGCACCATGAGATCACATGCTCAGAAGCTGACCATTGTTTTCTGCAAGAGAAAACTTTGATTAGGCTTCTATAAATATAGAAATCAGCTCACAAAGGTCTACCTCAATCTTGGCAGAAAGCAGTCTGTGCTTTAGAAAAGAATTATTTGAAATTCAGCATATTTGGGATTTGAGAGTGTTCATTTCTATGCAAGAACAGCTGCAGAAACAGAATGCATTGGAGTTTACAACTGAAGTGCTCTAGATTCTGGGCATCTGAAACCTAACACAATGGGTTAAACAGATATTCCAAAATGCTTTTCAAATTGCCATCCAAAAATATCAGAAGAGCTGCCTCTCTTTCTTTTTTTCAAGTGTCACTGCTATTAGTTGGAGGCAAGAAGAAACTCAGTACTTACAGAAAGCAGAACACTGGAATCATGCAGGATTTTACCTCTGTGCTTTGAAGATGCTATAAGCATTGAGTGTAGATATACCGGCCAGTTTAATCAATAACACATTAAACGCAAAGGAATAAACTACATCCAAGAAACATATATTTACCACATTCATGCAGCAATTGTGTGGCAGAAGAAAACAACATACCTACATACTTAACACTATCTTAAATGAATTAAAGTGCCTTTCTGTCTAGTAGTGTGCTTTGGCTTTTGGGCTTCCTCTTTCTTAATCTTTTTTTCCCCTTCAGGCAACAGGTTTTGCAGAAAGTTAGACTGCACTCAATTTATGTTTTGGGACAAAAAATTGCAAAAACCAACAGACCAAATGGCTCAGTGAACAAAACTCACCATCTAAAAAAGCAAGAGTCCCAAAACTATTTGGCGCATAAAATACAAACCTGAGAGCTGACCCATAACTGCCTTTTCCATTTTAGCTAATTCACTCAGCATTTATTTTCAGTCAGGACTCACTGAAGAACTGCAGTTCTTATCTAAGATGATGGGTAAACTCTCCAGCCAGGATCTCTTTGATCTCCTGCATGCTCTCTATTCACATTATCACTGGCAATGCTTAAAGAACATTATCACTGGTGGTCTTAAAGAACACCACCTGAGTCTAACTGGAATTCCACGCATTATCTGCTAGAAAAAATTACCCCGCTTAAATTAACCCTATGGCAGTTTACAAACCAACCTGAAACAAACCAGCCCACAGTGAGCTTACAAACAAGATATGACCATCCTGTGTATTCTACAACATATTTCTGAAATTATACAGCATCTCAGAGGTTCCTAATGGGAGCTTTGTAGTCATCTCCTACTTCTATTTCCATAGGATGAAATGAGCTTTGCAAATTACACATCTGGTATGAAGGTCCTTACCAGTATTTATTTGTTCCACTATCTACTTCTGAGGAAAAAAAAATACTCTAAGTGTGAAGAATTGTGAATCTTCAAAATTGATTAGCACACTTATTTCATAAGGATTCAACTTTTGTGGCCACTTTTGTTTTCTCTACTTACAACCACTTTTATATTCTGTTAGTGGGAGGAAACAATACTTTATACCATAAAGTTCAAAAACATACATTTCTTATTTGTACAAGAATACACTACATCAGGAACAAAATTCACAATTACATATACAGCCAACTGAGCAGATGTTACATTATTATATCCCAGAACATTCTAATACAGCCCTTCATTTGTGCAATTATTTCCCAGAAGCCCTGGGAAACAAAACAGTTCAAAAGGAAAAACTGGCAAAATCAACATTAGATAATAGTGAAAGGATAAACTTGTACTTGCCTCCATCATATGCCCTTTAGCATGGCTGACCCACAGCAGTCCCTCCACTGAACAGAACTGCAAAAGAAATTGGGTATGAGATACAATACTGAAAACCAGAGGAAAGATATACATAAACAGCAAAGAAAGAGCATGGTTCCAACTTTTAATTTTTTTTTTAGCAATTTTTTTTCCATTGAAATGCAAGCGCCCCTGGAAGCTGTCCTGTTTTAAACTCTTTCAAATAACTGAAGGGATGACTGAAGTTAAAACTGAATCTTATGAAGTTAATCAAGAAGTTCTTGTGAAGGAGCATTTTATGTTGGGGTTTATGGCCACCACCACAGGCCGAAAGCAGAGGAAGATGCTAGGGCTCCAACCAGCACCATGTAGATTTTATTTTCCTCTCCTATTTAGTCATTCTCCATGCTCCCAGCCCAGGCCAAACAGCTGGCTCTGGTGTTCACCTCACAGGAGGTAAAAGCTGTGGGCACTCGGACACACCTGCACCTGCCACAGCTCACTGCACAGGCAGCTGCTGTCCCCTGGCAGCTCCTGCCTGCCAATTCCTGCAAAAGACCCAAAGGCCAGGTGCTGGCTAGGAGGTGACAAGAGGACAGCTGAGACCAGACACGCCAACCACACTTCTCCAGGCAGCCACAAGGACTAGTCTGAAACACAGCCAGATCACCCAGATTTTCTAAAGATGATCATTAACTCAACCAGCTCTTGAAAACAGGGAGCACACTATTCTTCAGATGAACACCCCAAGAACTCTGCACAAAAGAAATGGGGAAGAAAAATTATTTTCAAGCAAAGGAAACAGGAAAAATTCTACCTTCTTATAGAGTATTTCAAATACCTTTCTCTTATGCCACATAAGAACACCATGAACCCTCAATAATAAAGATGCTGAAATACAATTAGCTATATAATCCTCACATTCCTTTTATTTCATAAACAGGTCAATTTAACAGCTCACTATAGACTTGTCATCATAGTTAGCAGGGATCTTAGGAAGGAGATGCTTCCAACTCATCCTATTTGGTAAAAGAAAAGCACTTTTCAGTTGTTTCAGAATAGAAGCAATTTTTGCTAAGAAAAAGCCCAGCTTAGTTTGAGAAATCCCAGATTATTTTCAGAAACCCATCCCAAAATGGAGTCTGTATCCAGGCAAACAGTTTAGCAAGAAAGACTAAAGAAGCAACAGTCACACACTGGAAAGCCACCTGTTACAGGAACTGGGAACCCTAGCAAGCAATTTATATCCAAAGGAGGATTAAGATATTTTAAAAGCATCATTGTTCAGCAGAGCAAATAAGGAGAGAAAGCTCTGGGTGTGTTAACAACTAATGCTATCAGAAAAAAGAACTCATGAGAAACTGGAATGGGTGTGAAATTCAAGAGGGCTGTCATCTGGAAAATATTTAAACAGGAAGACACCAGTAACAGAGTAATTTGACTCAAGAAAACAGGATAGTAACATGACTATCCAATATCTAGAGAAATGTATATATTTAGCTATTACAATAGAACAATTTTGAGAAAGTCTGAGTGGAGAATTTGGGCCAGAATGGAAGAAGACATACAAGAATTAATTAAATACAAATACCTTAGGTAAATGGTAGAATATAGGCAGAAAGAAAACAGAAAACAATACTATACTATCTTTAATGGAAAAGATACCTACAGTTTTACATACATAATTCTTTATCATCCTCCTCCTCCAAAATTTACCCAAGAAAATATTTTTTGAATTCTACTGAAGTCTGAAAGGAAAACCAGAAACACAAGATATAGATACACAAAGACCCTCCCCAGGCCAAGACCAGAAAGGGAGTATGGCTGATAGCACTGTTAGAGGAAAAGACTGGCAGTGTGTTTAGGTATGAATTACATGATTTTTAAGATCTTCAGGGACAAAAATGGCATTATGTGTGATCCCATGTGAAACATGAAATGTTTCTCCTAAAATCCTCACAAGCCTAAAATAGCTCTACACAGTCCAGGCACTTGTTTGTTAGAGGTGAGTATGTTACAAGGAAAAAGGAGTGAGAGCAGATCCCCTATTGCCCTCCTCTCTGAAGCAGGGGTGGGGAGGGAGACAGTCACTTTTTCCCATGCATTTCCATACACATTAACAAATAGCAACTTCAAAGGTTTCATCAGCAGATTTTATGCTTTGGCACACCAAAAAGAGTTCACCATTTCTATTACTATATCCATTAATGGTACACGTGCGCAAGGGCAGCATGCTCAGATCAAACATACCAGAAGGTGATCTTTCAACATCAGCCTCTTCTCAGATCCACATCCTGTTGAAACAGCTCCTATAACTTTATATTTAATAAATATATTATTTATATTTAATAAATATATTATTAGTTCTGCTGGCCATCAGAACTAATGTGTACAGTTTACGTTCCTGAAAGCTCAAATACTAATTCTGTAGATAAGAGAAAACTTCACTTATTGTCACAGAGCATATACCAAACACTACCTTAGTGAGTGAGAGATCCCTTTCTCCTTTCAATTTCTTTTTAATAAACATCTTCCTGAGTACACCTACATCAGAATCAAGTACCTTCAATAACACTTGTGGGCAACCACTACACTACTGATGCCCTCCCTATAGGAAGTATTGCTTGTTCATTGATCTGAATGCGGAATAAAGACTGCTGGTTCTTCTGCAAAGTAGAAGTTCACATCTAAGAACCATACACAACATCACCAAAGATGAGGCAATTTTCCATGTTTATTTGAGTAATAATAACTCAAAAGTGGCCTAAAGTTTAGTGACTGGTTTTCAGAAATGGTTCTGCTGCTTTGGAGTACAACCAATTGCCAGTGACATCTTTTCTACTCCTGACATCTTTTCCACCACTCTCTGAACATTCAGTAACTCAGTGGTTACACTGTTTGAATCAAAGCTATAAAGTAAAGATCAAGATTCTCCAAAATTACTAACTATGCAGAGGTACCAATACATAATCATTCCGTGTTTGTGATATGTTAAAATCTCATGTGAACACAAAAGCAAAATGTTTCAGCTGTATTTCTATAGCTGGTGACCTGCCTATTTATCAGAAGCCTTTCCCAACTGCACTGCTGCATCTAGAGCTGATGTGCCACGGAGTCTGACTGTGAGGCAATGCTGCTGGTTCCACAGCTCAGCAGAATTTCATCCTTGATGAATTCCTTAGCTACATAAAGTATTTCTAGGTTTATATTACCATAACGTGAGCAGCCTGTGAATTCACCCTTCAAATGCTCCTAGATTATGTTGAATTATCATTATTTCCCTAGTTTTCAGGCAACCCCCCCACCACAGAAAGATCAAGAAGCTGCCTAAAGGTCATGTGACACTTTTACAGCAGAGAACCAAACTTAAAATTTGTTCTCATAAGGTTAATGCTATACTTCCGTGATTTCTCCTGTTGATAGCTTCAGATTCATTTATGAACAGTGTACAGCAGTGTAACTGGAACCTACTCAAACCACTTAAAAACATTATTTTCTGGAAAAGGCTACATATAGGCTATTTTCCATCACATTATATAAAAACAGTGCTTCAAGAAAGCTAAGTGAATGTTGAAGAAAGACTTAACTAGAGTCTTCTGATTAGTTGACATTGACAATTACATATATCATGTATATTTTCTTGAAATTTTTGTGAACATAATTAAAATTTGGGAGACAACACTAACAGTGCAGTCTGCAGGGATTTTAGAAGAAAAACAAAGTGGATGAAGAATTATTATAAAGACAGCTGGCTTTACTAGGCTCAAGAGGAAACCTGCAATTCAAAACTGTGTGGTCTGCCACAGGAAGGCTGACAGTTGACACTTTCACTTAATTTAGTGGCCTGTTTCAGAAAACTGACATCCTCACTCACTCTTCCTCAAAACCAAACTGAAGTTAAGCCAAACAGCAGAATTTCCTCTAAAACACCTCTGATTTTTGCAAAAGGAAAAAATGTTGCACCCCTATTACCATGTTCTAAAATTCAGCCAAGTGCATGCCCTGAACTCAGGGCTTCACTGAAGAACACTGAAGGGACATCTCCAGCCACTGTCCAAGCAGGGATCTGAAGCTGTCCTTTCACAACACCAGAAGTACAACAGAAATGGCAATTTAGGACATTTCCAACCTCTTTTGTCCCCTGGGGCTCATTTTCAGAACCACAGCATGGCATTCAATTTTAGCTTTTGTAGGCACAGATATTTCCACAGCTGTGATATGAACCAATACAAAAGAAAATAACTCTTATTTGAAGGAAGACGGGACTGAGGGACAAATCTGACCATAGACCCAGTTATAACAACTTTGGAATAAGGTTAAAGAGAGGAAGTAGACAGACAGGGTACACAACTACTCCCAGATGGCGTTATCAAAAACCTCCTATCTGATGCTATGGCTATGGCTATAACAGCTGCAGAAACAGGAACTCGCATGAGCTTCAGCAAGGACTCATCAGAATACAAGTGATTTCACTTCTACAGTTCAAATACTGCATTTTGCAAAGAGAGAAACTTCCTCCCCAAAGGAAAAGACTGAAGAAGTGTAAAGCAAATATTCAAAACAATGTGTCTTCCACAAAGAAAAGAATGGATTTAATTCCTTGAAGCATCTCAAATATTTTAGTCGTCAGTTGCACTCCTACTTTTAACTTCTCGTATTAAGATCTGCATTATCTGGATCTGATTCTTCAGTCTCTGGAAAAATGCAACAGTACTAGGCCATGGCAAGAATTTCGGCAGGATCTTTTCAGGAGAGAAAGGGGCGAAGGGAAGAGATCAAAGCTGCACTTATCTCCTCACTGCCTGTCTGCCAAGAGACAGTGCCACCTTCTGTGTGTCAAAGCTGACTCAAATGTCAGGAACAAGTGAACCATAAAATGGAAATACAGGTATTTTCATTTCATTTCCAAGGGAAGACAAAAGGTTATACCACACCTATTCCTGGCATTAAAGAGAGATGTCTAACCATGCTAGTGATACAAAGAAAAGAAGAGATGGCCTCTCATTTTAATTCCTAGCAGAATTATCTGTGATAATGCCAGCAGAGATGCTGGCAAGATTTAGCAACTCTAGTTCTAAAAGAAAGGTTTATTCCAGGCTTGCAGTTGTAAGGAGGTTAAAACAAGTTAAATTAGCAGGCTTGTAAAGAAAGATATCTACCATCAACCCACACCCCACACTATGTGTGATTTTAACATGTGCTTTTAGCCCTTGGAAAGTATCATATTTACAATGACTCGTGAAAGAAGTAGAACTAACCTCACACATAGTGGTAAAATAGTCCCCCTGATGACTCAAAACCAGCTCTTTCTACCAGTATTGTTTAAAATGTGACACAAATCTGGCAAGACAAATTCTGACCAGAAGTCAACAGTCATCGCTATTCTGACTGTTGATGCTGCTCAACCACTGACAGCTTCATCCTGCTCTTCAGAAGAAAACTCTCCTTCCTGATCCTTTTTCAAGACTGCGAGTCTAGGGAGCTTTCACTTAAGCGTGACTCTTCAAAAAAATTGTATTAGTATAACAGTAGTGGCCTTAATCTGGGGCCAGTTTGTTTGCGGGGCCTTTTCTAATCAAGCATTAGCACATTCCTCCCTGCAGGACTACAAACAAGATGTTCAGGTTACCCAAACACTGCTTGAAGTCCTTCAGTCAGCTTGCATGAAGCTGGGAGGACCTATCTGTAAAAGACTACCACCACCCACACCTTCTTACCTGTTCTCAATGTTAAAAACCTGCTATCAGCTGTCAACAGAAACAGGAGACATCCATAAGGTGCTTTTGACTTGACTCATTACAGCCACTTCTCCTAGTCCCAGGTAGGCTCAAGCAGAGCTTGCGACAAGGAACAATATCATTGCATTCCTATGTACCCTAACGAGTAGGAACAGCATCAGCCTGGCCTGTGTACCTCACAGACACCGTGTGAGCAGAACCATGGGCACCTGCCCTGCAGCACACAGACACGCTGCCAGGCCTCTTTTCAGGGGCCAAGGAACCAGCCCAGCACAGCCACAACTCCCTATCCCCTCAGAGCAGCACCTTTTGGAACAGGACCCATGTCAGCCATCCATCAACTGCTACCACACAGACTTGGGAATTCCCTGCTTTGCTCACTTTTTGGACTTTTGCAATAAAAATACAGGTGCATATCTACGGTTCTTTTCTTCTCTTAGATCTTATAATGCATTTTAGAGACACACACACACAAACTGCACAAATCCAGCACAGCAAAGCAGCCACTCACAAATATGCTGCTCTTCAATATCCACCTCCACATCCAGCTGCACAGAGGCAATAATCTGGTATAAAGCAATTGGGCTTGACTACTTTGTTGCCAATGGGAAACAAGTAGTCACGCATTTAAAACCTCAGCCAAAATCATGTTTCTTCCCACATTCACGGTAGAGTCCACATTAAAAAATCCACAAATCTTCACTCAAAGCAGCATAAAAGAGCAATCTTATTTTAAATAAGGCTGAATTTCAGCTACCACTGAGAAGGTGTGGGCTTATAATCAGAGCCAAAAGCAAGACACAAGTTAATGGCTCCTTACAGAGCTGCTGTGCAACTTGGGTTTCTGCCAGAACACCCGTTTGCTAGCTGCAGAGCAGCTTTGCAGCTGGTCAGGCTCCCAGTACAGGTACATGATAGGAATTTCAGTACACGGGTGGTTACAGAACACCAGCTATACCAGGTGGGTCCTCCCCAGGTGCAGAGCTTCTTCTTTCCCTTCATTGAACCTCATGAGGTTCATGCCTGCCTATTCCTCAAGCCTATCCAGGTGCCTCTGAATGGCAGTACTATCATCAGGTCTATCAACTTCCCATCTTGCATCACCTACAAAATTCTTCACCTGGCCCTATTAATATATTATTAATAAACAGATTGTACAGTACTGGACCCTGTACTTCTCCCACAGACTGGAATTACACCAGAAGCATTTAAAGGACTTCAGTAAACCAGAACCAAAACTTTCAGCACAACAAACCAGCTGAGAACTAACTCCCACAGCAAAAGTATGACCAGCACAGGAACTGCCCTGCAGAGCAGCAAGCAGCCACCGATTCAGCCCCCGTCTCTGCTCTCTTACCACAGGATGCTCTGCAGCCCAGGCAGTAAAACTTCTCACAGGTACCCAATGCATAGCCAAGTTCTTCTGTTATGCAAAGGCTCACATATGCAGAATATCTTCCTTAATATAAGAAGGATATTTAATATAAATCAGTAGCAACCAGAGCTAGAGGCTACCCCAGCTGAAAGCCACCACAGGGAAGGACCACAGCCCCATGCACCTAGGAGGGACTGGCTTTCACCAATAGAGATTTTGCCTTACTAGTCAGTCTGCCATTACTGGCGTGAATGAGCTAAGTTCAGTCTTAGCAGATTCTGACCAAAAGTTGCTCTGTGCTCATTTCTCCCATTTTAACTGCTATTCAACCTCAGGATCACAGTAAGGACACTCACTGCTTCTCACAGACAAGTCACACTACCCCTTATGACTGCGACCCACTAAAGCATGAAATGCTTGTTCAGCGGGCAGTGAATTTACAAACATGGAATGCTATGGGTGCAGCACTTCCAGTGATCCCAGAAAAGGCCACAGTCCTTTTGCTCAAAACTAGTGAAGCTGGGAACCACAAAAAGCACATATATTTGCCTTCAGGATAATCACCATGGCAACTGGCTTCCAGGAAAATAATAGTCAACAGCTTCACTATCGAAGGCCACTATGGGATTTGTTAAGGACACCATCAGCTAACACAAATCCAAAATTTACTGAAATTCGCCAAATTTATGCCTGAAAAAACTGTAAGTAGGTATCTGCAAACTTCCTGTCATAAACCATCCCACCAGCTGAATGAACAGCAGTACCATTCATCTCAACACTGCAGTGTCCTCTAACGTTCTTTGAACTTTTTAGACAACCTGTAGAACAGTTTTAATGCAACTTTCTCTAATGTACACAATTTCACCTTTCAGACTACTTCTTTAAATCAAAAGAAAACTTTATCTTATACTCAATCTCCTTGTCATCCAACATTTTAGTAATTCACTTTTAGTTATATGAGTTTGAATAATTAAACTGCACTTATGTTTTTCATGAAACTTAATGTTTTACAAAGGTAGGTCAACATTATCTTACAGTTAAGGAAATAAAGACTAATACTCTGTTTAGGAATATACACTCATGGAGACATGCAGTCTATGTATTCTTACAGGTATTCAAAGATACTGCAGGACTTGTTCTATTTTCACAGAATGGCAGCTTTTTTGGGAAATGTGCACCATTAATTGATAGGATCACAGAGATCACAACTAATATACCACCAAAAAAAAGCACCAAGTTGGGTTGCAGAATGCACATCCCTGGTACACTGCATAAAGCACCAATAAGGTGGCAATGGGCAGCTCAGCAAACCACTCCTAGTGTGTTCCTACAGCTTCTATGAAAGCAGCTTACATGAAACAATGCTCTCCTTTCTGCCCAATGCTGCTTTTGCACACTGCCACAGCCAAATAACACTGTCCAGGCAGACTGAGAAACACATTTTAACTGTGCTACACCAACTTCTGTCCACTCATAACAAAGAATCTCATCAAGATGCCAATCCCTGGCCCCGCTCTGCTTGCAGGTGAATGAGTTCCTTCAGCACATGTAAGGGATCCCCTTCCCAACCACCGTGCTTCGCTGCCCACTACAGTTCAGACTTGCACTGCAACACAGCCCATTCTGCCTTCCTCTTACAGGAACACCATCAGGCTGTTTTAAGCCAGACAGGGAGGTAGGTCAGATTTGTGTCCCTCCAGCATCATCTTAGCCTGAATCACTGGAGCTTCAACAAAAGCATGCATGTTGTCTGCTAAATATATCCTGTACGGCAACTGTGCATGATGAATGATTCAGTCAGGTAGCTACTTTCAGCACAACTAGTTTTCCTTTTTAAACTAAACCCACTAATGAATGTCTCTTCTGGAAGCCAGAGAGGTGTGTGTTTGGCTGCCTTTCACTCTAACCCACCATTAACTGACAAAACTGCCACTGCTCTGGAACGCTGGCATCTATATCACAGAAGGGATAAGGAGTCCAAGCAGTTTACAGAAGGAAAAGATGTTATCAGTGCACACCAGCCCCTTCTAAGCCCACACAGAGGCAGTTAGCCAGCTTCCTCATTCCAGGTTAAGGAGGCTTTAGGAAAAGGAAAATAAAACCGCGCATACTGGTTACTTTCTATGCTGCAGAAACAGCCAAGGCTGTCCATCTCTTGTTACCTGAGTGGGACAAATGTGCACAGCAACAAGGCAAATCCCACCCAGCTCTGCTTGTAACTTGTACATCACAGGCATATTGTCTAATGAGACTGCCTCTTTCTGGGAGCAGAGACCACTGTGCCAGCACCTATGCACAGGTAGGCAAGCAAAATATCCTTCTTTCCTAACCTTCATGCCAGATGCTTCCAAATTCAGGGCAAATACTCTGTAACTTCATGTGAGTGCTTTACCTTGGCAAATAGAGCAACCACCATGGCCTCCCAGGCACATTTCAACGACACACGCACTTTGAAGAAGAAAATTTCTGCAGACCGTGGTGGTATTTAGGAACTGAATGGGTAGCAGTGGATATAGCTTTTCTAAATACAATCTTTTGAGTACTCCCAAAGTAGGTTCAACCAAGGTCACCCTCCATACAATGCCAGCTGGTGCTCCTACAGCCTCACTATGTATATGTATATTCTGCTGCTAAAACCATGCAAAACAGTGCACATCAGCCTAAATCTAGAATATGTACACCTAGAACTCTCTTTGCCCTAATCAGATGGCTTCCTCTTCCATGTGTTCTAAGTCACAGAAGGCATACATACCTCAAAAGTGCTCAGGATAGCTTGTCTCTTTGCATAAGTATGCTCACAGTGGTAATTCAAATGCCATCAACAGACATTTAACTTTAAAAAAATTTAGAAGTATAAATTCCAGAGGAAACAGGTAAGTCAGGGGAGGGAAGAAGATATGATTTATCAGCTTCTACACTTGCAGGCATCTGCAGTAGGTACTCTGGGTCATTTTCAGAGTAAGTCTTGGCAACAAAGCTTCTTTGTAGAGGAGAAAGACCTGCCAAAATTAACAAGCATAATAAGAAACGCCATTAATACCTGATAAACAATAAAACAGCACACATATTCAGAGTCCCCTTCAGAGAAAGAATTAACTCATTTGAAAAACTGGGTTTCTGCTAGCTTTGATGTATTTAAAATCAGAAGCAGCCTCTGAAGTTACCTCATACTCTGACTATTTTAACCTAATAAATTATCTCAAGGAGGGAAATCCTCTAAGCATTCAAATAAAGTTTGATCATATCAGAGCACGCAACACTATATCACATCACAGATTGCCCTGAGTCAGACAAACTTTCCCAGCTCACCAAATGCCTTGATGTTCACTGAGTATTTTGCCACAAGAGTGCCTGTGTGACCAGTGTCAGACTAAAGAATTAAGCCACTGTCCAAAATGGGGACCAACACAGAGTGTGATGGAAGCCCCAACACAGCATACACATAAAGTACATACTTGGCGGGGGGTACGTGCATGGCATAAATGTTCCGGAGTGTTGGCAAACTTCTGAATTTTTCAGGTCTGGATTTAAGTTAATAAAACGTAAACATTTTTGGGGCAGAGACCTCCTGTTCTGTGCTTGCATTTCACATGGTGTGTCAGATCTAGCTTCCAAATCAAAGTTCTCAATCTTATTTTGGTAGAAGTGTTTTGTATTTTTGGTACATGAGTTTATAAATAAAAAGGGTCAACTAGATCTACATTACCATTAAATGTTTCTGAAAGTACAAAGACATTACATTTTGCAAAAATATATTTAACTCTACACAATTAGTTGTCTTCTTTCTTTTTTCCTTAACAGCTTGGCTGGAAGAATAATTTTGAGAATTAGGAGCTTAAATTCAACACCAAACAATCAGCTTGGTCAGCTATCATCGTCCTGTAACAATATCCAGGGTCTCAACTGCTTAGGGGAGTTAAGTATTTTCAGTATTTAATCACAGCAGAATACTGAGTTTCTAGAAGTGCAGACAATGCATGTTTAGACTGCCACCTTCATGTTCCTTTTCATTCAGCCATCTTCACTCTTTCTAGGGATGTCAGTTTATCCTCTAGGAAACATTGTGCTGAGTTCACAGATTTGCTGACCTTGGAAGGGACTTCTTGATGTCACCTGGGCCACCCAGGGTTCATTGCCTACACACCATTTTTACAAGTCTCGCTGTTGAGAGACCATCCTGTTCCTGGCGCCAGAGAGCTCAAGTCCACAGGAGCTCCATCCCTCATGGAGAGTGCACAACCTCTGTGCCAAACAGCATTCAGTATGCTACAGCAACCAGCCTTCATCAGGCCTTAGGGGACAGCAAAACCCACTCCCTCTATTTCAGGGGTGAGGAGACTCCAGGTCTATCAAGAGGCAGCCAACCAGCCAGCTCACCTGAGAAACACCTTGCACTTGGTGAATTCAGGTGCCAAAACCCAGCTCTCACTGGCAGACAGACAGCTACAGAACCACCTGAGGAGAACATGCCACACCAGTAAACGTGCTGGGGAAGCCAGTGGAAAGGGAAGACTCCTCCTCCAGAGCTCTAAGCAAAAATTCCTAGAAACCAAGCCCAAGATATTATCACACCAAGTCTTTCTGAATGGTTCAAAACAATTCTCAGAAAGACCAGAGAAAACACTACACAAGGTTTGCCCGACTCCAGAGCAGCCACAGTTGCTAGCTCACAGTCAGGCACAGGCCATTCACCCATGCAGTGGAGGAGCTGACTCACTACATACAACCCATTTCCTGCAGAACGCACCGCTCTAAACACAGGGAAACAAAATCTGTAGACTTCCAACGACTTCCATTTTGTATCTGAATTAGACATAGGCTTTAATTACAGGAACTTCAGCTGTGATTAAATAAGATGCGAGACAGCTCAAACTATGACACAGTACTGCTTGGAAAACCAAACTCAGCAATGTGGTAAATGTGGTAAATTTTATGTGGTAAATGGAGGAGGGAAACCCCAGACTTCATGGAAACCTGAAGTTCCAATTTCTTTCTAAAGCAAATTCCACACAAAGTAGATCTTTCTCCATCTTCAGTTTGCTTCCATACTTTGGATGGCTTCCAGATCAGCTGGGTGGGTTTATCAGGCAAAAGAACTGGACACAGTGTATACAAAGCTACAACAAACTTGTTCATTCGGTGCCAGAACCCTATGTGGCTGCAGAGCTGCTGAGCAGCGCAAGCCCTGCAAGCTGGGGAGCACCACTGTCCCCGGACAAGAGAGGGAAGAGCTCTCCCAGGACCAAGACAAAAACATCCCTTCCAGTGAGTACTCACCAGGCCTTCCTTGCCTCTAGACACTTCCAGATGGACCAAGAATTTACCCTAAGAAAAGGATCATGACCAAAAATGGAGTCACCTGCCACACGTTAATCTTGAGTAAAACAGAGTCAGTGGTGAACAACAGGGACAGCAGCACTTACTCCCTGGGCTGAGGAGAACCCAGTGGCACTGGCTCAAATCAAGGCATCACTACTTCAGTGACCACACCAGTATGCTGTTACTAAAGGTTTCCAATCTGCAGAAACACCTGATTTTAAGGTTTGTGGATGATGGACACTTTTACTGATGCAGTGGGAGTTCCATTACCCTCTTCTGTCTCCCCTTCCCCTAGCCTTCAACTCAGATCTTTGTACCTTCAGTTCAGACCTTTACACCTCCTACCCACCAAGAAGCCTCATTAAGTTTCCCTATTGATAGATTTTTTTAGTGAAAGCGATGCCTCCACCCACCATGGGAGTTTTGCTGGCCACCGCATTTGTCACTAATGCACACCAGGTACTTCCGTGTCTCCAGTGACAGCAGCTGCACACAAGTCACAAACACAGCGTCAGCTCCAAGTCTCGTGAATTTTGGCACTCATAAAGCTTCGAAGCTGCTGCTTTACCCCTTAAGCTCTTTACTTTAAAGGCCTATCACTGACAATCTGCTTTTAAGCCGGCAAATTCTGAGCCCGCCATGAAATAATTCGTGTCTTAACCATCTCATCAGACAGCCAAGGCGAGCAGGAATCAGTGAAGCGAACACACGCCTCAGCCCGCCCCAAACCAGAGCGAGGGCCGAGGCGGTGCCTCGCGAACCTCCGGCACAGGCCACACGTGCGTGGGGCCGCCCCCGGGAGGCCCGGGGGGCTGTGGGGGCCGCGGGGATCGGGGCGATCGCGGGGGCCACGGCAGGGGCCGAGGGCGCCGCTCGCCACCGCCAGGCCGGACATCTCCCCGCGAAGCCCGGGCCCTGCGTCCCGGACGACGGCCCGGAACGGGGTGAGCGGGCCGGCGGGGCCGCGACCTGGACAGAGAGTCCTAAACCGGCCGCAGGAGCGGGGACGGCGAGAGACAGCCCGGCCGAGCGACGGGTCTGGGGGTGGATGAGGCGCTGGCGATGGGCGCTCGCGATGGGCGCACGCGGGGCCGGTCGGGCGGGGTCCCCTCGCCCCGTCCCTCGGTTCTGGGTGTTCTCCCGCCCCGTTCCCGATCCCGTTCCCTCTCCGTTCCCGATCCCGCGGTCCGTCGGTCACTCACCGGCCGAGCGGCGGCCGCTCCATCCCCGCGCGCCGCCACCGCCCGGCCCGGCCGCGTGACGTCGCGCGAGAGGTGGGGCGGGCGCGCGCGGTGGCGTCACCTGCGGGGGCGGGCCCTGCGGTAGGGCACGCCCTCCCCACGGCGCCTGCGCGGTGAGGCCCCGCCCCAGCAACGCCGCCGCGGTCACGTGTGGGCTGGGCGGAGTCATATCAGTGCCTGGTCCCGCTGCCGCTGCTCTTGGCCCGTTCCCGTTCCCGTTCCGCGGGGTCTCGGCCCGGCCGCGGGGTCTCTGCTCGGCCCGCTCCCGGCCGCGGCGGGCGCCGGGGCGGCTCTCGGTCTCTGTGCTGCGGTGGCGGCAGACTCGCAGTCCAGACAGTTTTTCTCTACTCACCTCTTCCGTCTGCCGCAGCCCCTTCCCTCTGGGCCCGGCCCCTTCGGGCGCAGCCATGGCTGAGCTCCCTTGGGTGCCTCCTCGCCTTGAGACCCCGGCACCCCCCCTCAGGTGTGACCCCCGCACAGGTGAGTCACGGCCCCCTCAGCACTGACTAAAGCACAGCCTTCCAAAGAGCAGGGAAAACCCACCTCTCCCTGCCAAACACCCTTGGCTCTGACCTCTGTGTCGAAGGAGCAGGAAAGGACAGTCATGCCAGGGTTGGCTCTGAATAGTTACCATGACTTGAAATGTCCTTAAAAGGTAAAATCCATGCATTTCCACCACAGCAGACACTCCAGCCTGAGGTATCTCAGATCAATGGCATGTTCCCAGCTGAGTATTAAAGGGGCTGTCATCTAATTTTCTGGTCCCCGTGACTAAATTACTGTAGCTTTGCTCTCACGGTCCAGAAATCCTAGAGAGCCTTCAATGAAATTATGGCTCATTATAACTTTGAAGGATGCACTTTACTCTCTAGATAATGGTGCAATGCAATAATATAATGAAAAGTACCCTTCCATTTGCAAGATACTCTGTCTCTTGTAACTGCTCCAATGCAGCCAAAGAAATTAGTAAAAGAAAAGCAATTAATGCAAATAGTAATAAAAATTTAGTCTTTTTCATGTGGCATTTCCAAGAAAGTCAGCCTCATATCATTGCTCTTGAGCTAGATAAATGTGATTAACCCCCACTGCAGATGGAGGTGCTGTATTAAAAACACCTTTCTCAACTGCCCGGGTACAGGGCACCCGATGCTCAGAGGGCACAGGTCCAGCCCAGCATAATGCTCAGCATCAGCAAGGGACACCAAGGCCCCACAGCTGATCTGCACAATTTCTCTGCATACACCAGCATGTGTCCTTGTTGTGTGACTGGATTGCCGTAGATTCCCGGTGCTGTGCAGAGCACTGGAATGAAAGCCTGGACAGCTTTTCCCCTTGGTAAGGCACAGGTACTGCACAGTGCGAGTGTAAACCGACTGTGTGCAATCTCCTACCCAGCGCTGTCAGCACCTCGCAGCACCTGGGCTCGCTGGGTCCCACTTCAGCGGCCCGTGCACCTTGGGCACCCGCGGCACTGAGTGGAACGCTGCGCTGCCTATGGGCACCCACACCTTGCAGTGTGTAACCCCAGGGGGTGCCCAGCAGTCAGACGTGAGGGCAGACATGTCACACGCGTGTCGGCTGCACTCATGTAGGCTGAGCACAGGGCAGCGGGGGCCGTGGGGAGACACAAGGGGACGCGGGGCAGCGGGGGACAGGCCGCGCGGAGCCCCGCGCCCCGCGATGGCGGGTCCGTCCGGCAGGGGGCAGCAGCGCCCCAGGCAGCGGAGCGGGGCTGGCAGCGGGCTGGTTAATGCCCTGAGATCTGGAAGAACCGTAGGTGACAGAGAGGTCCCCAGGAATGACAGGAAAACACTGCGGGACACCATCAAAGACATTATTGATCCAGTCACTGGAATGAGATGTCTCAGAGTTATGATTTACTGCAGGGTTTGCTTAAGAACAAAGGATCAATACTTAGCTTGGGAGGAATGCTTTGGTGGCATAGTAAGTTTCTCTGTGACACTGAATGATAAACTCCCAGTTCTTATACACTGGGAGAGAAGAAACATGTTTTCATATTTTCCTCTAAGTAAAAACTGCCAGGTTTGCCGTCTTTCTGAGGATGCATTCAGAAAATGAAGGCTGTGAGGGAGACAAAATGGATTCAAGCAGTGGCCAGTGCACTCAGCTTCATTTCTCAGACTCAGTGCTTTCAGGCTTCACAAGGGGAATATAAAGCCCATGTATATTCTCCCAGCTCATAATACTGGTGGGAACCTTTGTGAGAACAAAACTGGAGGTTCTTACAAGAAGGACGCCAGCATACAAGAGAGAACTTCAGGAAAAATGCTGGAAGGAGGGAGAGCAATAATGATGAGGCTGAAAATTTTAAAAACTAAACTCCAAAGGGTCTGAAGACCACAGAAGTAATCCAACTAGAAAGTGCTGAATGATGGTAGTGAACTACCTTGATATGGTTCTGCATTTGAAAAAACAATTTATTTTGTTGCAGTTTACAACTATTAAAAAAGTAACAAGAGAAACAATTTGTAAGAGCATTCAGAATCCAACCCTGCCCTTACTCATCACCTTGTACTTGTCATGAACACTCACAGGAGACACAAAAATGTTTTAAGTGTTTTAGTCAGGGATACATCATTTCTTCAAGCTTTCTTCAAGCCCTTCCACTTCCAAAAAAACCCCCCAAAAAACCAACAACAAACAAACAAAAAGCCCAATCAAACAAACAAAAACAACAAACCCAAAAAAAACCCACCCCCCCCCCCAAAAAAAAAAAAAGTTAATATGCCTTGCTGCTTGGAGTAAAAGATTAAAGTGATCATTTACTCTAAATGCCATGTAATGCAGACATAATTTAAGATGCTTTATGATATCAAAGCAGAAAGAAATGCTGAACACATAACATGAATTATTTGTATAGCCCAAAACATACAGACATTTGACTTATTGCTGTGTTTTACAAAAATCACAAAAATTTGTCATGCTCCATACAGGAAGCTTTTCCTCTCACTGACTTGGTCAGATGTTAAAAATGTAACATAAAAGATTTTTCTGTTCTCATAAACACGACTTGCCAACAAAGAAGTTTGTTCTGCATGATGTACTACTGGATCAATAAGCAAAAGGCCGAGAGGAAATGTAACCTACCAAAGAATAGACACATTTTGCTGGAACGATGTGTTGTCATTAGGTATAATTGGGCAAATGGCGGTGTGATCTCCAAAGCCTCAGCTGATCATATTCCCCTGAGTACATGAATAATTTTAGGGAAAAGTGCATTAACTATGCCTTGCTTTATTGTACTGCTGAAGTGGAGAACAGGTGTGAGAAAACAAACAAGTTTGTAATCTTTGCTTCCTTTGCAAATGAATTCTTAATCACTTTGGCTCTTATTTCCATACAAGATTTAACGTTTTGATAATTATGAGAGCAACTTGGCAGCTTCCCTTTTGTGGCTCAGGTAAGCAGATTCAAGAGGCTTTTAATTCCTAGTGCTAATACATATAGCTTATTCAGGTCTTTCATAAAAGGCAGATAACATCACGCCTGCCCTTGACATAATAAGCAAAGATCAACAACACAATTGTTGCCATTCTATTGTTGCACTGAGAAGCAGGTCTTATTACATCAGGATGAAAGCAGAGTATCATTTCAGCCTTTGTCATTGGAATGTCTAGCTCTGTGCCAAATTTTGACCCTTCTTGATACATCTGATCAGTATGCTGAATTAAATCAACTGGGGCTGAGCAGTCCCTACAATTTATGCAAGCATGAATTTGGAGCAGTGTGGATAGGAAGAAAGAGGAATGAGAGTGTCTTTTCAGTGCTTGTGTGCAATTAGATCTGATTATGGTTTACAGTGACACAGATGACACTGGTCTAACACCAGCTGCTCCAATTCTACTCTCAGTACCTCCAGCTGGGTGACTGTGCTCCAACTCTTGCACCACCAATTCATTCTAAAACTAGTGAGTTCTTTGAATGAAGAAAATTATCACCAACTGCTGCTTAATTTCAGGGTCACCAAGTGAGTATTTTAGTTTTCTCCCTAGTCTTTCTGCTCCCCTAAAGGCAGTTCTTCCCTGTGACAGATGCCTAAAGGAAAAATGCTCCCCTGCTGAAGACCCCTGGTGGAAGCATACATGTCACCTGGCCAAACAACTCAAACTTTTTCTTTCCTCTTCAGTGGCTCAATTAGGAAGTCAGGGTGTTCTTGTTTCCAAGTCTCATATGAGATGTGAGACTTAATTTAAAGACATCTTGTTCTGTCAGAAGCACCTAAATGGTCATTGATTGTTTTTCCGTAGTTGGATATGTAAGTCTCTTTAAAAACACAAACTGTTTGTTATTTGTGTTCTATTTCCATTGCTAGACAAGCTACAGGGTTTGTGTTAATATTACTGGAATAAGACGAATACAAGTTTGAACAAGTCAAGTCTAAACTCTTACACTCCTGAGTACCAAGAGTATTGCCATGTTATCGAGACAAAATTTGTTCAGGCACAGTCACATTAATTAGAAACATCTGCAAGGATCCTGGAGAAAGCACATCTGGTTGGAAAATTTCCATCATCATTTGGATGCTGAAAATTCAATAACACAAGGACAATATTACTTTATAACAGTTAAAGATAATAGGATGGCTATAGCTCCCTTTTGGTTCATTGGGCTCTGAACAGCACAGCAGAGCCTGTGCAGAGTTAGGGAAACTTCGGTCTGACCATCCAGGAGCTGCTCTGGCATTCACACTTGCATCACCTGAGCCGGGACTGAGGCCCCTTGGCAGTTTCTACCCCCACTCTCACAGTCAGACCACGTTTCCTTACATGGCTCAGACATTAATATATTTCCTGAAGTAGATAAACATTAAATAAGCAAAGACCTTTTAGCAACCTCTGGCAATATCAAGTCAGATGACACAATATCATTCATTTAACTTAATCTTTTCACTTGGGCTCCTAGGAGATAGCAGTTAAATTCTGCTGGAATCACAAACTTACTCTACATCTATACAATTTCAAGGGTTGCAGTTGATTCACATGCTATAGTAGGGCTCTGCTTCTGCTCTCACAGCCAGAGAAAGAGGACAGTACCTGGTACCTAGAAGCTGCCACTGTTCCATATGTTGTCAGATCTTCAAAGGATCAAAGCAACCAAGACAACAAATACTTGAGCAAACCTGGCTACTTCCTTTGTGTTTAAAATGGGAAAGATAACCCTTTGAAAATGTCACCACTTAATTGTAAATTCACTGTCATTACATTGGTTTTAATTTTTTGTGTTGTCAATTTGTCAGGAAGCTGAGAACTCTAAGAACAGAAGTTAGTGCAGAAGAAAAAAGAAGTTCTGTTAGTTCTGTTAGTGTAGAACTAACAGAAGTTAGTTCTGCAGACTACAAGTTTTGTAGTCTGCAGGACTTGTAGTCTGCTAAATTTTTAAGTAGGGAGGTCCAGACTATATCACCTTGGAGTCCATATTCTGAAGCAGAAGTCTAAATAAACCATGATCTACTTGTAATCAGGTACTGTTTTACATCATAAGGTCCCCAAACTCTCTACTACTGTAGATCACTAACTCTGTAATTAAATAATCTGTAGCTACCTGAGGCTGAAAAGGACTTAACAACTTTGCAATTTAAGTTTGCTACAGAGTGAGCACATTGCACATGTCTTGACTGGTAAAACTGGCTTCTTTATCCAGACAAGGGAAAGAACAAGCTAACTCAGAGCCCTTTTTGTGTATAGTTCAGAGCTCCTCTGTAACCACTCTGGCTGGGACAGAGTCAATGCCAGTGCCAGGCAGCCTGCATGTCTTGATAAGCTATTTCAAATGTCAAAATATTGGGTCATATTTTTGATTAAAAGCTATAAAATAGAATGTTATGAACATTTTAACTTTGTATTTTCCATGATGATCTCTGAATCACTCATGGAAATGCAGGTGTGAAAGCAACTCCCAAGAGGTTTGGGTTTTTTTAGTTTTTCTAGTTGCTTTACTTTTGTTACAGTTTCTAGATGTGTAATCATTTGCTAGGATACCTGAAGATAATCACAGAGGAAATTTAACAAAAGGATTGCTTTTATAAATGTCCTTTTTCTTCATCCTTTGGAAGTAATTCCAAACCCTGCATTCTCTTGTACCACATTCAAGGAAGACTATCACCAGCCATTCCAGGAGTGCATTCTAGAATTCCATCACACCATTTAGGTGTCAACATATAACATTTCAAATCTGATAGCAGCTTCAACAAGGAAAGAAAGAAATCTGGAGGAGAAAACTGTTTATTAAAGGCATCAGCAATTTGTAGAAAGAATCCTGTGAAATTGCTGATATTTAATATATATATGATATAAAATTGCAGTTTTGTCACAATTGACTACACCAAAGCTTCACCAGAGTCAGATTAAACACGAGTTTTGTATTCACCATTTTCTTTACTAAGATTTGCATGCCCTGCCCACCGGGCTTGGTGAAGTCTACTTGCTCCCTAGGGAAAATCCCAACGAACTATAAATAACAATTTTTAATTCTCTTGTCATAATTTGTGACTGTTAAAGCATATCACAAGCATCAAAACTCTGTTTCATAGCTTATTTGTGGACAGGGAACACAAAACTCTGATATTTAAGAGCTTACTTAATTCCAGTTACCATCTATGAAAAGTCTGACTGATTTTAACTCTAGTTGAATTTTTGCCTCAATGAGTCACTGAAAATCAGAGCAATTCAATGTAAGAGACAGAAACAAAATCAGCTCAGTTCTCAGGCTCCATTCTAATCAAATAACCATGTGGTCTCCCAGCTTGGTGCTTATAAAAATACAACATACATGCTGTAGTTTGCATCTGCAAACCATTCTCCAGCTACTTTTAAACGTATCTTTGTTCATGCTCAGGCTTTGCTGAAAACACCCAGGGGAAGAGAATGACACAAAACCTGAGAGGCATACAGACTTTGTGCCTCACAGTCTTCTCAGCAGAACCAGGTGTTAAATGACTCAAGGAACTTTTACTCCAGTGCTACATGTTCATTCACTGAGCTTCCCTTGACATGCACAGAGTCTGCCAGCTGGACTAATGAGAAGAGAAATCCACAAGACTATCACAGAAGCTATTTCTAAAAATCAATACTACTCCTGGTCTCAGCAGATCACCTCATGTGTGTCTTTATTGCCCCATAAAGAACAATACCTAGTATTTGTTCAATAATTGCGATTCCTGCCCCCAAAATGGCATCTGAATACCTATTGATTCTCACTTTATGCTGTTTGCTCATAAACAAACCCATTAAGCACCCATGGAAGAGTCTATTGTTATTACAATGAGTATGAAAGTTATAAAGGTGCAAATTAGATAAAGGTCGTTGTTGTTATGTAGCTCACATTACAATATGAAAATGGTCTTGAGCAACTGGTTGTGGAGACCTTCCTCCCCCTCCAAGTCTCTCAGCTGCACATCAAGCTCCATCTAAATGACTGTGCACAGTGGGCAAGGGAGCAATTCTATACTGAGTACTCCGTAAACGTCCCTCATATTAACCAGTTAGTTCACACAATCCACCAAGGAAAGAACTCCCAACCTACTGTGCTCTACACAAGGCACACATGGCAGCATATCAGATCTCTGGTGGCTTCTGTGGTTAGTCAAGTACAGGCAGTAGCACTTCCCCGTTGTCTTCCAGCCACACCTCTAGTGCCATAAATCCATATATTTGCTACAGTGAAGGCTTGGATTCTAAGTACGAGCTTCCAGTTTCACTGGTATCATTAGTAATGGTTGCAAGTGACAGGAATAAAAATTCCTGTAGCCATGTGCCCTGCAGACACAGTGAGACTAATGGACAATACTAGAAACAGTAAACTATATCATTGATATTTGCTAAGAACTTCCTATAAATGGCCTGCGCTGGAATTAGACAGCAAAACCTGCATGTCTTTATCCTTCCGGTAATGGCAAGTGACCAACTTTCTTATAAGCCTTTTCTTACAAAAGGGAGGAAATCCATGCCAGGACAAAATGACTGTCTTCTTTCTTTCACATCCTTTTTCAACACTGTAGCAAAGCTGTAATCACAAATCACAAATCAACTGTAATCACAAATCAACTGTAACCTGGTCCTGATTAGCTTGATGCTGATTTACAGCTACCCAAACTCTTGAAATATCATATTTATGGCCAACACAACTGACATGATTACCCCACCCTCTTGCTTCATCGTTTCATACACCTTCAGGTGCATGTGTAGATGTATGATAGGTGTAGGTGCACACAGAGGTGTATGCATATACACCTAGATTTCATTCTAACTCTCTTGGGAAACCAGTTTCAGATCTTACTTCACCATAGTACTTATGTCTTCGCTGTTGCTGTGCTACAAGACTCTTAAAATGAGTAGCTGAAAAGATAAAATATCTAATCTTACTGCAGGAACATGGTCAGCAAATTTAAGCCCTCACAAAATGAGTAGACCAAATAACTTAGTAACTATTAAGAAAGACAAAGATACTAGACAAAATAGACAGGAACTGTTCATAAGTAAAATCCAGCATTACACAGATTCATCATCACAGGCAGACAGGAACACCTGAGGAGAAGGAGCAATACCTGAACTGTTACCTAATTCAACCAGATCAGCTGACATGACTGGTACCAGAAGTTAAGTTTGTTAGTTAAACCAGATTCCTGTTCAAAATTCCTCTCTACGTCTGATTCCAGAATGCTCCTCCAGTAGAAGAGCAGTTCTTAAGTGTTGTGTATAGATAGGCACAAACACATCTGCCTTTTTGAGGTAGTCCTTCCACGGGCCCATTTCCCTTTCTTAGCACATCAACATATACAAGTTAAGGGTAAATCACATTTGTGCTGCATCCTTAAAGCCAGGCTTGAGGTCACTTTACAGAATAATTTTAAATGAACTTCGAACATTGTCTTTTACAACAGTCAAATGCAACAATAAGATATACACATCTTTAATTTTAAAAGCTGCTATAGAAATATCTAAATTTTGAGAGGATGATGTTCTACAGTGAGGCACAAGGAACAGTTCTGGAACTTTTCATTCTGCTTTTACATCCTATTCTTACTTGTGCTCCCCGATTCCCAGTCACTGGGGATGCACCATTTGTGTCAAGCCTTCAGGAGCTTTGGAGCCTTGTACCTGACAACTGAAGCAGCCAGGACTGGCAGGCAGACTATCCAAATATGCTCTCTGCTGATTGCTTCTAGTGAACTGGACAGGAGTACTGGCTGCAAGCTGAGGATTGTGGACTTCAAAATCCAAATCAGCACTTTCAAACACTTGGTGCCAAACACTAAATCTCTTAGCAACTCTACCTCACAAATTTCCATCTCTTCACACCAAATTATAGCTTCTCTGTCATAATTAGTATGTCTTAGCAGCGAGTGTAAGGGACAGGCACAGAGCAAGCACATCACCATGTCACTTCTTTGATTTCTATGGAAGTAGTGATCTTCTATCTACAACCATCCAAATGACTTTGCAATTTACCTCACAGTGTGAATCAGACTTGCTTCTGAAAAGTAAGCTGAATGTTTTCTACCATTCTAAATCAAATTTCCCCAAATCTATTCTTGCTATATGATGAAACTCGCCCCAGTTCAAACATAGTATTTTGGCAAGGTGAACTGAGCTGTAAATTTGCTTCATCTGATGACTGTTGGAAGTGAACAAGACCTTGAGTCTTGTTATCAGTAGCTGTGAAAAAACAACAGGCTGGGCAGCTGGAAGGTTTTTTTGGTGCTTGGAGGCATAGAGCCATGTCTGTTTCATTTGGTGACATTTGTTTTGAAAGATTCTGGACTGTGCCTGAAATAAGAATCAGAGCACAGAAATATTCTTTCTGATGATGGCAATTTTCTTCCCAAATCACAGGGCTCTCTTGACTAGAAAACTATAGAAATGATTCTGCATAAACATTGTGGAGATAATTACAAAATAAAGAATCACTACAATGAATCTATTGAGATCTTTAATTCCAAACTGCCACCCTCCCAGAAAGAATAAACTGTGAGTTAGTCTGACTCTTAAGTATACAATTAAGCCTGTCAAGTTTTGGCTGCCTAATATGCTGTTTAATATTGAAAGATCTATCAGTTAACCAATATGTGGCATTAATGTCATAATGCTTTGGGTTTGCTTCCTCATGAACAATACAACTATTTAGCCGAGACAAGCAACATGTTATTTATACACCTTTTGGCAATAGTTTTAATGATATGTGGAATACTGCCCTTTCCTTCTAATATAATAGTTCCCTTTTTGGATTGAAATTGATGAGGAGAGCTGTGTATGTGTTCCATGTGGAATTTACTCAGTAATTCTATTAAGGGCTTCCTCACAAAGAAATAAATGTTCTCAATCTCCTTCAATACTCATTCTACTCATTATTTAAAACAGAAGGCCTAATCTCTCCATATATTAAGTTTTCTCAAAGGGTTTTCTATTAGTTTCAATGAAGTCAAAAAATTAGGCTTCAACACTTTAATGTTTGCAAAACTATGAAAGTCTGGGCCTTACAGTCAGAGCAAAAGGTTTTGCCATTTCTGGAATTTTTGATAAGGAGGTGTCAATTGAAGGTTACACAGCCTTCAAAAGGAATCCTTTACATGTCCTTACCATGTTCAGGTCATGCTTCAAGTGTCATTCAACATCAGCCAGCAGAGCTTCTAATAATTTCACCAGATTCTCCAGCCCAATTCCTTCATCTGGCTGTAACTAAAGCTCACCCCTAAAAGGCCGCAGAGCTTACATCACAAACAAGTGTTTACCACTAGAGATTCTTGCACTAGGCAACAAGAGAAGTACTGTGGTGGGGGCTCAGTGCTGGAAGAAGGAGAACATGATAGACTAGTTACCTTTGTTTCCCTTCCTAGATTTTATATTCACAGCTAATGAAAACAAATAGGAAAGCTGTCCTTATTATTCCTCAAGGGTTTTGGTTTTGTGATGCCTTGCAGCAAAACCAGCTGGGCTATGATAAGCTGATCTGCTGCCCATAGTGAAGCCCCCCTGGCTGGGTACGTTTACACAAAGGGATCGCTTTTGCTAATACTGGTGGTGACCCCAGTAGGCTGCATTTCAGAAACCTCCTTCATGTGTCATTACATCCACTCAGAACTGTCTAGGTCCATTTACCTAGCAAATGAATTTTGGGGACTAGCAGATAGAAGTTGCTTAAAACTCTCCCTTCATTAATTATTAATATTTAATACAAGGTTTGTAGATTAGGTATAATATCTTCTATTGCAGTGACATCTACTGCCACGAAAAGCTGACAGTTCTGGGAGATCACAAGTCCTTTTTTAATTCTAAGAGGAGAGACAAACTTTCAGACATTAATGCATTTCCTTGGGCCTAAAAAAGGTTTGTACTCCTGAAGGCTTGACTCCCTTGTAAAACTATATTATGCGTCTAAAAATATACCATCTAAAGATCATTGTGGCTGTACATACTCTGGCACTCCGATGTCATTAAAATCAAAATGAAGAAAAGCTGGAATTATACCTCTCACAAAAATACAATACATCCTCCTCCAGGGCAAACTATTTACCTGTTCTTATTCAGGAAGGATCATGTTAAGAAATCACATGGAAAGAGAGAATTGTCCACCTATTACTGATATCCATCTCCCTAATTTTCTGCCTGAATAGTTCAATCAAGGAACAAACTGGGAGGAGTGATATAAAGAAACTGTGCTTTTACATTTTCCAGAGAAAACAAAATAGTTGATTTGACTCTCATTTCTGTTAGCAAACATGTCATTACTAATTCCCAGCACTTTCAACAAGAGGAAGTTCAGACAGAACAGCTTAGATTTGCAGTCATTGCAAGAAATACAATTCAGGAAATATCCAAGAGGTTAAAGTTATTTAAAGAGATGAGAAGATCAAAATTACAATCCTAGTGACAGTGTACAGTTAATAAAAATTAATGGGATGCCTTAAGTAGTCAGTGAAGGTATTTCTCTCATTCTTGCACACAGAAGCAATGCCATGTAGGTAACCTTTTAAATGGGAAAGATGTGTGTCTTGTGAGGTTCTACCAGAAACCAAACCTATTTTCTATAAAGGAAGGCTAACTTTAGACCAGAACAGATTCTGGTCTCACTTCCGAATTCTAAAATTCCGGATCTGTGACAAAGGGCAAACCACTTAAAATTCAGCATCTCCTAGTGAAACTGGTAACAAATGCAATGAGCCATAGATTCCAAACAAGAGTATTTTTTATTCCTATAGGTAAAGAAAAGCAGTTCCCATAACAACTTCTATATTTCAGGATTCCTGGAGGGATGACTATACTAAAAATGAGCAATGTACTTCAGTTACTTATCTCTGACAGTGACAAGAGCAAGGCAGTCAAAATAAGATGTAGAAATTCAAAAATCTGCCAAGGAGAACTTTCTGCCCAACTCATGGCTGACTAACTGTACAAAACATGTCTATATTCTTTAAAATAGAGCTGAGACTAGGGTTAGCAGCAGATTTTCTCATTATTCCCCTTTGAGATCTTTTTAGGGACCAACTCTGTGCCCAGTGACGGCCCCAATGTGAAGGCCCCACTGCTATGAACACCAGCACTGAGCTGGACAAGTGCTCAGCACAAATGGAGGCACCAGGGTCCTGGTGCCACATGGCGAGTGACTGCAGTCAGCAACACATGCAACACGCAAGCTGGAGAGGGGAGCAACACAGACCTCAGTCCTCACAGAGCACGTGTATGGGTCTGACTCTGGTTCTGGAGGAGTTGTCTGCCTCCCAGTTTCTTCATTTAGAAGCACCTTGAGAAGCTGGGGCGCCCTTGAGAATGTTTAAAAGAAAATTCAGGAACTTCCTCAACTGAGCTGACACAAAAGATCAAGGGACTTGATGCACTTGTGACAAAATACAGCAGCTGGACAAAGGATTGAGGATCACAGTGATGCTGAAATGCTGTATTTAGGTGTGAAATGTGGTAGTTCAACATCTCTGCAATTCTAGAACCTACCACAGACTTAGATGTGGACTGGGAGCCAAACCCTGTGCTGACAGAAGCTCTGGGCAAGTCTGGGTTGTTAATGTATTTGTGACAGGACAAAAAAGTATAGCTTGGAACACTCTGGAGTTTGAGGAAACAAACTCTCCCTCCTACCCATGAATTCATCTCAGTGCCATGAGTAATTGTGCAGTCAGGGGGAGGAAAGAATGTTTACACTCATAAAACAAACCTCCAGAAATCTTTTAAATAGAAAAATCACCTGTGGGGGAAATGAAACAGAAAAAATGTAGCTGGAAAAAGGCAAAACAGAACTAAAAAAGAAAGGATATCATATAAAAATCAGATACTTTTCCAGCTGTGAAATAGAAAAAGGACATTTTTCATTAAAAACCCTGACTCTCTGAGGTGCTGAATTTTAAGTTTCTTCCTTTAAACAAAGCACTAAAACTACTAAATTAGTCCAAAATAAGATAAAATAACTCTGAGCAAAGAGGCAAAGCTGGCCAGACTGGATGTCCTGGGCATTGCACTGTGAATATATTTTTGCACCTGCTGAGGAGCTTTGCATGGGGATGTAATTATAACACAGTGCTTTACATGTTCTCTAAAAGTAAGCTCAAAAGTGTGTCAAGAAGCAGATTTTAAGGAGAATGAAACTGGGCAGTTTCTCATTTCATCGATGCCCACTTTCATAGGGCAATACAGTAACTGTTTAAATTCAGGTGTCGTACCTGAGAGACCTTATGGGGTTATGACACCTAGGAAATGCCAAGGGGTTGTCCTGCCCTGTATGAACAGTACTGTGTGGAGCAGTATGTTAAGTAGACAACAGGTTAAAGACAGTCTTATTTCAAGTCACAATAGTATAATGCTTTTTGAAGCACATAACAGCAACATAAACATGTTTTAATATTTAATGTTATGCACCTCATATTCTAAAATACTTTCTGTGGAAGCCTATGCCAAAAAAATATGTAACTGTGAGCCAGAAACTGTATAGTGTCATTCAGAATAAGAACCCAGGGTATACACTTACCTAAATCTAATCCATTACATTTTTGCCATTGTCTTTCTTCCCTAGCCTAATTAATTACCTACCTCTCTGCTTTTATTCCAAAACACTTGCTTAATAGAGGATGAACAAGCTTAGTTTTGTTAAGCAAAGAAAACCTCCTTTTCTTTATGCTGAGTTACATAAAGTTCAACATAATCTCTTTAGAGAATGGAAAAATAATGGTTTCTGGGAGCCGAGCATGGATTTATGGAGGCCAGCAGATAACTGTGTGAATCTTAAATGCATTCAAAATGCATTCAAAATGCAGCTCTCTGAGAGCAGTAAAAAAAACCAAAAAACCACAAACCAAAAAAACCCCCACACCCCTAAGTTACCTCAGAGCTGTTTGCATAAAGGGTCCAGAGGCAGTAGACTATAAGTACAGAGACGTGAGCCCTGCAGAGAGCACACGGCAACGCTTCTGTTGGACACTCCGTGTGCCTGCAGCAGCAAAAGGGCAACTGAAGCTCAGGTGCACAAACAGCTTTAAAGGATTTGGCAGATGCATCAAGCAAAAATCTGAAACTACAAATCAGGTAATTTATCAAATAATTTCCTTTTTAGCATATTTTACCTTTCTGTCTAAAGATTGCTCTGAGTCAAATTGCCTATGTGATGTTCTTAGGGCTATTACTCAAGGATTTGATCAGAACTGATAAAAACCTGCCAATAAAAAAAGGTAATGAACTCATTTTCTATTTGGGAAATTTTGTAGGACTTCATAAAATTGTGCATTTCTTTTATGTTCTGAAGATATAAGATAAATGACTTCTACAGTAGTATTAAAGATGTATTCCATTCTACTGAAGGAACTCTCTTTACTGTAAAATAAATCCCTAAGCATGTTAGGAATTCAGTGCTAGCTAGAAGAAATAGGAAAACACTTGGTATCTGGGCAAGATGTAATAGAGGATACAATTATTATTATGTTTCTGAAAAAAATATAAGGTACTTCCCTCGTTTGTTTCCATGCAAGATATCTCCCTGCCACACAGAGCATAGCTGTCTTCTTAGCCTGACAAATACCCAGCACATGGCTACTGTAAATGTATAGAAAAAGACAGCAAAAAACTAGTGGATTATTTAGGTTTGCCTTTAACTAAGGGTGGAATGGAAGTGCTGCTAATCTCAGTATCATTTTAAAATTAACTCTTAGCAAAGGGAATTGCCTGATGGAGATAGCAGGTATAGATGTCTACACCTTGTGCATACAGAGTTCAAGGGGGAAATAATGTTTGCCTCTTGACAGAAGGCAGAGTAAAATCACTGTTTTTCAGAATCACCTGTGCCTCAGGAAGTTCATATCATATTTATTCTGCCAGAAAAATGAACTACCTGGTTTTAATTATGAAGAATTTAAATGATTTGAAGGATAAAAAACAAACGGAGAGGTTAAAAACAGAAATTAGGAAAGACCCTAAGAGACTTCAATCCCTGCAGCAGTGCCATGTTTGTTTTTCAGTGTCTGGAAATATTGCTGTTATTGCTAGGTTTGCTTGGTCCATCCTCCTCCCCTGTTGTTCTCTGTCCAATTGAAGTTGCAGGAACCCCTGTCCCAAAATGCCATCCATCCAGCTGCCACTGCTACTCCTCTGCTTGACCTTGTGTGGTGTTTGCTTCAATGGGGGACATCTCCTTCCAGAGGAGAGTGAGAACATGGGAAAAAGTCCCCTGGATGACATCCTTCAGAGATCTGAAAGCCTCATTCTTCAGTCTGTCCTCAAGAAAGCTGAAAAGGAAGACATTAATAAAGGTATATATATTACTGGGGACACTCATTTGGTAATAGCATAGCACTTGATTGGGATCATTAGATCTCAGAAATCAAGGTATGACTTCCAGGTCTTAATCTTTTTACTTAGCACTGGAACTAAGGGGAAGGGAAGGATAAGAAGGCTGCCACAATACACTGACAGATAGTTCTTCACAGATGCTTTCTTTTCTAAGATCTATTTGCCCAGGAAAGGCTGTACTATCCCTAAGCAGCTGCTGCATAATAATAAGGTAGAAGCTTGTCAGAGAAAACCTGCTTGTCCAGCAGGTATTTCCCTAGGGAAGCTCCAAGAGGTCCCATGAAGGACATTCTGCAGCTGTGGACCCTGTACCTAATGTAAATTTGAGGTGGGGGTGCTGCCATTCACCTACTGCCCTGATCCACTGGTGCCTACCCCCCAACAGAGGCAGGCTTTTTCCACGGCTGGGAATGCTAGAGGCTGCTCCAGTGTCTACATCTCCCACCTTGTAGATGCTATGCTACCAGTTGTCACAGCAAGGAAGATCAGACTCAGGGATTGCAAGAAACAGCACAGAGGTGCCTTCCAGTAAATGGGAGCACTGGGTCCTTCCATAGTGGAAGACGAGCTGGCCCCAAGTGCCCACAGGAAAAGCCATTCTCTCTCTTCACATCAATGCTGAGAATTGGTTGTGTTGATCCAAGCACTGAAATATTAAAAAGAGCCTAAGAATGAGTAAGATATACTAATAGGGTTATGACTGGTAGCTGGTAGCTGGAAATACTGGGTTGGCTTTCAAAAAGCAACAGATTATGATCCTGCTCCACAAATTCCTATTACAACTTTCTTAGAGAAGATTATGGGGTTTTATTAACCTTATTCTTTTCCTTGGACAGAATCAAATGCCCCTCTGCTACAACGGCTTTCCAAAAGACAACACCCCGGGAAAAAGTACCTAAGTAATCTGGAGAAGAGACAGCATCCTGGAAAAAGAGATGCTGAGGGAGAGGCATCTTATGGAGACATTCAGAAGAGGCAGCATCCAGGAAAAAGGGAGATGGAAGATGACCTTGATGTCTATCTGGAGCTGAAAAGGCAACAGCCTCCCGGCAGAAAGTCACTGTTGGATCAGTTTGCTTACAGCCCTAGGGCACAGCTAACCTACACGAATGAGTTATCCAAAAGAGAACATCCAGGCAGAAGATATCCGATGTATAAGCACCAGCGTCCTAGCAAAAGAGGCTGGAATTATGAGGTAGATGTATATGGTGAGAAACGCCAGCATCCTGGAAAAAGGTACTGGAATTCTGACAGCTCAGATGACACAGGTCCCTGCAACTTCCAGGAGACATTCACTTGTCATGAAGGCAACTTGTTGCTTGATTTAGTAGATGATGTTAGCAGAGACAGGGTAGAAGAAAAGCGTCAGCACCCAGGAAAGAGATCAGCATGGGAAAATGAAACAGAGGAATGAGAAAATAATTGTGTAGCACTTGCATTTGGTGAAGTAAACTGCCAAAATCACCAAATCACCAAAACATCCAGTTCACTTCTTTTTGGCTTCCTGCTGCTGACCTCTGCACCTACCTTTAAGTGTGTTAATGCTCCCATCCAAGTTAATGGCTTTGTCACACACTTAAAGCAAAGGAACTAAAGGACCCATCTGAATGGAACAGGCAAGTACTGAGAATCTTCAATTTCCCCACTTTAGGAAGAGTGCTTATTTTCTTAGGAGCCCAGACCCCAAAATAATCCAGCTGTGTGTTCCTAAATGAATAAAACAGGCTCTTAAATTTCTGTTCTGACGCTACTGAAGTAGAATAATTATATCGTTTTCTCTCACATCAGAGAAATCAGTAAACAGTGAGGAAGAAAAAAAAACATATGGCAATTGTTACAAAATTAAACAGAGCAGGTTTTCAGTTCTAAATAATAACATTCTTGACACCTGAGTTCTTGTACACTACAATCTGTCCAGACAGTAAAGCACTATAGCGAGACAGGAACAGTTTCAGCTGGAACAAAATAAATTTGTGACTTTATATTTTGTCTTGGAACTGGCACAGGAAAACCCTCTTCACCTAAGAGGCTACAGAGTGAAAATGGTTAATGCATCCCTGAACATCTCAAGCACATATTGTGACCCCTACTGACTGTGTACAGCCCACACAAGAACTCCCACCCTGGTGTGTCCACACTTCAGTCATGCCACTTGAAATCATGCCTTCTCCTCAGGCATTTAATAATAAAGCAAGAAGAGATCCTTCTCTTTCAGTGAGGATTTCTGATTTTTCTTCTCTCAAAGGAATGCTTTTACTTTCTGTGGTCAGATTTCCAAAAGTGTTTATTTGATATGAGTTATTCAATAAACAAGAATAGTCAACTCTGGTGTCCTTATTGGTTGTGCAAACACACTGCAATAATGTGATAAACATACAACCAACTCAAGCTAAATAAAATAACAACGAAGGGTATTTTTCTATGTACAATCTCCTTGCATGCTGGTAGTCAGCACATGCTTGTACTTAAAACTATTTCATTATTGAAGTGGAAGGATGATAGGCTCCCTTTTAAGATCTTTCACCTGTATGACACACATAATTATGCATCTGGGCTAAACTCACATCAATTTTGTCACACACTTCACAGGGAACTTGACAAGAAGCTGATTTCCTGTTTGTGGGTCTAAACACTAGATTTACTGATTTTTGCAATTGATATGCAGTTACTGAGCACACTGTGTTACTCATATCACTTCTTGTACATTCGAAGAGGTTAGAGAACATCAATATTTTGCTAAAATGTTATTTTTACGAACAAATGAGTATATTTTCCATCAACGTTCATCCTCAAGATCATAGAGACACATCAGCTGACTTGGAACTCTTCCTCAGTTACAGAAGTCAGCTTTGCAGAAATCAGTTTAGCTACCCTGAAGAAAAATAATTCATCATCTCACAAGTTTCACTGAAGTTAGATGCTCACAGGCTGATCAAGACTTCATGTGGTCTTTCAAACAATTTCTAACTTTGGAGGTAATATGATGTTCAGTATGTGACAATGGACAGACATCTTCTATTGACAGGGGGCTTCTAATAAACAAGTGCTGAAATCCTTAGAGAAGATAGGTGAGGATATTCCATATACTTCAACTTCCTTCAGCACACTTTCTGTATATGATGCTTTTTAAAATTTTTCATTTGCATTTTATCAGGGAAAAACCGATTTATCTGAAGAATACCATTTCATATACCATTTTTGGCAGTGAATCAATGCTTCTTAAACCTTGGGGAACACTACTTGCTATGAAATCTTCAAAATAAGTGAAAAACAGAAAAGAAAAAAATACCAATTGGGTAAACATGGGTTACAGCAAGGATTACAAAAGTTCTTTTTTTTTAACTCACTCCAGTATTTCAAAATGTCCAGATTCTTGTTTTAAGCAAAAGGACATTTTCTTCCAGTATCTGCATGAAAATTTCACCTCTATTTATTAATTTCTTCCTGTTTTCTGCAGTGTTGCAGACATACTAACAGGCAAGTACACTCTTTCTCCTACAGACATCATTCTCAGAGCATTGACTACCACAGGGGATTTCACACTTCTGTGAATATGAAGCACACACAAGCACAGGTTCAAAGTTAAGTATTTGTCAGATTTATCTACACCTAAAAAGCTTTTTGACTCTGGAGTTTGGCTAAGAAACTAAGCAGAAAATAGGCAGCTTCTATCCTATTATGCCATGCTTATTTGAATAGTAAATATAGTGCAATTTCTTAGCAATATGAACAACTTAGATACAAATATACTGTTTAGTTATAACATAAGAATTAGCTAATTGCACATCTCTCTTTCATCATCTTATTTTTATTGTATAACTTCCTCTCACTGTCACTTTTTATTAGAACTTAGGAGAATTTAACAGCCATGCAAACATCCACAAGTGACGAGCTTTTCTCTGTCACTCACACGGCGACAGCTGCAGAACCAGGCCTTACAGTTGCACTGCTCCCTGAGGAAGTGCTCTATCTGTCTGTCAGACAGGCTGGGGCTCTTCAGGAATGAGAACAAACCAGCAGCAGACTTGGTCCAAAGGTCATGGAAGTCAGTAGCAAAATCTGCAGAATCTGAATTAATTCCACAGAGCAAAGCTGTGCAGTGGCTCTAATGTGGCAGCACAGTTACGCAAAATCTCATTTCTAGCTCTAATTGAGACTAAACCCACCATGCACAGATGAGTTCTTTGTTGATTCCACTGCAGTTTCATATATCTGGGTATTATTACCAGTTACTGAGACATAAGGGAGCTTGATTTGTAAAGCACAGATTTTACAAGTGTCTTCAAAATGAGTTTTGTTTTTAATGGGTCGAGAAAGTTCATGTGAACTAGCTGTATAATGAACCTTCCCTGCAACTGTTTTCAAAACCTCTCAGTATTACCGTTCAATGCCCCCTCCCACACACTTATGAGCCTTGACCTCTTTGCTGACCTACAGTAATTAGCATGGGCTGAGTGTTTCCGAGGGACATGTGGCCCCAACAAACAACTTTATTACTACTTATAATGGCTCATTAGTTGAAGAAAGTTTGAAAACAGCATCATCATCACCACAGCTGAAGTAGAGTCACTGCTTCCGTGGTAACTCAGTTAACATTAAAGGGTCAGCTGCAACTTTAAAGCATCAGTCAGGTCAGGACATCGTTATAAATAAAAAATATGATTGAAAAAAGTCAAGTGGAGAATGCAAGAGGGATGACACTGTGTGAAGTCTAGATTGTACAGAGACATGACACAAAAAATGAAGACAGAGAAATCCTTTTGATTCTAGGAAATGGGTATGTGGACTATCAGCATTGGAGTGGAGAAGCCTCTCTTCCCCTTCTGATAAGAACAGCGTGAACACCCCTGCAGGGTAATGAGGAAAGGCTGGACACAAAGACTTTCAATAAAACCAGATGGGAAACTCCTTGAGAAAAATGAGCTAATGTACCTGCCTTGAGACTACTTTTAGACCTATGTGAAGACATTTGTGCTTTGTTTCCTTGATGAAACCAATACAGCTTATATGTACTAAGAAGGAAACAAAGGAAAGAACATTTGTCAGGTACCAGCCAATTCACCTTCTCTGGTTCCACAAGATGGGAGGAGCACTGGCTGGAGGAGTGTTACTAGATCATAAATTGTATTGGTACGCTAGAGCAGGATACTTGTTTCTGATACACATGGGCATTCAGATACCAATACAATAGAATGATCCCAGCCAAAGGGTGAAACCAGCTCTTGAGCTTATTTCAGACACTGTTGTTTGAACTGACAGCCAGTGATCCAGACAAGACAGCAGTATGCCACAGAAGGGTTGACTGAAGGAACACCTTCCTCACTTACAGCTAACATTTCCTCACTTTCTTCCTGTTCATACACATTGGAAAGAGGAGGAATCTGGACTTCATAGATTGCACAAACACTCCTACAAAATGGAATGCGGGTAAACGAGAATCCAACATGCCATAGTTACTTCATTGCCATCTTCTCTCTATAATGGATGTAATTAATATGATGCAGCATAGACTGATTGGTATAGAAAACTAGGGGAACTGATCTGAAGAGTCTGCCTGAAATATGATTGTTGATTTAAAGTAATTTTCACAGAGAAGCATATGTTTTCACCATGAATTCCCTCTTGATTTTGAAGCTGGTACTGTGTGGGGTGTCTGAAGAAGCTTTGTGAAAAAAGAAGAGGAAGAGGAGGAAAGTCAAGACAAATGAAAAATATAGTAAGAATTTATGAAAGGTTCTCTGAGTCAAACAGTCAAGACAAAGAGCAAGTGATGTTGAAACACCACTTTGAACAAGCAAGTGGTGTTGAAAAAGAGAGCAACAACCTTACAAAAAATCATAAATCTTTCCCTATAAAATACCAACTGGTGGGGGTATTCTACTTATTGCTTTTAGACATGCTGTCTTCAAGAAGGGCATCAGTTGCTGCACAAGCCTGTAGACAAAAGAGAAGACAAGAGGCTAGAAGAGACAGCACCCCAATATGGTGTACTTGACATTTGAAATGAGCCCTGAATGGAATCCAGGCATTGTGGTGTATGTCTCTTACAGTTAAACCATTAAATTAAATGTAAATGCAAAGAAATTCTGAATCTTCCCATCTCTCCTCTTTATAATTCACCTACTTTATGTAAGTGCTGCCACTCCGTGGCACTCAGGACCAATATGACAGATTATTCAGCAGTGTTAAGGGACCAAACAAACTTGAGATGATGACTGGCTTGCAGGTATCCAAGCAGTTAATCAACAAATCAGATAAAAGGGGCTCAACAAGCTGCCACTCTTACAAACCATGAGGCTGTCGGTTTGGATTGATGAGACTGCAAACACAGTAAAAATCATGGATTTGGCATGGAAATGTAGCTTCTATCCTGTCTACACAGACCAATTAAACAGATTTGTTATGTATCAAAACGTTTAGTATAAGCAACTTGAGTATACTGAATATATGAGCTTTGGTAAAATGAACAGCAACATGAAAATATTTTAGTTCTCTGAACTAAATGAAAAAATACAGGAAATTTTAGGTCAGATCCACCTGAACAAGCAAACAAACCATCTTCTCTGATAAAATAAAAAAAAAGATCATTAACATTGTAAGATGAGTTTTGTGCTACCTATTTCAATGTTAGGAAATTTAAAATTAATTTTTAAAAATCTATCATTAAATTATAAAATTGAATTTAGGTAAATTTAGAAAACAGCATTAAATTAAATTAAGGGACCGTTTTGTTTAGGGAATATTTAGGGAATACAAAGAATATTCTGAAGAACAGTCTGATTTTTCACTCTGCTTACATTCTGTTTAGAAAGTCTATACTGAACTCAATGCTGTTAAATTTCAGGTATTTTAAACCTTTTTTTCACTATGTTTGTGAAAAAACATTCCACTTGAATACCCTGAGAAGTAGACAGGCATCATTAGCATTTACCTCGCCTGTGCAGAGGTCAGATTCCCATTATTAAACATTCCAAATAGTACTGAAGGTATTACAAGAAGTCGAAGAACACAGATGACGCCAACTGGAACATATTTCTGATTGAGCTGTGCCTCGGCTACAGGACCAACTGCATCCCCCTTCTCAGCCGTATTCCGAAATTCAGTCCACTGAAATTTCTCCTCTTGGACATCAGTAGCAATTACCAATTTAGCAACAGACCAGGTCCTAAAATTCACAGTTAAGAGTTATCACAACTCACAAACATATTTTACCACTTACTTTCTTACTGTTTGCAAAGGACCTTGACTGTGGCAGAGGAGTTACCTAAGAGATGTGGGCTTTTGTCATCTGAGCTTTTATATCCTAGGGGCAGGATGAGGCAGTACAAGTCCAACTTAACTGCTGGAGCGAGCCCTTCTGTGCTACTGTTTGCTTGCATTCATTCCCTGTGAACCATTACTGATAAAATGAAGCCCCCAAGAGAACCTGTAGAATTGCAGTAAGGTTTAATTTGTCCCCAAATACCTCTTCCTATTGCAACTAGCTGGATGAAGACAAATTAATTTTTGAAGCACTGTAAACTGAATTGCTATAGATTGATCTGGATGTTTTCACTTTGTGAACACTCTCTGTATGGGGAAGTGTGATGAGACTGACCAAATAACAGCAGCCGAAGTCTTTTTGTTTATACCAGCACTAAACTAGATCGTGCTCAACATCTGTTAAGGGATATGCAAACTCAAATTTCCCTTTGAGGAAACTGATAGCATTCCCACACATCACTATATCTGGCCTAACTTTGTAGTATCAGTTCTCTAATTGTCTCTGAGATATTTCCAGTAAGTCTAATACCCTCATAAAGACCCAAATCATATTGAGAGGTGGAGTCACTTCATGGGGAATGAGTTTCTCAGGAAGGGATGAAGTCCACTTATATTCAGAAACAGGCAAACAAGTGGCATTTTTCTTTAAAAACGCTGAATTAAATTTCTCTTTTCAAGAGTGATTGACACTACACAGTGTTTTATCAGTACTTGAAGAAGATTCATTTGGTGAGATGTGTTCTCATATCTGAGGTGAAATGTAGAACATGCAAAGGAGCACAATTAAGTGAAGACACAGTGAAATGTTTGATTTCCTGTGCAGACCCCACCGTGCCATCATCCTCCTCACAACTCACTGCAGGCAGTCCTCACTGCATGGTTTGTATCCCAACAGGAGGCTACCAGACTTCAATTGTTCTATTTACCACTTTAATTAGCCTTTAACACTTTATTTTTGAAATAGAGCAGTTAGTGAAGCTGTGGAGAGACAGGGCTGAAGAAACAGCTTGCTGTTCTGTACAGCCTCGCTTTTCCTTACACACCTGATTCTTACTACCTGGGAACGGCAAGACAGGATGGACTGCCCGGGTCAAGAGGGCTCACAGCCCACGGCAGGAGAAAAACCTTTACAGCGAACGCGGGCGCAAGGCACGGCCGAGGCTGCTCCCGGACGGGCTTGGGGTGCCATCTAGTGACCGCCACGGCTCCCATCCTTCACCCACCCCTTTTTATGCCCGTTCCCTACACATTCGTGACAAATCAAGCACATGAAATGGGAACCAGAAAACTGAAACACCAACAGAAACCTCCCTAAAAGTTCTGCGACATGGATCTTGCAGTTCTTCTATAGACACGTGTATCGCTGTAGTGTTCTTTCACTGCTCAGTGAGTTATAACTCACTGGCCTCAACCGAGGACAAAAGGAGCAACAACGAAGGCAGCTGGTGCCACTTGGTGGCGCAGGTATGGCTCACCACCAGGAAACTGCCCGGCTCCAGCAAATCCAGACACCACAGCAGGTGAATCCTCGAAGACGCTGAGCTTCAGGCTGGTTCTCTTCCACCCCACTCTATCACGATCCGGGCTGAAAAGCTTTAGAAGGGCTTAATATAGAGGGTAGAAGAGCAGGGCATGATGAATCAAAGTCCCCCTTTAATGGATAGGACTCAAGTGTAAATAGCATTGCCACGAAAAAAATCTCTGCCTCCAAGAGCTTGTAATCCCAACACATGAAGCCAAAGTGTGGTCACACACTCCTATTGTTTCTATTCGACTAGGAGTGTGTGAGAGAAGGGACTGCTGCCAGCTGAGACTAAACAAAAGCCGGCATCAGAAAGGGGGACACTGGAAATGCGCTGCCGTTGATTCACACAAATCTTTGTCAGGACGCAAGTAGTGGGATTCCTGGGCTTCGTCTACGGCTGAATACGCCACCGGCTGTTCTGGTTTGCAGTTTTGGGACACTTCCTTTAGGAAGATTAGGTAGGCTGGGAAAGGGAATGTGGAGCGTGTTGGTATTGGCAGCGGTGGTCCTCTCGAGCGTACTCAGCGGTTAGGACACTCAGCACAGACCCCTCAGCGCTGTGGGAACGGTCCCAGGGCACCGGGGCGGGAAGGGGCGGCGGCGGGACGTGTGTCCCCTACATGACAGAACCGTCCCGTCCTGGTGAGGACTCTGTCACCGCAGCTCTGCGGGCCCGTTACCGGGGCCTACTGCAAGGCGGCTGGATACAGCGAGCGGTCCTGGCCTCAGAAGAGACAGCCATCACGCTGCCGGCCCTCCGCGTCCGCTCCCGACCAACATCGATAGCTCGGCACTCGGCAGCCTCCCCGCCGTGTCGGACGAGCCCTCCTTGTCCCCGCCCTTTCCTCTCATCGATGGCTCAGCGCCCGCCCCGACCTCAGCCGCCGCTCCCGGCAGCCGGGACAGGCCGCGGCCGCCCTGCTTTGTAGACAGTCACCGGCCGCCCGGGCGCTGACGTGAGACAGGCCCTGCCCCGGGAGTTTCCCGGGCCGTCCCTGGGCTGTCGCTGGGCCACAGACCCTCAGGCGGGCGGAGCAGCCCTCAGCGGCCTCCCCCCGGCGGGCGGTGCGCCTCAAGCCCCGCCCATCTCCCTGCGCGGCCTCTCTCCTGCCCTGGGCGGGGCCTGCGCGGGACCGGAAGGGACCGGGAGGGACCGGGAGGGGAACCCTTGGAGGGGCTTGCGCCCAGCCTGGGGCCTTCTGCCTTCTTTCATGCGCCGCCGGTCGCACGGCCCTGGCCTGGTTCGTTTCAGGCAGTGCCTGATGACGATGCGGCCCCCGCATCCCAGCAGCCGCTGAGGGCAGCGCGCACGGCCGCGATGGCGTCGGGCTGCCCGGCGGCCTTCGGGGACCCGACCGAAGTGCGCGAGGGCTTCCTGTGCCCGCTGTGCCTGAAGGATCTCCAGGCGTTCCGGCAGCTCCAGGCGCACTACGAGGAGCAGCACTCGGGCGAAGACCGGGACGTCAGGGCGCAGCTCCGAAGTAAGGGTGGCCGCGGTAAACGCGTTCGGCTTGGCCGTGGGAAATCCCTGCTCGTATTTCGAGTGCTCCCAAATGTCTGACAACAATAAAATATTAATTGAAGGGAGTTACAGGCGAGGTATGCAATTCCATTCTTCCGTAAATCTCCTTGGGCCAAGCACAGTATTCACCTTCTCCCGATACTTTCCATAAATTGATTCTAAAGCAGGGGCTAACGGGCGTTGCTCTTCAAATGTTTGATTTTATGCACAATTTTTACTATTGACCTTTTTGGGGTTTTTATTTATCAGAAAACTCAAAATTATACTAACCCAGTGAATACCCAAGAATTACTTGAAGACTGTGGAGAATATGGAGAATCTCTGGTACTTGCCAGGTTCCAGTTCAATAACTTCTTGTTTTGACAGTAGATAAAACTGTGGTTGCAGTTAAAGTGTGAAGTTAAGAACTGTTGTTACATGGTAAAGTATGTGGATGGTGGAGCTAGCAGATGCTGGGAGTGCTCCATATCTGTTATGGATTTCCGCCTTTCAGTAATGTTTGGAAAATCTCTTTGAATTTTGTTTTACTAAGATACTTCCCTTATTTTACTCCCTTGTGTACCCAATGTCATTTTGTATTGACAATGTCATTTTATATTGAGAGAAGAATGTTTAAAATCTAGTGAAAATTCTCTGTGGTTCCTGCAAACTCTGGTTTTAGTATGCTCGAGGTAGTGGCCTGGCAGTCTTGATTTTTTTCTTTTTTTCCTCTTGAGATAGATTTTTGAAGTATTAACTAATTTTCTTGGTGAAACCCTAACCCTAACACTGGACTGTTACAAGCACACTGAAATTGGTAGCTTGTGCAATAAGACAAGGCATGTGTGGAACGTTCTTGAATCTGAAGAAAATAATAGGGAATTATGAGAATTAAGATAAAACTGTATGATGCCCCGTGCAGTGAGACAGGTACCGTACTTTAAGATATGTTACTGTTTTACAGTGAAGTCTGACAACGGTCTTCTCTCTTGTCCTTAGGACCTCATGCTGCTTTATGACAGACAACAGAGAGCATTTTGTGTCGTCTGTGGTGCTCTGGACTTCATTTTTCTTCTAAGAATATTTTGAGCATAAATTTATCCAGGAAAAATATTTCTGCTAAAAGACGAGGAATATTCTATACTGGCTTCACATGAGAAATATTTGGTGCCTACCTGATATGTTAGATAACTTGGGTTTATTTTTTTTAGATTTAGTCCAGAAGGCCAAAAGAGCAAAGAAGAAGTTGCTGAAACAAGAAGATGATGACAGAACTGATTCTGGATCTCAGGAACGATATGAGTCATTCAGCTATGGTGGAGTAGATCCATACATGTGGGAGCCTCAGGAAGTAGGTAGGAGAGCTAGGAAGCAATACACAGTGGGGATAAGTTTTGGACTCAGTCGGGAAAGTGCTACATTATTGCTGAAGTGGCTTGGAATTGTGTCTGTGCTGCACTGGATTCGCTAGCAGGGGTTATGGTTTGCACACTGACTGAGCAGCCTATTTGCATTGGGTGGAGTGTGGGTAAAACATGGTTAATGGGGAGAAGAGAAGACATGTATAGAATCAGTACCCAAACTCCCCTTCAGGGAGCTGTTAGTCATGTCATTGTTGCTGTCCTGCTGAGATCTGCTTAGTCTGTGTTTACCTCTGTGCAGCTAGCTTCATCTTCTGACTTTACAAAACAGAAAACCCACTAATTAAGAGCTAAGTTATAAGTGTATAAAATCTCTAGCTTTTGGGCTACACTTAAAGTAGCTGTTAGTTTGCATGTTCAACACAAAGATTATCCATCTATTTAAACTTTTTTTCCTTGGATTTGCGGTGGCAATCACCTCTTATTAAAAGGGGGCTCACTTTAAAATGACCAAGTTATAAAACCAAACAACAAACAAACTCCACTCCTCTGAATATAAATCTACATTTGTAGAATTTCAAGGATATTGACTGAGCCTGTAATTATAAATACTGCTACTGGCAGTTGCTTGTACTATAACTGAAATACCGTGGTTATTTTTGGAGAAGGAAGCAGCACCATCTTTTGTGGATCATGGGAAAATTTCCACTATGGTGCTGCCAAACTAGGACTGAGTCCTTTGGGTCTGCAAGGTCTGAGTTCTGTATATTTCTTTACTTTTGACTTTGTAACTATCTGAACAGCAATCATAGTGTAAATATTAGCTAAGAATAAGTTTAGGGAGAAGGTTTATGAACATTAGAGAAGTGAGAACTGCTTTCTGATGAGCGTTGAGAAGATAAACCATAGAGATTTTGGCATGTGATTTGATGGAGCAGTGAAAGGGATTGTGTCTCCAAAGTAGTGGCTTAAATCAGTGACCCAGAGGGACTCTTTTGCTTCTATGAATGCATCTTTGGAGATTTTTGGTTACCCCGTTAGCATGAGGAAGTGAGATTCTTACATTTACATAGGTTGTAGCAAAAAGTAACATCTGATTTTGAATTTTGCCAGCTGGAAGAAAGATATTTTTTTGGGTTGGTTGGTTAGTTTGGGGTCTTTAGTTTTTTGTCTGTAAGTTTGATTTTTAATACCTCATCCACCTTGCTTGGAAAAGGAGTAATCTTAAACCAATATTATTGACTATGAATTGTAGATGTCTTAGAGATGATGCTGTATAGTTCTTTTCAATACTTGGTGAACAGTTTTCTGCAAATCTAAACTCTCATCAAGGATTTGGTTCAGGCCCCTAAAGGTCTAGAGATGATCAGAAATCTGAAACAAAACTGCTGCTGCATAGACCTTCAGTAATCCTTGGGTGTGCTTCTTTCCTTTGCTCAACATGTAGCCAGGAAACTAAAGGGAGCTGGTTTTGAGAACGCTGCTAGTAGGTAACAGCTTACCAAATGTAATTGTAAATGTAATGAAGATGGAGAAAAAAAATTATTGCAGATTTTCTTTTTAACACAGTGCTGCTTGTTTTCTGTAGTAGAAGTAAACCACTGTTTATTGCTAGCCTGAATATTAGGCTTTGACTAGCATGTTTTATTTACAACAACACTGTGAAAATGTAGGGTTCCAATGTGTCTTTAAAATTGAATTTGAACATGATAAGGGTGAAAAGAAGAGACATCTGTCTTTCAAGTGGCATTTTAATCCATACAGAGTACTTGGGTGATCAGGACAACTTTCTGTTATCCCTGCAGGTGCTACGAGAAGCCATCTTTCTGAATTCAAGAAACACCGAGCAGCCAGGATTGATCACTATGTAGTTGAAGTCAATAAGTTAATAATCAGGTTAGAAAAGGTAAATTTGGTGCTTCTTGATATTCCAGCCTTCTAAATGTTTCCTAGATTAAAAAAAAAAAAGCTATTTCAGTATGAATACATTTTATAAAAGGTCCTAAACTCTGACTCTCTTTATGCATTACCTTGAGAACTGTGCATGATTTGACTCTGTGCCATGGGTATTATTTCTGGTTCTATGCACCATTTTCAAGCTGAAGATGCTACTTTCACATGCTTCAAGAGCCATTTGTTCTCCTGTTTTATTTTCTCCATGTTTACTTCACTAAATTGCTCCCCAATATTTTTATCATTATTCTTCCAGCTTTTCATTCTTCAAAATCTGCCAATGGTACACCTGCATTTTGGCTCAGATGCAGTTATGTTGGCTGCAAAAGATTATGTCCAAAATGTCCTGATTTGTACAGGTTTGATAAGTCATTGTTTAGCACTGGTATGAATATGGAATTAGAAAAAAAATGAAAGTTGCATAAGTCTGGTGTCAAACCAGCTGAAACTCCTCTCTCTTAAAAAAAAACAGGTTTCTTTTTCTTGTTGGGCTGAGTTGTGTTGGGTTTTTTCCGTGCAAAAGTATAATCTTCTTGAATGTATTTATCTTCAACCAGCTGACATCATTTGACAGAGCAAACACTGAGTCAGCTAAAATAAGAGGTTAGTGTCAGCTTATCTGAGACTATTTGCCCCTATAGACTAACCAGCTGAGGAATCAATTGAACACTTATGTGGTGTATATTTCTGCTCACAGCTATAGAGAAGTCTGTTGTGCCTTGGGTCAGTGATCAGGATGTTCCATTTTGCCCAGACTGTGGCAGTAAGTTCAGCATCCGAAACCGACGTCACCACTGCCGCCTTTGTGGGTCTATTATGTGCAAGAAGTGCATGCAATTTGTCAGTCTTCCTTTGGCAAGTAAGTACTTAAGAGTTAATTCTTTGTTTTCTTAGCTCACTTTGGGTGCATCCTGGCTTTTTGCCATTAGAAAAAAATATGCTTCTAATAGTCTGGCTCTGCAGAAAACTTCCATTCAGTTTCATGCAGACTCTTGCCTGTGAAGCACAATACAAGGAATTATTTCTCCACTCTTTTTCTCTGTTCTTCTTCAGATTTGGAAGTGTTGCATAACACTGAAAAATTTACCAGAAGTAATAGTCATAATAGTAAATAAAAAAATACTAAGAAGTAAAAAAATAGAAACTCCTGGTAAATATAAGTATTATTTATTCTACTGAGTACTATAACTATGGAGCTATTAGCTTTAGGACCTGCCAAGGTTCCAATATTTTGGATTTTTCCAGTTTTGTCTGTGTTGTCCAAATGTTAGACCTTGGGACAGCAACTTAGGGAAATTTATGTGTAGGTCTTTAAGAACCACTGGAAACTTTTATCTTTCTCATCTTGCACTGGAGAGCAGACTGTATGTTCTGTGGAGATAAATGACATTAACTGTGCTTTTCAGAGTGTGCAAGCACAATGCCTGGATGCCATTATCATACCTGTTCTACACATTGTTTTGTGACTGTGCAGGCTCAAACATGAGAATGCTTGCAGGCATAAGCAATGTCGGTGATGTTCAACAGTCTGCTCTCTAGCTAGTTTTAAATACAACAAGATTTGCAGTGAAGACCCAAATTCTGACTTGCAGTCATGGTTGTCATGCAATCCTTGCATGTCTTTCAGCAGACTGTTTCAGCTTAGTTTTTTAGTACCACCTGAATGTAAAGTTTATGTTAAAGGGCAGTTTGTTTGTGTTGGTAAAATCTGTTGGCTTTTCCAGTTACTGTGAAATTACATGTGTATAACTTTCAGGCAAACTCACTAGTGCCAGCAGAGAGGCCTTGGGTTCTCATACAAGCCCAAACTCCTCACCCAGCAGTGTCCACGGCTCCCGCCGTGGCAGCATTAGCAGTATAAGCAGCGTGAACTCTGTTCTGGATGAGAAGGATGATGAACAAATACGTTGTTGTCAGCACTGCAAAGACACCCTGTTGAAAAGAGAGCAACAGATTGATGAGAAAGAATACACACCAGAGATTGTGAAACTCTATGAGGTAAGTCAAGCTCTGTGCTACAGCATATATGTCTGCATATATGGTCAGTATTTGACTTTTGGCTTGTTACCTTATGTCTAAACTCTATGACTTAATACTGACTTGTATTAGAAGAGACCATTGGGTGTTCATGCCATGTAGCAAAGACATATCTGAAATGTTGGGATCAATTTCAATATAGTATTTATAGCCCACATTAGCTTCCCACGTATTTTTAAAATGCATCTTCATTCTCATCATCTGGAGCTAGTAGTTCAGACATGCCTCTCTCTTAAAATTGTGAACTTGTTTAAACCAGTGAGTGATATACTGTGCATTTGATAGCTGGGCTGCACTGGAACTTGACGTCACCACTGTTGCCATCAGTCCTTACACTGATGGGAAATGCATTTTTTGAACCATCTCTATCAACATTACATTCAAATGCTTCGCAGCAGGTACTGATGATCACCAGATACCTTTTCAGTAGAGTTCACAAGCTCCCCTGGTTAGTATTAATTAGAGTTTTTGTTGGTGCTCTTGTTGGTGAAGAGAGGTAAGGCTAGAAGTTGTCCAAGTCAGCCATTCAAACAGCTTCAAGATTCAAAGTCCACCTTGTAGGGGTACAGTGAGTCTTTCTCTGTTCCTGACAATGCCATATGTGTTCTGGAGATAACTGGAGAGTCTTCTCATGCTGAACAGTTAAAGTGCCTTTCAACCTGGTTAACTTCAAATCTGCACAAGCAGCATGAAAAGATTCATGTCAACAAGTTCTTGCATTAGTATTTTAATGTCAATTCTTTTTTTATACATTTTGTTTTAATATTATAACAAGAAACTCCGACTCTGCATGGAGAAGGTGGACCAGAAGGCACCAGAATACGTAAGGATGGCAGAATCACTAAAGTAAGTCCCATTGCTGGCTAACATGTATTTTTCCTCCAAGTGTGAGAGGTAGTAAGGAAGTGGTGTACTAAGGCCGCAGGCGTGTGTAACTTTAAAGAAAAATCAGTGCTTTATTATCTGTTGTCTTCTGGATGCTCTTCAACAAATTAGTACTGAATTAATTATTAATGGTAACATACAGAGGAGTATGTTGTTTGAGTTGTTAATTTTTTAAAGCCACTTCCCAGTGAGGCATTGCTGTCATACTTTGACACATCATCTTTGCAAAAAAGGGAAGTACAGGGCTTGCAATTACTGTGTAAATGAGCCTCTTCAAAACAGCTGCAGTAAGCTGTTGCTGTCCTCAGCTGGGATGCTTTGGCTTCCAAGGAGTGCTAGCAGTAGCAGATCATTAGAACACTTCTGTTCTGTGTAAAGCACCTTCACCTGGCAGTTGTTCTGCATGTAGCTGGGTACCTTGTGCTGCAGTGGTTAAGCAACAATCCTATGTTTCAGTTTTGTGTGTAATTTCTCACAGTACTATTCTCTGACCGGGGTAACTTAAGTCTCTCCAGCTCTATCTGCAAGAGGTTGCCAGGTTATAATTTTGGCTCATATAGTGAGAGAAATACATGCATTGGTCTTTGATAGGAAGCATTTCCTTTTGAAAAGTTGAAGTTAATAAATACTGCTATACCTGTCCTTTAGATCTAATGATTGTAGAAAAATTAGTAACGAGCATGGTTGTAAAAACACTCCTCACAATAGGAAGAAGTACAGAAGGTGAAAAACCTGCTAAGATGTTACTGCTTTTTGTCATGAGTTCATGAAAGATTGGGTTATGTGGCTTGGCAGCTGGAGAAAAGTAAAAATACAGATGTCTTGGATAATAGAAGTAAATGTCAGAAAACAACAGGCTTGTTATGGGTGAAATTAAAGATTTCTGACTAGTAGTGTGTCCTGGAAATCAGAATCCTGTGGATAGCAAAGTTGCTTTTGAGAAAGTGATGCTTATAATTTATTTTTGTGATATAAAAGGACAGGGAAACTAAAAACTCATGAAGAGTTTTCCCCACTAAGTCCTAGTTTGTTTTATCAATAAAGTGGCGACTCTAGTAAAGTGCCTGTAATAATTGTATCCCCATATGGTCAGTCATTTACAGGCATTTTAAATACTACACCCTGCCCAGCATAGTCCTTTGCTTTCTGACAAATGCTAGTGGAGGTAACTATTGTGCTTTAATGATGTAGTTAGTTACTTAGAGATTTTTCCCACCAAGTTGTCTGGAAAGAAATCCCCACAAAATAGATACATTTGCTAAGCATATGTATATTTTAGATATTACTTTAGAGTGGCATTTTTGTGTTAGAATACAGTTTCTCCTAGAGTAGTAAGTAATAATATATAAGTAATAATAATTTTATATATATTATTAAATAATTGTGTTTAATCATAAATACAGTTATCTTCTATGAAGTGTTTATGTTTGCAAAATTATTATAATTTTCCACTTTTGTCACAAAAAAAAAGTTTTTTTAAACATGAGCTTGAAATAAAATGATTCAGCCCTTTATTGTTAGCAGTTCTTATCATTGTTGAATCTTGGTCATCTTGGATAACTAGTAGTGTTGTACATGTTGTTAACTGGATGCATGACTTACAGTAAAGTTCTGTTTATTCTTTAGTGCTGGGGAGTCAGCCTACAACCTTGATCATGCTAATGACTTGAGGGTGGAGATTCAAAAAATGTATGAATTTATAGATGCGTTAAGGTAAAAGATTGTCTCTCTCCCTTTTCCCCCCAGCATGTATGTATCTCTGTTATGACTTAAATGATTATATGGATGATCAATATGTCTGCTCAGTTTGAAAGAGCATTTGAAAAGGTAGATGCTGTTCCTGTACACCACTGATTTCTACTTCTTCTCCAGCCTTAAAATTCATGCATTTCTCTTCGGGAAGAATAAGCATAGAGGAAACAAGTAGCAGCACCATTGAGGGGAAAGGAATTGTTTGTTTTGGTTTCTTTGTTTTTCTAAGGCTGAGAGTGGAAAGTGTTGCAAATTGTAATATCCAAAACTGTTTATCTAAAAGAACATCAGAAGTTTTTGATCCAATATTGTCTCTCCACTTTTGTGGCATTTTTCCTGATTTTGTTTTTGAACTGATGAAGCTGTATGTTTTCTTTGATTCAGTAAGAAGATTTTGAGTCTAGGCTTGCACGAAGATCCTCAACCTCATCCTAAAATACTACAACTTCAGCGAATGATAAGATATTCAGCTACACTTTTTGTTCAGGTGAATAGAGCATATGCTGTGAGATGAATGTACATTTTAGATTGTGTTCTCTTCTTTGCCAGGCATCCCTGTGGTTTGAAACTATTTTGACAGGGGCCTTAGTTCTATACATTTTCTGCATTTTCTGTAGTTCTCCTAATGACTTATGATAGCCTTAAATAAGCTGTCTTGAACACAGATTTTTCACTCAGAGCAGCATTGCGCCTGGGGAACCCAAGAAGTGTGTGAGCCTTGGCTCTTCCTCTTGCTGAGGTATGAGCCCACACAGCAGTGCAGGTGTGGCAGCAGAGATGTGTGGAGACCTGCAGCAGGGACTGCAGTGTAGAAGCATCTTTGATGTGTTTGTGGGGTTTCTGCTGGTAGTATCTCTCTTCTAAAGGGCTTGAAAAATGGGCTGAATACCTGCAAGCAATGCTGTAAATATTTCAATTTTTGCCAGGAAAAACTGCTTGGCCTAATGTCCCTGCCAACTAAGGATCAGTATGAAGAACTGAAGAAAAGAAGACTGAATATGGTAAGACAGGTTGGGATCTGTTACATCTTGTTTCAGGCTTTCTCTTAGATACAAGCCTGGGAGCTGTGTGGGGATATGAGTCGCTGCCTTCAACACTGGATTTCAGTTTTTTATTTTTTCATGCATATTGTCCCATCCCCTTTATCAGGGATTTGCCTAGCTGCTGCTTTGTTCTTCCCAGAACAGAAGTAGGTGGGCACAAAGGTGGACATTTCTAGGAAGCAGCAGGGAGTTGGGTGCATGGGCTGTTTCTGCTGCAGTGTGTGCAGAGTAAGCTCTGAAGTTAGTGTGTTAGTTTATACTGACTTCAAAATTGTGTTCAGGAATTCACTCACATAAGTAGAATTTGGAAAATTCTTTTGTTGGTGGGAAAGAACATACTAGAATAAGGATGCCTCTGCAGGGAGAGAGGCTTTTTTTCCTTTAGGAGGGAGGATATCTTTAATTATAAACTAAAGCCAACTTCATCTTGAAGTATAAGTTGAGAAATTAGAATAATCCCACTCCAAAAGCCAGTGATTCAGTGACCTTAAAAACTGATGTTCTGTGTAATATGATTGATGTCCAGATCAATCTAGACCACTCTTTGCACAGCTGCATTAGGCATTTTTTTTCCTCTATAAAGAGAATTGTTGCTCCTAGTTTCCCTCAAGTTTGTAGAGGCAGATGTTGTGGTTTTTCATCAGTATCATCACAAACTCAAGGGAAACATGTAAGGAGTGGTATGAAAGTAAGAATCTTCTGCAAAGTAACCAAAATGGCAGCTGATCCCTTTAAGCGTCAGCCAACAATGTCTTAAGATCAGCTAACTTGTACCTATGGATACTTAGAATGAAATTTTTCAAGCTTGCAGTGTTTTATTACTACATGTTTTTTGGTTTAGGTTGCTCTTGAAGCACAGGGAAGACAAGAGGAAAAGCAGAAGGAGTTTATCTCCATATCTGCATCTGCAGTTAACGGTGATGAAACTCACATAAAAAAAGGAACAGTCAAAAAATCTGAAGGCTGGTTGCCCACATCTAGCATTTCGAGAGAGAGCGAGAGAGCAGACCCACTTCTTCAGCAGATTGACAATATCACATCCTTTATTAAGCAAGCAAAGGCAGCTAATAGGATAGATGAGGTCCATACATTGCAAGAGAACCTGATGCAGCTTCAGGATGAATATGATCAACAACAAACTCTGAAAGCTATTGAGCTTTCTAAAAAACAAGCAGAAGAGGAGGAGATACAGAGGGAGGAACTTCAGGTCCTTCGTGAAAAAGAGTGGGAAAGAGAGCACCATAAATTCATGTCTCAGCATTCAAGGACACGCTCCTTAGACTTCAGAGAAGTCAAACAGCATTTGGATGTTACTTGGATCAAAGGGGACACAAGTTTTGAAACTCCTGTTGAGCAGCTGCCAGCAAAAGAGCACTCAACCTTCACACTCAAACCCCAGAATGTCCCACAGTGTGACAAAGACCGTGATCAGCCAGCCTGTCTAAACCCCTTTGAGGATGAAGCAGATACCCCTCAAGTAGAAGATCCTGCTAATCCATTTGCCAAAGACACCTCTCCAGTCGTTTCTTTCTCTAACACAGCTCAGCAAAGTGATAAAAAAGAATATAATCCATTTGAAAGTGAGGAGGAGGATGAACAAAGTAATGGAGCACCTGGCAGTACTTCAAACCCCTTTGAAGAGGATGAAAATCCATTTGAAAAGCCTGGGGGCAGTTGGAATTCAGGGAATCCATTTGAAGAGGGATCCTCTATCAATCCCTTTGAAGTGGAGGATGGCAGTGAGATCTCTGGAGAGGAGGCTATAGAGGAAGAGCTGCTTCTCCAACAGATAGATAATATTAAAGCTTATATATTTGATGCCAAACATAGTGGACGACTGGATGAGGTGGAGGTACTGACAGAGAACTTAAAGGAACTGAAACACACCTTAGCAAAGCAGAAAGAGAAATCTAACTGCTGAAGCAGCGATAGGGTTGTGTAATAATTCAGTCTGCTGTCAAATATGGGAAAGTAAAGCAGATACTTACAGACAGAAGTACAGATCACAAGAGGGAATTGGGAAAGTCCTGACTTTAAAGCACTTTCATTTAGACATAGCCACTACTACGCAGTCTTGAAGAAAGAATCACTGAGGAATGCTGCTGGTCTCAAAAGCTTAGAGTAAGAAATTTTAAAATAACTTTTTACAGCACTTTTTAATGCTAACTAGTCTTACTGAATGCTTATTTTGGTCCAGGGGTTAAGTGGTAATAGGGAACTATGATGTGGAAGTGGTTGGAATATTAGTTTGCCCTCTTTCCTGCTTTCTGCTGTAGTGTTGGCCTTTCACGTGTGGCTTTGACTAAAAAGAGATGAAAACTTTTCTAAAACTTCTTCATCTTCTCCTGACCCAGGACAGTTGAACTGCTAAGGGTGTTCTGGCAATGTGTTGTTATAGAGCTACTGTGATGCTCTGGGTACTGACTGTACAGACTCACAGATCAAGTTTATGCAGTGCTAATCAATACATAAAAGGGATCTTAAGACTGAGAAAAACTTTCTAACTGATCTTAGTATGAGTAACTTTTTAGTATCTGTATAAAGATTCCCAAGTAAAATTTGAATGCTTCATCACTTCTGGTTTCCCATTTGCTCTGAGCGAAAATGATGGTGTTGTAGCATCATGCTGGCTTCAGGCCTGCTCATGAGGGAGCAAGCATTTGCTTATTTCCAGGGAAAGGAGCATCAGGCCAGCAACACTTCTATCTGTAATATAAAGGGTGAACCTCCAATTGCTTATTACATTATGGAATCTACACATTCCTTTAAATCCTCTGGGTGACAGAATGATCATGTTTGTTATATTTTTGAGAGTGGAATATTTTGTAGCACCCAAGCAACAAAAAATTTTCTTTATAATGGAAAGCTGAGATGCCACTGGAATTTTGTGAAAGCTGGGAGACAAAGTCTGGCTGCAATAGTGCCAAATGGCAATTCTCTCTCATGTTACATTCCCCTCGGTTTTTATGAAAATGAGGCATACCTATTTTAAATAAGGAACTTCAGATTGCAGACCTCTTGTTATCCTGTGGCCTGAGGGATGACCTGGTGACAGCGAGTACCTGTGATGCAGGAGGACCTACAGCTGGGCAAATGCAGGGTTTTTGAGAAAGATGGAATCTAACTGCTTTGATTTTTATCTTTGAGAGGCACAGACCCATCAGCAGGAATCACTGTTTGCAGGAGTGGTGGTGGTGAGTTAATCTTAAAGGGTTTATTTAGAACTGAAATAGAGGAAAATCAGGCAGATCACACTGTATAGCACTAACAATAGTGGCCTTACTCAGAAGCATGAAATTCTGTGGAATGGGACATATCTTTTAATCATGTCTCTGATATTGGCATAGCTGTAACCCCAACACTGCTTAAGATTTTAGAGACAAGTAACTCTGTTACCTAAAGAGCAGGAACTCTGGTTCCTAGCTGTGAGTAAATGGAGGTAGGGACTTGTGGAACTGTTGTTTAAAAAGACCAAACCATCTATATCCTCAATTACTACAACTAGCAAGGGGTTGAAGTAGCTCACACCAGCCAGTCAAGCATGCCTGATGGTCTGTCTGGTGTAGCCTAATTCTGGATTTAAAAGGTGTGTAGCAGAGGTTGGCTTAAGACCATGAAGTTCTTATACTGATGTTTTCTTAGAGCTGATTTAGTCCCCAAGTTTTATTTTGCACCAAGTAGAAGAACACAGGATTCTTAAAGGTCTTGACAGAACATAGGTGCTTAGCACCAGATTCATGAAGGCAGCAAAAATTGTTGATAACTAAACAGAATCCCTGGAATTATCTAAGAGATAGTAAAAGGCACTTGTTTAGGACGGACTTGGTTGCTAGTCAGGAGGATTGCATCCTGCACTATAACCTAATGCTTTTTTGGTATCAACATGAAAAACTGTTTCAGTGGCTACAGCTTTCTCATTAAAAAGTGGTTTTATCCTGGTTGAAACTATCCTGCCTTGTTCATATTTTCTGGCTAATACACTAATACCAGTATTCTTATTGTATATATAATACATTATTTTTACAAGCAGGTAACAGACTAGGATACCTCATGATCTTTGTCAGTGTTAACTGTGATAGACTAGACACCTAATAAGAATGGTCTTCACCTCTAATGTGAAGACCTTTGCTGGTATAGGGACTGTTGTGTGGGTTGCAAGGCACAAGGGAATGAAGATGAGTTAAGCATAAAGCTCAATAACTAATAAGCATCGACTTTTGTTACAACTGCATGCACTACTCCGTATGAAAACTTTGTAAAAAGAGATGAAATAAAACAACGTGTTTATTTTGTGTTGTGTTTGTTCTTGGCAATTTGTACAGGATGCTTGCATCAGTGTGGAATTTTGTATTCAACTAATTCAGAAATGCTGCAATACAGTTCTACAGTGACTTGTACATATAAGCCTGACGTAAAGGTCTGTAGAGTAGAGTACAATCTATCATGTTTATACATATTACAGGGATGGTGTAATTGGTGAGGCAGAAACTGTAGTGATTCAGAAAGGGGTTTTTTGGTAATTGTAAAACTTGCCTTTTATACACCAATTTTCCCATTCTCCTTTCCTGCTGATATTCCCGACTTGATCAGTGCTTCTCAGAGCTGCAGTATCAACTGCAAAAGTTGTATCTTCCTGGAAATGAGACTCTGAACTGTTTCTGATTCATAACTACATAAATTAGGAAAGTTCAATTGAGACTGGAGTTATATTATCATTTGTCTGTCTTTAGTTGGTACAATAGGGACTTTTGCACCACTTTCTACAAATTATGGAATTCTGTGCTACTTTTAAGATTTAACTTTTTAGTCTAGCCACTCTATCCCAAAGAAAACATGATCTTAGTTTTGCCATAATTGACTACCTGCAGGCATGAATAAGAAATAAGACTATTAATTTTGTTTTCCAGTAAGAACCACAGCTTTTTTTGGTGCCAGTTTTAACTTTTATTTATTTTTCACTTAATTCTAGTTGTAGTTGTAAGAAGGCTAATGACACAGTTCTCTGTATTGAATGAACTTGCTTGTTCCTGTTCCCAGGAACTGCTGCCTCTTGTCTCTCACTGAAGCACCTTCATTGTCCAGTCCTGAGGCAAAATAGCTCCATGACTTGAGATCTTGAAATGTCAGGCTCATGCCTCATTTTTCATGGCACCTTTGTATTTTCCCCTCATCTCTTTGGGCAATGGTACAAAAGCAGGACAGGGAACTTGGCCTTCAATCTCACACATGCATTCTCGCAGATGATACTTCTTGGGCCCGAAGGTTGCTGGATGTGACAGTTTTTTCCTTTCTCTTTCTTCTTTTTCAAGTATTTCTCTACAAAAGAGATCTGTTTGTTACTATCAGAAGTCTGACTTGCAGTATTTCCTCTCCCTTCCCTGGACCCAGGTTATTAGAAAGATGGAGTTACAGTTCCTACCTTGTGGACTTTATCTTGCTTGTGTCAGTTTTATCCAGGAAAAGTAGTATTTCCTTCTGTATTCCACAAAAGTTTATAATATGTATGCTAGATGATGTATTAGCTTACTGCATGCTACTTACTTGCTTTTCCCCAGGATTTTTTTAATGTGCTCTGTTATCTCTTTGTTGGTTTTATCTTCCACGTCTACCACAACTTGTTCTCCACTGTCTGTCAAGAAAAATTCATAATAGTGTATCAGATGATACCACTTCCTCCTGTATGCCATTTCGAGAGGCTTTTACACGCACAGGAATGAAGGATCTACTTCCTCCTGCGGTTAATGTGCAATGTAATATTTTAAGTGGAAAAGCAAAATCTCCATGAGGGTGAGTCATGGGGAGCTGCTAACGGCTCAAGCTCTATTCCGCTCGAGCAGCCGAGGGAGAAGGGCCCAGGCGCGGCGGTCACCACGCTGCCGGCGCGACCCAGCCACTACTGTGCGGCTCCTGCGGTCCCCGCGGCTGGCGCCACCTACCCAGGTAGAACCGGAGAAAGGGCGAGGGAGTCATGTTCCTGAACAGCATGATCTGCACCCAGGGGTTCTTGTACTGGATCTGGGGGATGTTGAAAAACACGAACTTTCTGGAAGGAAAGAGAAAAGCACACAACGGCTGGCCCGTTGTCGCTGTGGAGGGCGCGGCCCGTGCAAGCCCGGGTGTCTTTGCAGGGGCACCCCGCGCTCCCGCCGCGCCCCGCACTCACCTTGCGCCTTCGCTCAGTTCTCCAGCCGTGTTGTAGTTCACGGTCATCACCTTCACCGAGCTCTTGAACACGACGTCGCCCTGGCTGAGGTACTGCAGGGTCCGGCGCACCGGGAAGCGGCCCTTCATCGGCATCGCGGCGGCGGCCGGAAGGGGAGGCAGCGCTCCCGCGCGCCCCCTGGCGGAGGCTCCGCCGCCCCGCCTATCCCGTCCCTGGCAGTACCCGCGGAGGGCGCGCGCTGTGCCCGGGCCCGGCGGCGCGAGGGGCGCGCGGGCCGTGAGGGGCGCGCGGGCCGTGAGGGGCGCGCGGGCCGTGAGGGGCGCGCGGGCCGTGAGGGGCGCGCGGGCCGTGAGGGGCTCGGCGGGTCCCGCGCACCGCAGCGACAACTTCGGGGCTACTCAAAGCTTTTGTGTTCACGATGAATTAAAACCTTAGGAAAACCCCTCTCTCCTCCCAGAGAAGTTCCTTGGAGTCAGTAAGTTAATGAGATTTCTTTTCTATACCAGACCCGGTTAAATCTCTCTCCTAAGATAATCACTGTGGTGAAAGCAAATTGCTGTTTCTCCCTAAAAGATAGTAAATTATGTATTTGGCTTAGAGAGCTCCTGTTCAAGAGAAACTTAAATCAACTTCAAAATAAAACTCAAGAATGCAGTTATATTTGTAATTCACTTTAATGGTAAAAACCTCATTTAGCTACTAGTATTAACCGCAACAATATAATATCACAACAGCATTTAATAAAATGCATAAGCTAAATCATGCACTGCAATACTCTATATACAAACACAACAATGCAAATTCCTCTTTGTGACTGAAGACATTGCTTGGATATAAAATTTAGTTTAAAAAAAACCCATGCTATTGTTTTTAAATGCTATCACACACAATAATACTGATTTCACAAAAGAAGCTGTGAGAAATGAAAAACTTTTGCAGTTTTAAAATAAACAATCGTTTTCTAAATTATAAGGAATAGACTTCCAGAAAATATCCCAAGGAACTGAATGAAAGTAAATGCTTCCTTCTATAAAAATTTGCTGTATTTTAGGAGCTCAGCATTCCCTAGTATGCCAATACAGATACAACTGTGCAGTTTTCAGTTAGGAAACTATGAACACTGGCTTCCAGTGTATTTCGGAGTACACATTAATTATTAAAAATACTTGAACATTTGATCTTGATTCCATATATGGAAAATTTAACATTTACAGTCGTTAAGTAATATGTTTTCTTCTTAAAGACTGTGCTTTTTTGTTTTAAATTTACTTAGTCCTGCTTTAACCCACAATCATGAAAATACCATAAAGTGGACCTGTGTTGTATTATTGCAGAGCCTTTATTGCCATTAAATTTGAGCACATTTTGTTCTTCAGAATACAAACAATTCAAATGTGGATATAACACATTTGGTTTCACTGAACTTTGCCTTTTCTTTTTTTTTTCCTGAATTGACAGTTGAGTTTTTAAACAGATTAAATCTTGCATTAATGCCCCAATTGGCTTCCTAAACTTTAAAACTGTTCCTGCAGAACAGTGACCTTAATAACTATTCACCTTTAAAGAGAAAAGCAAGCATTCAAACACCACCAATTGTCCAGACACCAAGGAGGGAACATCTGTCACAGAAATTCCTGACATTAATTTACACATTTTTCGTGCTGAAAATCGTAGAAATAAGGGTTTGAAATGCTACAGGTTTATTCCTATATTTGAAATAAAAGCTTACAAATGCTCGCTAACCAATACACCAAGAAATAGAACATTCTCAGCATTTTCCAAAGCAGACTTTCCAAAATTTCCTCAGACTTGTGGTTCACTTTAATAATGCACAAAGTTAATGTTATTTTGATTAGCGTCATTTCATTGGATTAAACATACACAAGTCTTTGCCACAGTGAGCACAGAAGGTGGAAATAAATGCCCATAAAATTCTATTTCACCTTTTTAATGACAGAAACAACTTGCTGAACTACTGTCCTGCATGGTCCGTGAAATGCTTTTTTTAAAAAACTCACAGTTAACAGATTTACTTTATGGAAGGCTTCCTTTTTAGCTTCATCAAAAGAGAAGAAGCTTTGATAATGTAAATGTTTCATTATGAATAAGAAATAGTCTTACTTCACATCTCATTTCCCAACTGTGTGTCCATGTCCCACATGGAGTGGGTCTGTCACAGGCAGTGCAGGGGCTGCACAGATTGCAGACCCAGGAGAGGACAGAATGTGGCAAGGGACATAGTCTGACAACTAAATTAAGAAACTAGCTGTGTTCAGTTTAGGCTGGAAAATAAAAATAAAAACTTTGGAAAGTGAATATACAATTGAAATGCATTGTGAAAATCCTGAAGATGTCTTGATACTTGCTAAGAAATAAACTACCTGCAATGTCCCTACTGTTTAATTACCATTGTACCAGAGCTGCTTTTTCACTGACCAGAGCACACAGTCTCTATCTCACAGCTTGGTTTCATGAGATCACTATGACAATATGACTATTGATTTCTTAAACAGCATCCATTACCTCCTCTTCTGTGTGCTGCAGTTCAGTGATAAATGGCAACTTGGTTTACTTTCAATTAGCCACAGATGAAGACTTAAAACAAAAAAATCAGTCTCTTACCAAGCTTCACAAAAAATACAACTTTACAAAAGTATCTCAGGAGGGCTGGAAGAGAATGAGTATATAATGAGCAGGGAAGCATTTTCTATGACTATAGTTATTTATTCCTTGTTTTAAAAAGGCTCAATTAACTATTGATATCCAGACCTCTATAGGTCAAATGAGAAAAGGTAAAGAGAGTAATGTAAAAGCCAGAAAATTAATGGAATATATTTGTCAGTTTTGAACAGCAAATAGTAAATTCAGACTGGTTTAGAAAAAAGGTGCAAAGCTCTGAAATTTGTGAGGATTCACCAAATTAGGAAGCTATGGTTTAGCAAATGAATAAAAAATTTTAGCACATAATAGATGAATAATGGCTCCATATCTGTACATATATACATACACTACACATTTCCTATACACTGTACAGAAAATATTTAGACAGAGAGGTATAAGCATATACATTCATACACACATACATACATACAGCTATTTACATATGCATCATCTGCTCGAGTGAGTTCTAGAACTGAACATGCAGAAATGCACAACGGTGGGAGGCACAAAATAGACGTACAACTCTATCAAACCCCTTAAAAAGAAAGGCAGGAATTTAACAATAATAAGCCATTTTCAAAGCATTCATGTAACAAAGAGGACTGAACAGATTGTGGGCATTAATGGAACATTACAACAGTACTACCGTGATGAACTTAGCATGACTTCACAATAAAAAACATCTAAACTTCAGATGCTTAAACTTAGAGCATCTAAACTTTACAAAGAATTTTACTTTAACTTGTAACGCCGGTATAAATAATGTTGTAATTTTTTTTTTCACAAATAATTTCCCATATGTTGATAACACTGATTGCACCTGAAGTAGGCTTGTAGCATTATCTAACAAGATGGGCTAATGGCATCAAACAATAAGCCTGAACTTAATTCAGGAGTATTTACTGTTAAAATGACTCAGCAACTTTAGAATGAAAAGGTGCAAAAAGTAAATGCTTTCATTTGCTCTCCTTTGCCATCTCCTCTTGGTAATTTTTCATATAAAGCTGTTTCTACACTAATTTCCTGTCATTTAAGATCCAGTAGATGCTGGCAATTTGTCCTTCCTCTGCCCCTTACTTTCCTCTCTAGGGTGACCGTGCCCTCATTTTGCTGATCCCTGCTGGATGTTGGGAAGTGTTAGGACTGCAGACTGTTGTGTGCTGTTGTCAGCTGGCCCATGCTTATCACCAAAGCCATCTACTGCAAAAGCTGTGCTGTATAGCCAGTGTGGCAAACCCTGGGAACAGGTGGGCATCTGCCTGTGTTTTCTGGGATTTATGCTTTTCCTCTTATGGACAAGAGTAGGTGAAAAAAAACACCTGGTTTTGCACTATTAAGAGTAACAGGGGAGGAAGAGAGGGATCTCAAATAGAAAATCAACATTTTTGGTCTTTCCAGGATGGTATCATCCAGTAGATGTGTGCTGGTACACCTGTGCGTCTGACTGACCTGCCAGTTTTACTGCTCACTTCTCCTGATTCAAACAGGGCCCTGACTGGTGCTGTTAGCGCAGGAAGCTGCTTTGTCACTGCTTGAGCAGCCCATTCATTTCCAGTTCTGTCTTCCTGGTTAAACCGTATTCCTGAAACCCTGTGCTAGTCATGCTATTTGGTGCTAAATTTTTTTTTTATTATTGTCTTTTACTAATTAAACAACAGGTAATCAAGAAAGAATCCTAATTACTGTCTGAACTTTAATGGCCAGGAAAACCTACTGACACCTGCAGTATCCTGAATGAAGTAATTCAGGACTCTGTGAGTTCTGTGTACTATACAGAACAATAAAAAAAAACCACACAAGTCTTTTTCTGTCTCTGCCAAAGGAGAAACAAGAGTCACGAAACTGATTTCACCTGGGAGCTTCAGCCCTGACTTGGTTTCTCTATGGCAGCCTCAGAATTTGCTCTTTCCCAAAGGGAACTGTAATGGTGATGCAGAGCTGCTGGATTGTGCACACACTGGAACCAGAGCTCCTCACCAGAGGCATCATGGCTTTCTGGGGGCCACAGGCTTCAGAAGATGGTGAAAGGAGACTTGGCAAATGACGCCAACTAATCAGTGGAGAGCAACAATAGTTTGTAGCTGCAGTGTGCTCTGAAAACTAAGCCTTCTTAATGATCTAACATTTTAAGGCAGCTAAAAGAAAGCCTTGTATGACTTCTTAGAAGGATCTCTCCTTGGAGATAACTTTTTTCTCCTCTACCAGTTTCATGCCAGAGTAACTCCACAGACACCAAAAGCATTGTAGACAATTTATAAGCAATGTAAATAGGCTGAGAAAGATTACTTTTGCGCATGGTATTAGTTCTGACTCTGCAGTCGAATGTAAGTAAATAAAAGGAAGAAAAGAGTATACCTTCCTACATTTGTCAAAATTGTAATTAAAATCATTATGACAAAGCTAGTCCCAAATGCTTTTTATCTACAAGACTGAAATCCAGTTCCTTTTGCAAAAGAGTTGGAAAACAAATGAAGCACAGTGGACATTACTACCTCGTTATCATTCCCAACGTTGCCTCATTATCATGCCCCGGTCTCACCACAGAGTTCTAACATTTGTCTGACTGAATTATGACTAGTATACACATTTGCTCAGGTTCAGATAAATCTAATCAGATAATTTATTACTGTATTTCTGCCAAGTTAAAATATTTTCATTTGAAGAGCAGCAGAAATACAACCTCAAAACTTCTGAAGAGAATAAATTTTGGCACTAAGTAGAGCTTCAATGAGATGAACTTTTCCTAGAATCACTTTGTGACTGTGATAGTTTGACTCCAACTTCTTGTGAAAACAAGTTTGGCATTTAAATTTCACCTTTATGAAAACAAGCTATTTCTATATTTAATACTCAAGAAATAGTTCTTCAATAATTGCTACAATATTAAAAAACTCTCCTGTCCCATATTCATAAGGAAAAGTTTGCACTTTCCAAGAAGAAAAATAACCAAAACTAATTTAACAGTAAAGCTAATAAGATTAGCCTGTTACCATCTTGCAGTCACTGTAGGAGGGATGGAACAAACCTCAGAAATTTGAAGAACTATGTCAGTGTTGCAATATTATTTTCAGCAGAGACCGTGCAAAGCCTGCTTGATTGTGCAGCTGCACTGTATGCATCACAGGATCCTGCTGCCACTGAGACAGATTGTTATGGGGAGAAATGGGCCAAGGGGAAGCAAGAGGGAAAGCACAAAGTCCTTTTCCTGGGTAGGAAATAGCCCAGGCACACACATAAGTTCAAATTTCTACAATCCAAAATGTTAGTCTTGGAATCAAAGTAGTGTATAGTTAGAAAGAGTACTTTTTGTTAATGGCATCGGAACTAAGTAGCTTGTTTCTGAAATCTGCAAGCCAGCAAATCATGCTAATGATGCTGCACAGAGGGACTTTGTAGCTTTTAGGTGGTAATATCCAAATCTTAAGGATGGAACTGCTCCATTTCATCTGTTAAATGCATGCACAACTATGGATTGCATGGTTATTACTTAGTTTACAAAAATTAATCTTTTATCCCTAATAAGCTATTTAATAACTATTTGCAGAGTAAGTAACTAGCAGGGTTTGAGCAAGGATGTAATTATGTGGCCTTGCATTTGTGGGGAGTGTAGTTTATTTGTAAACAGAACTGCATGATATTCATTGTTTCGATTTACGTATGTAATGCAAGGCACACATTTTACATTTTATTTTGTGTGATCATTTTGTTCCCCAAAAACTAAAATGCCTTTCTTTTCTGAATTGTTATTATCACAAGTAATAAAAATTACAAACAAATTTTCACACAGAAAATGGGGTACTTTTACTTGAAAAATTGGAAGTTGAAATGATGTTTGTCAAGAAAAAACTAGCTGGTGTGTATTGAGATTTAAAACCAAATATTCCAATGGCTAGTTTTTGTGCTAAGGACCATTTAATTTACCATTAAAATGCCTTCTGATCTGCTTAAATAATTTTTATTAAATTCTGAAAGAAAATTAAGTTCTGTAATCCTTTTGGCAATTAAAGAAATCAAAATATTTCAATGCATTCTTCTTGTAGAAGTAAAATTTTAAATTTTAACAAAAGCAGCGACTACTTCTTCCAAGGTAGCTATTGTTTCTGATTAATCACTTTTAATTTTTAAGTTATATACCCTTAACATAAGGACTGCGCAGCAGAAGTGCTGACACAATCCCACAGCAGTTGCACTACAGTCAAATGGTTGGTACTAAAAGCTGAAGTCCAGCTGACTTCACGTGTAGAGAGCAGACTTTCCATTGCATGAACAATATGACAATTTCATTTGCTATAGCAAAAGTTGAGATAGATACAAGTGCTGTATTACAAATCTCTGCATTACTGCAACTCAGTAATACTCTTCTGAGAAAAGAAGATTCTGAATGCGCTAAAAATAGTAACTATAGAAGACTAATGCATCCAGAAGCTGAAATTAAATAGTCTTTTGTGTAACAGTAAGTGCTACAAATATCAGCCTCCTAACAAACATGAAGTATACAGGTTCTTTTTGTTACTTTAGAAGCCTCATCTAAAGCTGCTTAAGGTCTTTTGGCTACAATTCAGACTCTGAAAAGTCACACACACCAACCTAGTTGATGTTTCTAAATAAATATCAATAACAGAAGAAAAACCAAAGTGCTGAACTTACCATTAGATAAGTTTTGTCACATAAATCTACTAAAGTAAGAATGCCTCTAACACACAAATAATTAAAATAATTAATGCATCTAATGTGCCAGGATCAGGTAGATGAAGGTATTAATTGCTATGACTTAAAAAAAAAAATCTTTGATTTTAAAATACTGAACAGCCATAATATTAAATTATAGTAAAATGAAACCTATGCTAGCAGCTAATGGCCAGTACTACTAGCAGACATATTGATGGCTCATCACTCGAGACAATTAAAAAGTAGTTCATTTTATACCTCCATGGTGCATCAGTCATTAACTGCAATTGTACATGACTGAAAGTAAATCCTAACTATATTTTGGTTTCAAAGTGAGTGACAGGAAAGTTGAGAACACTGCAAAATCAGGAGTGCTTCATGAGGGAGGGAAGGAGAAATAGAAAGCTTTGGAATAAACTCTTGCTGACAACCAGAGGTTCTACACATTTCAGGTCTTAAATTGTACCCTGTGGCTACATTATGAGGGTGTTCAAAGTACAGAGAGGAGGAGTAAATTTGCAGCATACAAAGAGCATACTCAAAGAGCACCACACAGCTCTATTTGAAATTTACTGCTCTTCCAGTTAATGACTGATTTTCCCCTAAGTAAAAAGGCTGCCTCTTAGAATAACGTTTGTCATGATTGTGTTTGTCTGAATAAACACTTTAAGGAACCTGCATATTTAATCATTATTGTGACAAACACTTTTTTTCTTTAGTGTGGGGAATTCCTGTAGCACATAATATGACTGTACTGTACCGTGTATTACAACTGCACTAATTTAATAGATGAAGTTTTATATAATGTGGATATCTGATTTAAGAATCCACATTAATTATTTCATGCATAACATAACAGCATGTGACTTTTTGTAGATTAAATGATTGTCTCCTTTAGCATTCTACATTTTTACAAAAATTGCTAGCATTTTGACTAAGGACATATCCATTTTTTTTCATTTTCCATACTCATAAACAGAATGTTGATGATGCTGTTGCTCTGACAAGAAGTGATTACAAAGTGCTAGTAATTATACCCTGGCATTTGCTAGACATTCATTCCAAGGATATTTTTAAATATATACATACTGTTCTTTTACTTTTAAAGTAATTTTATTACTACTCTGATATTATAAAACTCTTTTTAACCACTGATAGTTTCTAAATACAAAGCATGTGAAAAGTATGTTCAGTAATCTATGGCCTTTTAAATGAAAGGCATCCAAAATATTCCTTGTGGCAGGAAAGGTCCTATAATAGGTCTTTTAATAGCTGCTTTAAATTTTGTCAACATCAAAAAAAGACAATGAGAAATCTCTCAGGAAACTGATAACAATTGGTATTATCTGCACATACTGAAACACTACTCCTTTAACTTCATAATTATACGGGTTTTGTGAAAATTACTTCAATCCCTCAAATTACGTTGTTCCCTCTATGCAGATGTGCCAGTTATTTGTCCATTATATTCTGCTGTTTCCATTTTGAGAATGTAGGGGATTATGCTGTCAATTGGAACGTTTCCAATGAGACCTGTGAAAAACAGTTCCTCAGTGATGCTAGAGCTCATCAGCCTAAGTGCTGGCAGGCGAACTAGGATCCGGGCTAGCCTGAAAAAGAAGTTCAGTGGATTATAAATACATGTAAGACCAGTTTAAGATACTGTATGGCTAAAGAGCTGGATCTGCCTTTATAATTACCATAATTCATGAATAGGTGTAAAGAGGCAATTAAAGCTAATTTGGCTACACCACAAAAAGAATGGTTGCTATTCTATCCTGCAAGCAAAATGAAACCTAAGTAGCTTTGTAGTTTTCCAATGAAAGGGACGTGTTAATGCCCTTTGTAGACAGAACATGTACTTACAAACACACAATTTTCTTGGCCTGCTTTTGAAATTCCCAGCTCTGGACAAACAATGCTGAGACTAATGATATTTATGTTGATTAGTGTGAACATTTGAACCATTTTAGGAGCACAATGCTTAATTAAAATTTCAGCCATAAACAGCATAGTCCTCAGTTGCCTAGCAACTTCATGCCACATGAGATAGCAGGAAGGGGGCTGGATGTATATAAACAGAAAAAAGAGAATTGGCTTCTAACGAGAAAAGGAATTTGGGGGAATGTACTGTTAAGCATAAATATTCCCAAATTGCCCTGGTGTTTTATTTACCAAGATGTTAACAGATATCCAATACAATGAAGTGACTGTATTATATGCTAGACTTCCCATTAATATGAAATTTAGGACAGTGATGAAAGCATTTTGCTGTCATTCATATGGCAGATGTGCATCACAAATGCTAAACCAAATAAATTTTCTGAACCAGAGCCAAGTAATAGCAAACCTCGAGTAGCACTGACCACAGGTGCTCTAGAAAATGCTTGAATATTTGTGGAGAAAATATCTAAGGTCCATACTGCTAATATACCATATCTTGTAAACATTAGGGCAAAAAGATTGAAACTATGCTCTTGTTTTTATGAAAATTGTAACACTTGTCCCCTATCTTAATTTCTACCAGCACTCAGTTGCTCAGAAATAAACAGATTTGTTCTCTAAACTTGTCTGTAGGGGAGCATAGAGATAGAGACACTATTAGTTAAAATACAAGACACTGCTTGGGGAATGTAACTCTGATTTTCTTCCCCAAGACACTATTATGAGAAGTAAGTATATGGAACAAACTTTAGTTTTATGGTAGATATTCAGCTCTCACTAATCAAACCAGAAGGCCTCAATTGTACATGGAAGAATTTGCTTAAGTGTATGGGATTTATTCTTTACATGAGGATGTCTTCCACAGTAAAAAAAAACATGTTCTAGTATATCTTACAGACGAAGGTGAGTAGTTCCCTGAAAATGCAGAGAATTATTGTGTTGATGAATTTTGAGTTTTGGTGGAGATTCTTAGAAAATACAGTAATTGTTTCTAGCACATAACAAACAGAAGAGCTGAGAAGTGAAAAAAAACCAAGTTAAATAATTTCAGAGAAGTCCTTGGAAATTAAAAAAACCCACTAAACCCGGGGGAGAAAATAACTAGGATGTGGGAATTTCTTATAAACAGAAGTTTGAGAAATGGTTGTTGTTCCTTATTATATGTGTCATTGTTTTTCCAAGGGCTATAACTGACAGTTTAAACATTTTCCTGCATATGCAACTTAAAAAAACATTTCAAGGATGATAATCACCTTTTAGTTGTCAAAGAGACTTTAAAATAATAACTTGAAAAAAGAAGCAGTGTGAATTAATCAGTTGAAGCAGTTATCCCCCAAACTTCTAAAAAAATAAGTCTGTTTTCTTTTTGAAACATGACTATGACAATCTCAAATCCCTCAAAAGCCAAGAAAGTACTAATAAATTTAATTTACATGGAGGAAGCTAGACAGCTATTCTTGTTTCTATATATCTTTAAACAAACCTGCTTTTATGAATTGGGTTTTAGTTCTTTCTCACCAACAGTCAGAAAAAAACCCAAACCCCGAAAGTCAAAACCATCAATGACATTATTTCGTACTTCTGTTAGCTACAGCCCACAACATTACTTTGGGTACTTTAGAGATAAATACCTATAAGTATCTTCTGGATAGGTTTTTTGTACATAGTCCTGCAATTCCATCTGTGCCTTCTCCTGGAATTTTTCTATTTGGGTTGAACTGGTCAGACCAGGGTGATCTAAAGAAACAAAACATTTCTGTATGTCGATAGTTTCCCTATACATTGTGAAATAAATGTATTTATAAGACTCTCACATTTAATTTCAATGAAATATTTTTCTGGTATTGTGATGTTTAACATCCTAGCTGTAGAAAGGTAAACATTTACTTCCTGGCTTCAGAATTAGCTTGTTCACTTTTCTCTCTAGAGCTGTGTGTATCCATAAGAAAGTGGACAAAGATTAAGCCTGTATGTGTGCACCAGGCAATGACATAGAATTTGTTTTTAGCTTTGCCTGTTTAAATGGTTGCCTCTGTGATTTGTTTTAACTAGGCTGGCTAAGCAGTATCTAGGGTTATTTTCTTGATAGATCAATGTCCTTATCTTCTCAAGTCTGTCTCATGTTTTAATTCCAGCTAGCTCAGCTCCTCAGCCATGTTCTCAGAGCAAAAAAAAGCAAACCCACAAAATATCACTTCTCTTAGTATGCCGAAATATCTTCACTCATGTGTCCAAACTGCTTGTCCCTTGAAATAGGAAAGAGCTACCTTGAGTTTGGATCGTTTCTTGCTTTTCCAACTCAAAACCCCTAACAAACCTAACTCTAATGGGACAATCTCCCCCAAAAAATTCAAAAGAACATTTCAGGACACCAGTATCTTCTAATTAACTTTTATTACAAAGAGAAAAATAGTTACGAATGCAAAAAAAACCCAAGCAAACACACCAATAGCAATATATCCTTTTACTTTGTATTCTATTAAATACAAAGTAGTAAATACCTTTGAATTGAAGTAAATAATATGCATTTCTGAGCAAAACCTTCCCTTTTACTCAACCTGTCAGCAGTTTTAGATTAACCTTTGTGTGTCCTTGAAACATTTCCATCTTTGCTGAAAAGACTGCCACTTCTAGTTTCTTTATCGTTCCAGAAAATCCTTAGGGTCTTCTTTGAGTAAATTTTCATATTTCAGAAACTGCTTTAGCTGTCTGCTGTCATTTTTTAGTAACAGATGGAAGACAGCCTATTTACATTCATTTTTTGAGATTTTGTGGAAGTTTCATATACAATAGGTATTTCTGCTTATATTTCAGCTATTCCTCTTATAAGTATATTAAAAATACTAAAATTGAAGCAGATTTCTTTTTGTCACTCGGTAAATGCATTGCTTCTAATCCCCCTCACCATTTACCTCGCTAATATTGCTAGCACACGGTCCAGATAATTTATTACTCATAGATTCTCAGCTGAAGGTAACTTGAGAATCTAATCTTCTAGGATGAATATACTGGAAACACCTGATAGATTTGAACTGTATATAACATGGATATGTTGCTCTGAAGTTATTTTAAGACACCTATTATGATAATCATTATGAAACAATAATTTTATCTGCAACAACTCCTCCTTGAGATGAGGAGTCTCATCTCAAGACATTAGTCTCATTTAAAAAATACTAAAGAATTTGCATATTAAGACTTATTATTTAAAAATATATGATTACTAAATTCCTTACCAGGGCTAAAAAGGACTATAGCTTTAAGGTATGCATATTCATATCCATCAATATCAAGCTTGGCCATGCTGTTACAGAACTCCTGAAGTTTCCAGATGTGTTCCATGACTTGCTTTATTCTGTCGCCAGAAAGTTTATCTACAAAAAGATATTGCTTACTATTTCATCTGAGCTCAAGCATTTCTAATATATTAACAAATAAAGTTTTATAAACCAAGTCAATGATATTTGCAAGTCTTTTGCTGTCTTGGAACCACTTAACATATAAGAATGGCCTGAATTATTATGAAAGCAAAGTGAATTTTTAAAGTCTGAGACAGACCCGGAGCTAGCAAACAATGTTAAGAACATTCTAGCAACAGAATGTTATCCTGTCGCCAGGACAGCATAATCTGCCACACCAAACCATTTCCAGTGAAGTACTGTTCTGAGCAGAGATTCTGAAATGATGCTGCATTATCCTAAAAATGGCTAGAGTGATTCTGGGAATGAACAGAAGCACAAAGCAAATACTAACGCGCTACCCTAATTTTAAATTCAAACATTATTGAATTAGCCTTTACAAAAGTGAATAGAATGTGAATGTTCTTTACAAAAGAACAGTAATGACAGTACTACTTTCTCCTCTGTGCGTACTTTTAGGAGTGAACTTTTCATTAGCTATGGTAAATAGTCTTTTTCCCATCTGATAGGGTAAATGCACTGAAATACACATACACAGATTCTTCCATCATTTGAAAGATCACATTCCTTATACTGGGTTCATAATCTATCTTAAAATTTCAATTTAAAAGATGTATTTTATTTATAGATCTGTTACGAGTGAGTGGTATTAGCTGCTAACCTAGGAAGGGAGAGATTTCTATTTTGGTAAATAGAAATCCTTATATTGGACTCCATATCTAAAACTAGTCAAGGAATAAAAACATTAGAGAATACATTAAGACTTTTTAAAAATATATAATTACTATTATCAAACTTCAGAAGTCAGTTTACAAGGGATAAAAGCCTTTCCTTGAAAAACATATTAGAAGAATTTTATTCCAGTCATAATCTCCAATGCTAGTATTTCAAATAATTTTAATATTTTATTTTTCTCTATACAGCTTATAGTGCATAGGATTGCTTAGACTCCATGTTGCTTAAACAGAATCTTTGACATAGTTTATTATGATTTGATCTATTTTCTGGAACTGCAATAAGAAGATTAAATGAATGGAAGAACCATTTTTTTCACAGTCTTGAAATAAGAATGAAAACATAATCTACATTTCTTAAATCATTAATTGTGATACAAATTTTTAGTTACTCGAGACAGATGAAGATAGACATAATGTAATGTTTTTATTTCTGTATTAAATGGGAAAATATGGTCTAGAAAAACTCAGGAAAAGCAATTTTAGAAAATTAGAATTCCAGAGTTTCTAAGCAGCTTCATCACTAATAAATAAAGTTCTGAAATTTCTTTACTTTGTTTTGAATTTTGAAGGTATAATACAAATGTAACATGATAACTTTGCAGAATAAATAAATAACACTAATGATCCTCTTTCATTGGCTGGTTTCAGCTAACGCAGTATGAGTTTAAGTGCAGGTTCTAGAAAAAAAATATTTTTTTACAACATTGATGCATAAGAACAGAAGTGGAACCAGCTGTAACAGCCCTCCCACTTACTCCTCTCCACTGCTTGGAACAAAGGTGGAATACACAGTTCTGTGCGTTGTGAAACAGATATAAAGCCTAACTTTGCACAGAACATCCAATATGCAGGTTTCCCTACTGATCTTTTCAACTCCAGGAAAGAGGCAGCACTCTGTTGTATTTTGGGACTGTCCAGGCTCTCTTAAATGAGAAAACAAACCAAAACAAGCAAATACCAACCAACAAAAACCCCCCCAAAACCAAAACAAGAAACAACTCTATATTCGTTATGAAAGCAATTAAAGCATAATATCCATTAAAGAATCAAATTTCAGTCTAATTTACTTTATCATGATGAAGGTAATAAAGTAGATTAAAGCTTGATTATAGAACTATAAAATATACAAAGAAGATACCTGGAAAAATATTTAATATCCTTCAGGTATGGAAAAACACATCTGTTTTACTCTCCTCAGTAAAAAACTATTTTCTAATTTTTCTGTGTGCAAAATAATGACACCATAAAAAAGTATTTTTAAATGGTACTAAATAGTATTCTATAACTGCTTTTAACGGACGTGTAAATTTAAAGTAGTTTTCATGTATTATGCTGTCTTTGCAGAGTTTAAAACTGGTAGCATTGTTTTCTTCCTCCTTTTAAAAGTAAATATTATTTTCATTCCAATGAATCCTATTGATTGGAAGGTCTTTAAAGAATGAAAAAAAAGCAAATATAACAGATTTTCATCCATTCAAGATATAATCATCATTATCAACAGACCAATGTTGAATTAAAAAATAAAATTACATACATCTTGTTAAGAATGTCAAGAAATGAGGTTGCTTAATGCTTCAAGGGCACTTCAAAATACATTAATCATTATTGCATTACAGTAGTATCCAAAACCATTATACATGCAATAATATGCTTGTTGTGATAATTGGCAAATGCTGTGTTTTTACACCATAAAGAGGAGAAGGAAAGTTCCTGAAGGAAAAAGTCTGGTGTGGTTTGGAAGAGGATATCATTATTCTAAGAGGAAAAAACATATATCTGGATGGGAAGAAAACCCTCTGAGCACATCCAAGGAGTATTTTAGGATGTACTTTCTCTGTAATATCAGTCAGGCATAGAAGACCGCCTTGCCTCTATGGACACTTCTATCCCACAGATATCTCTGTGAGGACAGTGCAACAAAATTGTCAATCACCAGGGGAAAGGTAACTATGCAAGAGAAAGCTTCACCTTCTCCTGGTTACTGGTGAACAATTTAGACACTGAGGGGAAACACCTTTGGCCAAAGTTATCCAAACATCCCTGTATTGTTAGCAGCACTGGTAACATACCTTCTTGTATGCTGTTCTGGAGGTGGTTGACAATTGCTCCCAGGATAGTGGACAGACTCATCACCTGTGCACACTGTGCCAGCCCTAAGGTAAACAGTTCATTCCAGCAGGCACGCACAAGGCTCGTATTACAGTCCTGCCTATAAACAGCAGAAAATCAAACAACACTAGGTAGTTTGCATATCAGCTTGGTATTGCCCTATGTATAATTATGTTATGTATAACAATTCATAATAAGGATTAATCTGTTGCAAACCTTTTTGGTAACAGGCATATATTAGCATATTGCAAGTATTTCAAGAAGCAAAAAGAAATTATAGACTATGAAACCATTTTGGCTTATCTGTGAAATGATGCTCATCAGTTCTTTAGTAAGGTATCAAGCAAGCATTTAATTTCTACAAATTAATGCTTGCTTTTGATTTGGATTTAGTTTATGTACCCACAGTAACATCAGATATTGTAGTTACCCTCCCTTCTGCCGTCTTCTATTTTATTCTTCAAAACAGGGAATATTGCATAGTCTTCACACATTTTAAAATATTAATTAAAAATGAAAAAATATTGTAACTAAAAGGTTCAAAATATCTGGAAGCATTCAGATGAGTGCTTAAATTCATTCAAAAGCAAACCATTCAAACGGAGTATGTCCATTTACCCAAGAGCTTGAAACGCAGGTATGGACCTAGCCCAGTGCATAGAGAGGAAAAGGAGTCGTGATGCTGACTCACAGATGTAGTGCACATTAAGGTACTCTGGCATCGGACTGGGCATTGTCAGCTGCAAAAAATAAAAGTACAGTACAACACATATAGTTCAGACATAAACTGGTTTTTATCATTGGTGAAATAACCAGCAAAAACATTCAAAGTACTCTCATAGTCCATCACAATCAACAGTGCGACAAGAAGTTGTCAAAGGAAAATTGTACTAAATAACTCATTACTACTGGCAAGGAATGTAAATTGGGAATATGAGACAAGAAATTATGTAGGAGCGCATACATCTTAAGAATTAGTTTGTTTAGTCAGACATTTAAAGAAGCACCTACCTTAAATGTGACATGTGTATCTGTAAGTAGGGGTCCTTCCACTTCAATAATTGGTGTTGACTGATCTCTACTGATTACATGAATATTCCCTCCTCCTGTAGGATCCATCCCATCTGCCAAGTTATGAGCTGTTGTACCATCTGTGGTATTAAGTGCTTTAGCCAAAGTATCAAATGCCCTAAAATATAAGTAAATGATGAAAGAGTGCTTCCTTAGATCTTAAAAATTTCACAGTGCTCAAATTAAATGCTATAAAATATTTCAACTTAGAGGCAACATACACAAGAACTCTTTAGGATGACAGAAGGTCAGATGTTTCATTACAATTTGGTCCCTCTATACTCTTTGGGCATTAATAAAACAAACAGATGTGGCCACATACTGCTGGTAAAAGATCTCCTCTATAAGGGAAGGATTTCATACTGTAAATCCTGCTCTGACAGTTTTATCCTAGTTTTGTACTAGTAAAGGGGCCTTGTGCTGTACTGGTTGTGGCTGGGATAGACTTAATTTTCTTCACTGTAGCTAGTATGGGGCTATATTTTGGATTTGTATTGAAAACAATGTTAATAATACAGAGATGTTTTTGTTATGCATAGCAGTGCTTGTGCTGTGTAAAGGCCTTTTCTGCTTCTTGTCCTCCCCCCAGTGAGGAAGCTGGGTGTGCATAAGAAGTTTGGATCTGACACATCCAGGACAGCTGACCCCAACTGATACAAGGATTATTCCATACTTTGTGATGTCACACTTGTAAAAAGAAGGAAGGAGAAAGAGGAAGTGGGGGGATCTGAAGTGGTAGTATTTGTCTTTGGAAGTAACTGTTGCACATGCCCCAGCCGTGCCGTCCTGGAAGTGGCTGAATCCCTGACTGCCCATGGAAGGTAGTGAATTAATTTCTTTACATTGCTTGTGTGTGTGGCTTTTGCTTCACCTATTAAACTGTTTTTATCTCAACCCACAAGTTTTCTCACTTTTGCCCTTCTGATTCTATCACCAGTCCCACTGGACTGAGGGAGCAGCTGTGTGAGGCTTAGTTGTCTGCTGGGCATAAATCTCAACAGTCCTCTTGCACTTAGCATTTACTATTCCCCCTTCTCACAGATTCGGTGAGGATTACAGACCAGATGTATTCTGAAGAACAAAGTCCCTCTCCTTGTCCCCATCCTTGATCTCCGGCTTTTTGGAACAATGGAGAACAGTGTGGTTTTCTTCTAGACAATATGCCTGAATTTCCTTTCCCTTAAGATGAAATATAGGCAGGCATCCTGATCTCCCAGTATACATAGAGCCTTAAAAGCCTTATGACAGTAACACAAGAGAGACTGGTCCCTGGTCTTCTTTATACTCAAGCTGTTGCTGGATCATTACCCAAAGAGATCACTGTAAATTCTCTTTGGATTAACAGAGCTTAAATGTAAAGAAGAATTTTTTGTTCCAATTTCATACCAGTGGACATTGTTATGGTATTGTGCTTCTTTGCCATTTTTTGTCAAGATGTTTTTTTGGGAGAGGTATTTTAATAATTTTTTTTTCTGCTTTAAAGAAGGAGTAAGAGGTTGACATAAGCTGACATTGCAGTGTCAAGTATCTTAAAATATTAATTCACTTCACTTGAAGAGTTCAAATGAAAGACTTAGCAGTCTTATTTAATAGAAATAAAGGAGCATTTTCCTTCTCTGGGTACAGTATCTTGTTTTTCTCATGTGTGGAACTATCCATTATACTTCCTTTAAACCCAGTCAGCCCAGATGGACATTAATTAATGTCCTTCTCGCTCTCGTGCTTTCTCTCTCTCTCCCCAGAGAGGTGTTTTCCAGTCAGTGTAGTGGGCAGACTGGTCTGGTATTTCTTTACTGTCAGGGTCTTTTCTGTGTAAATCATTTTTCTTATACCTTTTGTTATTAATGTTGTGGCTATTACTGTTTCATTTTGCTGTTACTGTTAGTTTGCTAGTCTCATTGCTGTTCCCAGTAAACTGTTCCTGTTTCAACCTGTGATCTCTGCCTTTTGTGCCTCTGACTGGAGACAGAGGGGGAGCAAGTAGCAGCATAATTTAAGTGTGAACATTAAATTGGAGAATACCATTCTTAAACCACGACAGTTAAGCTCCTCCTAAAAATCTTCTTTTTGAGAAACAGTGGACAGTTTTGAGTCCAAGTATGTTGTCTATTTAACCTATACTGCTAAATTCAACCAATCTGCTTCCCCACACAAAAAACACAACCAAAAACACCCAACAAAAAAATCCCAGCCTTGCAAATCTCAAGCTGTGCTGGAAATTTTAATATTCCATGCTCCTTTTTCATATATTTTTCCTTAAGAAAAGAAAGACTTCAAACTCTTTCTAAATCTACATTACCAGGAGATTTTATGGCAGCACAATTTCAAAAATAAATCTGCTGTAATACAGACTCTTAAAGAGCAGGGCTTAGGGCACAAGCATTGCGCAGGAGAAGCTTACATAAAATACATCTGTGAAATAAAATGGCACTGAAATGTTGCTATTCTCAGAGTCTTTCAAGGTCACAAACAAGTAATTGTTAACTTTTCTGAGAACCAAATCTGGTCTAGCTTTAGAACACTACACTTGTTACACAGGACACAGTTCTTCACAAGAGGGCAAGAGCCAAAACTGATTGCTAAAGAGCTGGTATTTTGTTTCAAAGTAGGGGCAGTCTGGCAATCTATACCGTGTCTCATGCAACAATGGCAAATTAATTTAATGAATGAGTACAGGGATACACCACATAGAACACAAATTACTAAATAAGGTGTAAATATGAAGGCATACCGTGTAATCTCACTTGCAGATTGCTCTTCTTGTTGAACTTCAGAAGTATCTCCATTATTTAGTGACTCACTGAGATTAGCAAGAGATGTTACAACATTTGCTAGTGTTCCTAAGGCACCCTGGCTTGTTTCAGCCTAAAAAGGAAGCACTGTTTTAGTAAATCAAAATTATAGTTAATATGTATAATTTCCCCCTCATTTTCAATCTTTTTGTTCCTTTTCCCCTATGCACCTTTTCCTTCTTCCTGAATGCCAGGAAGAACAATGGTTCACAATTATCTTTAAATAGGATTTAAAGATAATTATCAATCCTAGTCACAGATGAGACATCATATTGAGAACTAACTGTAGGTGACCTTTTGCAGAAATATGCTTGCCAAAAGAAACCACAATCCTACTGATCAATTTATTATATCCATTCATACAGTTCTTCACACTTATCACAACCTTATCTTTTCAAAAGCAACAACTATTTGAGACTATGTGCAACAACTGTTTGAGACTAATAGATAAAGTAATCTGAACAAATTAATAGATATCTCAGAACTGAAGAGAGACAGTAATACCTTGGAATCAGCAGCTAGGAGGACTGTACCATCATCCCTGATCAAAGGTTGCTGAATATTCACGAGCATTCCTGGATCAAGAAGACCGGCTGACCTGTTCAAAAGCGTAAGGCATCTGATGATCAATAGTATTTTCCATTAATCAGAAGCATGTGTAACAACTCATGAGATTATAAAAGGAATTACCAGCTTTTAAATAAACAATTTAGTGAAGCTTACAGTTTATTTAACAGGACCTAAGTCTTTCTGAAACAGTTCCCAAAAAGTAGCTTGAAAGACAGAAAGACTGAAAGATCTTATAATTTCCAGTACAAAAACAACAACAAGAACTTCCCAAATGCATATCTTCTCATTTTCTTTTTGTTCTGGTTTGGTCTGCTTTAAGGAAAGCTGTTGTCGTCTCATGCCCTCAGAAGTCACCTGGTAGCTTTAGTTTTATATTAGACTTAGGAGGAAGGCATAACTCTGTATTCCAAGCAAGACACTGGCCAGCACTAAATAAAAGTCATAAAAATATTTTTTATATTCCAAATATAGTCAGAAACAAGCACATAATCAAAGCCTGCATAAAATCTCTGCTGCCTTTACTTCCGCTGTTTTTTGATCAAATATCCTCCCCCTCTCCTGTATCTAATTTAGGGAGACAGTGGAAAGTCTTTACAGTCAGCAAGAAGTTTACTTATGTGATGCTCCAAGTGTCTGTAACATGACAGCAATGCACACAACACAGGTGCAAGGCTGCAGGACATTACAGTACAAGGGGTCCTACACTAACAGCTATCATTGTGAACAAGCACAGGCAGCAAACTATCGTGCATTATGCAAATCTACATCCTACATAAATAACAGAGTGGTTCTTAATGACTATAGTAGTGTTTATAGGTCTGTAATGGATCTGTAGCTCAAGGAAATTTTTAAGAAGCAAATGTCTCTCTGAGTCTCTCTTTCATGTCTCTCTTTCAAACAAGAACACTGAAAAACAATTCTCCAAGAAACCTGCCCAAACTTCCTAACTGCAGTGTCATTTGTTCAACAAGGAATATGTATATGAAAAATTAAACACACACACTTCTTCCCTTATGAAAACTGAATAAAAATATCCAATTTTTTACATAGTTCTCAACCATTCATAAACTACAGTTTTAAAAATGTCACATATCACCTAGACTTCTTTTATTCTATTCAGAAAAGAAAAAAAAGAAATCTTGCCTTTGTTTGTAATGATGTGCATTTTCACACCCATTGCCTAAGGAGACACCTGAGAGTGCAGGAATTGCTGCAGCAGTAAGGTACAGGAACCACTTTGGAGTATCTTCCATACAGTAAAAGGAAACTGCTGTTTTGGTGTTGTTGAAACCAGTATTTGGGATGCAAATCAGCAGTCACTGAGTCTCCCTAACTAGTGTCTTTAGGAGAACGAAGCCTGAGTCTGCCATTTGCAGATCTGATTTCAGAGAAATGCTAACTCAAATGTATCACAGCATTAGCCTACATGCTTTCTGCTTGAATATCATTCAGTTGCTCTGCATTGCTCTGACCTGGCTGGACAAGAGCCAGCTCTGAACTGAAAACAACATACCTGTATGCAGACATAAAAACTTTCATGAGAAGCAGAACCTACATTGGCCTTGGTAATGGAAACAGATGATGTGTGCATTAAAGTTCTTTTCTGTTCCCTCTAAGAGCAGAGGGGAGAAAGAATATAGGTGTGACTGCAAAGTAATGTGCACAAATGACGTGAAAGAAGATACGTGGAACTGAGGTACTCACCGTGTCCCATCTTTATCTGCCACAAATGTTGGAGTTGCTATTAGAGGGCTTCGAAGATCTTTTCTTATATAGATTTTTTCAGTAGAAGCTGCACAGTTGGTTGGTTTTTCACGTTGCACATCAAAAGGCTTTCTTTCACTTTGAACCGCTACATAGAGATAGAAACATACAGATTTGAAAGGAAATATTTCAAACGAAAAATACAAAAAGTCAGTAAAATTCCTGCAGTTATGATAGTGTACCAGCTCAGTTAAAAACTGGAAATTTAATACCAAGAGGGAAGAAACGCAGGCTCCAGTTTTACTATATCTGTGAGTATGTGTATTTTTACATATACTTTTAACTGAGAAAGTCAGAGATTAATCTTTTGCTTCAAGTTTTGCTGATCTGGAATGAAATATCGCTCTTTTTTTGGCATTTGATAAGATGGAAGATTCTACAGATTGTGTTTTCAATTTGTAATTTTTTTTACAGGCACAAGCTATATCTAAATGTTAGGCAGATTTCTATTCTGGATGACACAAAACAATGCAAACCCTGAAAAAGTGAAGAGACGCACGTTACCTGAGAGATGCAGGTAAATTCCTTGAGAGGATACTTTCTGCATAAAATACACTTCACTCACAGCCATTATTTCCTCCCAGTTAGGGAAGAGTGTTCCAAAACTAACCCTTTCATAATCTACATTTGTACTTGAGAATTGAAACAAACTAAGTGCAGTCACTGAAGTGCCAAACAAGTGTAGGAAGTTTTTTTAATGAAAAAAAAAGCAAGAAGCAATTTGTAACTTTTAAAGGAAGTGAAAAGTACATCTTTATAATATTAAAATATTATTATTAAACATATTACAGAAAGTTATCCTCACAACCAGCAAGAGTTAGTTCCTGGTTTTATTTTTACTATTGCTGTTACTATTAGCAAAATTTAGGGGCTTCCGAATTGGCATATCAAATTTACTGACTTGGTGAATACATATAAATTAATCAGAGGCCTGACTCAAAGCCAGTGAAGTCAATAAACATATACCCAAATCATATTGGAATAAGGAAGGTTTGCTATCTGGAACTGCAGCAGGTTTTTCTTGCACAAACATCTTATCTTATATTCAGCACATTGTGCGTAAAGCAGCAGAATCATCACAACAGGTCTGGAGTTTCCGAGTGCAAATACAACAATTATGTTCCTATTTACAGTTTAAAGTTTTGCTTCCCTTGAACTCAGTGGCTGGAACTAACCCTGCTTATATCATATCACAAAACAACTTTGTAATTGTTTCACATAGTGCTAAATTGAAGAACACGTGATATAAACTGAAAACAAAAATATATTGAAACAAGTGTTTGGCTGCTAGCACTGGAAATTTATGAAATACTACATACAAACATGAAAGCATATTTTAAAACATATAACATTTTGTACAATGCCTCATAAAACACTGCTCACAAATTATCAAATTAACATAAAAATTTAAAAAGAGGGGAAAAAAAAGACTATTTTCTATCACTGGCTGAAAAAGCCACAAAAATAAACTGGAAGGAAAGCAGATTCTCAAAACAGAATATTAGATTCAGATTCATGTCAATCCATGTGAAAATATTTTCTGTTATAAACATACGCTGTGTTTGGCACATGCATTGTAAGTGCAGCTGTAACTGAGCTCCTCAAAGGCAACAGTACTTGGAGACGTGGTTCAGAACAAACCACTACTGCACCTCAGACATAAAATGGTGATGAAAGAAAGGTGCACTAGATGCTGCCAAAGCGTTGTTTCCTTCCAGCAACATATACCAAAGCAGAAAGAACACACTAACAAACTGTAGTCCACATAATTGTTATTTGGTAGGAACAATATCACACTGAGTACTTAACACTCACATTCCATTTTCATGCCCATCTCTAGACATTTCTTAAGCCTACAAAACTGGCATCGATTCCGATGGTGTTTATTGATGATACAGTCCTGGTTGCTACGACAACTGTAGGTCAAATTCTTCCTTACACTCCTTTTAAAGAAACCTTTGCATCCCTCACAACTGACAGCACCATAGTGACGACCTAGGAAACATATATATTATCAGTTGAAAATTACTTATAATTTAGCATAGAAATATTAATTTTAACTAAGTAAAACACTGTAAGTCATCCTTTAAATTTGTTTTGGATTTATGCCAGCATTTTAGACCATGAAAGCATTACTACAGTCTCACAAGATATTTCTGGTCTACCTAATGTCAGGTTTTTGGTGAGAGAGTGGAGAGAAGAGAGGAAGGCTCAGGCTATTTCTGAAGGTGTGGTTGATGAAGGTGTAGCTCCCACTCTGTTTAAGTACAGATACAATTCTATCTGCTGTTACAGACTATAGCATACGTTTAGAGACTATATCAGCTAAGAGCTCAAGTAATTTCAGAAAACAGGTAATTTTACACCAAAATTTAAAATGCAATCTTAATTTAAATTTCCTGTCCATATTAATTCTGGTATTGTTTTAATTTCATAAAAACTTAAAAGAAGAAAAAGAAAGTGAGAAAAAGAGACAGAAGGGTGTCTTCTCTCTAGGATGAAAGCACAGAACACCCCCTTGACAAATAAAAAAATTTTATCTTAAGATTCCTTGTTACAGCATGTTACTGAAGCACTGAGGTTTCACATAATCTCTGCTTGCCTTGTTTTGTGATAGTAGAAGAAAAAAATCTACCAGGAAGTGTTAAGTTTGTTAGAGAGCACTAAGAAGCATTTTCTTGGAGCAGTTACACATTTTTAGGTGACATGTTTATTTCATGGTAGCACATCACTGTGGTGAACTTGACTACATGCTTCAAGCAGTCTTTTTCAATTACCAGGAGCAATTTAATCATTATTTTATCTTTAAGCCAATTTATCGTATGCTTCAGTTCATGGAGAAAACCTAATATTCTTCCAGGCAGAGTTTAGCTATTTTTTGTGTATAGATACAGAGTATATTTTTCCATTTAAAAACTCAGTTACTTTTGCCATGAGCATAACTTAAATCAGTTTAAGCACGTGAAAAATCATCTCTTCATCCCAGTCATCCTTTCAAGAAAGTTTCTTCAATATCACTTTGAAGGCTTCCTTACCTGATGCTTTATCACCACAGACTACACAATATTCTACTACCTGGGGCCGCTGAATATCAGTTTTTCCTAGCAGACGTTCCACTGAAGCAGAGTCAGTCACTATCTAAAGCAAAATTCCAGAACAAAAAGATGTAATTAGCCAGATATAAAGGGAAGGAGTCTTGCCTATAGAACAAGATTGATGTATCAGCTAAGAAGAGGGGACTGAATTTATGAATAAGTACGGCATTTGGAATGAAATTAAGTAGTATAAAATGCAATTTAATGAGAGTTCTTACTGACAACAGAGAGACTTTTGAATCAGTCATATCAAAACAAATTACAAATAAAACTGCTAGCTTTGTTTATTACAAATGTTTCTTCACTTGTGCAATCAACAGTATTTTTCTCTTGTTGCAAATACTCTCAAGTGGCTGCTATACTTTAGCCAAAGACAGTTGGCTTTCAGATGCTGTTCCCATCTATCTCTTCTCTAGCTATTAGGGATGTGTGGTTCAGAGAGGATAGCCTGGAGCTCAGATCTATAACAGAAACAGTTTAGCTTCCAAAGGCCTTGGATTCCAAAACTTCTGTTCTGAACATTCAATTTAACCAAGAAAAATTTAAAAACCCAACCCCTCTGTAATGTCAGATATCCTGTTTATCATGGAAAATGAATTTTAGAAGACTTTTAATAACATTTTAAAAATATTTATGTAAAAGTTACTCTTCTTCCTGTAAAATATTCTCTATTGTAAGAGTAACAAGAGAGACCAGGCACATTCTCATTTGTTTTATTCTTTTTTTTAAGACTGCTAGGAAGAAATCTGAAATTTCATGAGAGATAGATTATTGTTACATCATTGGCTTGCCAAAGCTTCTGTTCATGTAGATTATGCTCAAGACCGACAAAAAAACATAAGAGCTTTATTGTAATGTCTTGATACTGAATGTAAAGTACGAACTCATGTAAATTTGCTCAGGTGAGTTGTATCTCTGTATATGAGTGAATCTTAGACTAAGAAATCCTGGCACTTCTCACAAGCACTATCTTAAGGATTCCCATATGTCTTTGGAACCTGAATGAGAACACATGATGAGGGATGATAAGTGCAATGGAATACATGAGGTAGGTGAAGACTGAAGGATTTGTGACTGAACAATGAAGCCTAAAATCAGTATGTCTGATCCATGTCATGAGAAAACTACTGCAATTTAGACTTAATTTAGAAACAAAAGAAACAAACAAAAAAACAACAACCTCCCCCCCGCAAAAATATTACATGGTTCATCTAAATTACTGTATTTACCTGAATTCTGCCTGGCACAATGTTGTCTGTGGTGGTAAAGATAAGCTGCTTGGCATTAGATGTCTCAGGTGCTGCCAGGATCACCTTTCCTGCACCAGTTCCATCTGGGCTAGCTAAAATGAACTGTTGCTTTGGAGACACAGCTGAATCCACTGCTGTCACTATTTGAATTTTCTGACCTGTTTGCTGATCTGTCACAATCTGTAAAACATTGAAGAAATTAATGACCACAGTAAATTTTGTTTTAAAACCTTTCATTACATCTCAGAATTATATCAGTGGAAAATTACAAAGAAGCTCTCTCAAAGTTTTCTTTATAAATATCACTAGGGAGATGTTCCCCAGTTAACATTTACCAATATATTTTACGTCAGATGTTACTCCCTAAAGTTATCATCAAAAGATGGAATCAGGCAGCTTTATTGTTTCACATGCCAATTTTCAAGATTCTGTTATGATGGAAGGTTTCTATTTCTGATACACTTGTCTGGTAGCATGATCTCTGTTTTGCCTGGTAGAGTAACCATATCAATATGCACTAGAATTTCATTAAAATTTACTAAGTCCTATGTAATTTGTCATTGAATACATTCTGATACATTAATGACATCTTTTTATTATCTCCCAGTAACAAAGTTCCACCGTGCAGCATTCCCAAAGGCCAACTTCATGCTAAATAGATCAATCTCCTACTGGCTGTGGAAGAGGAATCCACTTGGAGACAATCTCAGATATCTGTTGACAATATCTCACCCTTTGGTGTGGCCAGGGCTCTGGAAATTTGCTTGTGCAGGCAAGGTTTAACCTGTGTTAATACTCCTCACTGGCTAACTATTATATACAGCCATCTAGTCAGCACCAATACTGAGGGAAAAAGAATTTTAATTTTCACTAAAAATTACCTAATCTCACAAGACTTAAAGGAAGTATTCCATAGTCTTTAGCATGCTTTTGTATAAAGCTAAGTAGGAGGAGAAGAAAAAAAGAAAATTTATGATAGTTGGTTAATTATTGGATTTTTACCTGAATGCGTTGTGGTGAAGCTACAGAGGCGTCTGTGGAAATTATCTGGATACGCTGAGAAGGGCTGGTCATCACTGGAGATTCAGATAACGAAGTCTGAAGAGTCGGCACCTGTAAATAACATACAGAAATTTAATTCAGTGTTAAGGTATTGAACACTTTTTAAAATACCTATATTTATAAAAGATCAGATAGCCCTATAGTTTAGAATCTAAATTTACTGGAAAGGTTACAGTCATTTAACCAACTTGGATTGGCTTTCAATGAATTATCAGAATATTTTTCTTTTTCTGGAAATGGAGTGAACCTGACAAAACCAAACCACCACATGCTGCTCAAATGAATCACTAGGTAAGTACTGTATGATTCTTTAGCTTGCTGAAATGCAGAAATACTTTTTTTAACTTTCGATTATACACTTGTCTCATTTTTTTTCTTCTGTAAGTAAAATGTTACGTAGTTCCCCTTTTAATAATTTCAAAGTACTTTTGAATGACAGAGATTAACTTTCACACTGCTTCTGAATACTATTGTTTTTTATCCTATTCCATACCTTTATAGACACCAAACTATAATGCAAATTTAGTTCTGAATACTTAGTGCGAATAACATCCCTTGCAAAGCCATTTTCAGAGCAAAAATTTTAAATGTTGAATTAAACATAGATGACAACATTTAGATTGGATAATGGGAAGAACTTCTTCCCTGGGAGGGTGGTGAGGCCCTGGTACAGGGTGCCTAGAGTGGCTGCCCCTGGATCCCTGGAAGTGTCCAAGGCTATACTGGACAGGGCTTGGAGAAATCTGGGATAGTGGAAGGCGACTCATCCAACCCAAACCATTCTATCAACCTGGTATCTGCATTAACATGTCCAATACTAGGATGGTCACAAGTTGTTTTTATCAAATCCTCTTCTAAACAATCTTGGAGTTATATCAAAAATTTTACAGCTGGACAACAGGACAGTTTCAGTTTTAGCTTGCTTTGAAAAATCTTTGTTTAATATACAGAAAAGTTAATTTATGACATAAAGAAAAACCAGTTTGGATAGCAAGGAACATGAACTACAGTCCCTTTGGGAAAGTAGAGGTATTAAAATACACAAGACTTAATGAAATCATACCATCTACTCCCCTATTGCCTATACCATAAGTAGTTCCACATACTATAAAAGTGTAATCTAAATTAAACATACAATCTTTAATACAGGTCACAAAAATTGCACACTAAATGAGGAAAACAGACAGGAAAGATGTAGAAATAAGAGGTGTCTTCTAATTACTTGATGATCCAAAGTTTTCAGCTGCAGAAAACAAGATGTGAGAAAAAAAGACTCTCAAAAATCCAGACTCTTAGAGGACACATTTAATTGATGATCTTGTCTTCCATGCCGAATTATTAACAAGGCTGTGTGCCCTTTAAAAGATCTAAATTAGAGCAAGAAGGTCTTTTAAAACTGTTTCACAATTGTTCAGCTGTAGAATTCTTAGCCTTTCATTGATCCATCTTCAGACCTTACACCACAATGTACTGCAGGCAGCCTAGAGAAAAAGAATAGTCTATTCTTCTGTATTGTTCAAGGAGAAAGATAGACAAGACAGATATAAGGCACCTGCATGGAAATTCTTTAAACATTTTGGAATTGAACAGCCACGTTGTTTTCTGGGTTTGCAATGTATGTTTAACCTGAACCCCATGTGGCACAACTTGAAGCGATTTCTTTTTGTCCCCCACCTGACTCCACCCTCCTGTCAGGGAGTTGTCGAGATTGAAAAGGTCCCCCCTGAGCCTTCTTTTCTCCAGGCCTAACAAACCCAGCTACCTCAGCCACCCCTCAGTGACTGACTCTCCAGACTCTTTTCCAGCTCCTTTCCTCTTTTCTGGACACACTTCAGCCCCTCAATGTCTTTCTTGCACAGCAGGGCCCAGAACTGACCCCAGGATTTGAGATGTGGCATCACCAGTGGCCAGTACTGAGCAACAGCCTAGACTACCCTGGTCCTGCAGGCCATGCTGCTCTTGATCCTAGGCAGGATGCCATTGGTCTTCTTGTGTGACCTGGGCACACTCACCTCACATTCAGCCACTGTCAACCAGCACCTGCAGGTACTTTCCTGTTGAGTGGCTTTCCAGCCACACTGCCCAAAGCCTGGAGTGCTGTGTGGCGTTGTGGTGACCCAACAGCAGGACCTATGGCCTTGTTGAACCTCACACTGTTGGCCTTGGCCTCAGTCCCCTCATCCAGGTCATCCATAAAAATATTATAGAGAACTGGGCCCAAAACAGCCCTAAGGAACCCCACTAGTGACTGAAGAATGGATGTGGCACCACTCCCCACCACTCTCAGGCCCCAGTCACCCAGCCAGTTCTTAACCCCATGAAGATGCACCTAAGTCCTGGGCCACAGCCTCCCTTGGACAGTGTTGTGAGACAGTATCAGAGGCTTTGCTGAAGTACAGGTAGGCACAATCACACCCTTTACTTCATCCATGAGGTGGGTCACCTCATCATAAAACAAGATCAGGTTGGTCAGGGAGGACCTGCCTTTCCTAAACCCACGCTAGCTGGGCCTGATCCCCAGGTCTTGTGAGTCCCATGTGATCTCACTTGGAAAAATAATTTAAAATTAGCAAAATTGAAAGGAAAATCCGTCAGATTTCCCATAAAGCATCTTTAGCTCTAAAAATTCATTCCACAACAAAACATTTTCATGAGGCGGCAGTGAAAGCTGACAAATTGATGAAAACAAAAAATATTTTAAAGATTTTCAAAAGTTAAATTTGTTAAAGTTATGGTACATGAAATTTTGAGAAAGTGACCATCTACTTGACAAGTTGTACAACAATAAACAACAAAATCCAGTGGACTTCCACTAGAAAAGTTTCTGCAGCAAATGAATAATTTAGTTGTCTAAGTAGTATTAGTATTTTCTTCTAATTTCAAGGATTCCACAGCACAGAAATATGCTCACTATTGAAATTAAACACTTTACTTGACAGAAAACACAATCATCTATTGTACATCTCTCTAAAAATAGTATCCATACATAATTACCTATGGGAGTGTATTTACAGCAGGGGTACACCGTAAATGTTAGGTCAACTAACTGTGATCTAGTGTAGAAGAAAGTATTATTTGTATCTAGAATATAACTGCTATCGCTCTCAAACCAGTAAGTACCACTAGCAATAATTTCATATGCTGAAGTTTATAGAAATTAATAATGATTTGCCTTAAGTGACACAGAAAATCTGTACAAAGCTCAAGAAATACAAAGACACACTTAAACACATATGCATCTACCTTTTTCATCATTAAACTAAAAACAAGTATTTGGCAATTAGGTGCATTTTGAAGGCTGGCAAAATCAAATTTGGTTTCTTCTGTTTAAATTCCTAATATCTTTTCTCTTTTTAAACATAAATATATATAATTTTATATTTACCTTATTTTTTCTACTTTTTTCAGTTTCTAAATTTTAGTTGAAATCATATTAAACTTCCAGTAGATGGGTGTATATATATAAAATATATGTATATATATAAAATTAGTAGTTTGAAGTTAAGTTTCTCCAAGCATTTCATTATTTTATGTCATTAGAAATAAATAAGGTTTCTTCATAGGCATATAGTCGTGTTTATATAGTAATTGACTGATTTACCCATCATGTACATATGCATCTATGTGTGTTTGTACGAGCATATGTACATATATAATAAATATTTGTCCTGACTAACCAAATTTTCTGTACTTTCTGTAGCTTATTTCCCCCTTTCGACAATGATTATAAAAACAGCATTTGAGAAATAAATTGAAGGAATAATCCATTGGCCACATAGATAGAAATTTTTAAAGCCTCTAATCTTTTCTAACTTAAGCAGAAAAACATTTTCTACACGCACTCCAGTAAAAGCCAAAGTAATTGTATTGCTTGAATACATTATCTGTAAACCAATTTCAGGCTGAATAATTTCTATTCTCTTTCCTATATTAATTAAAGCATAATTTAGCAATCACAGACCAAATATTTTTAACTGCACCCATAAAATAACTAAAGAATTTAAATGAAAAATATGGTACCAAGTTTTACACCTGCAAATCAAATCAAATCAGAAAGACTTATTTTTCCATAGATATTTTTCCTAATGAGTAGCTTTAGCTATTAAATTAATAATAGGCTTTTACCAAAAATGTATATCCAAATATATTTCTTTGACAGTTGTAAGATACATCTAAAAACCGTTTCAATTATTCTCCTTGGAATTAGCTCTCCTGACCACTCCCAAGTGGCCCTTTGTAGGATGGCAGATAAAAGTCAAATTCACCACTAGAACTCGAGTTTAACTGCCCTAATAGGATGCCAGTGCAAGATCTTGTATAGCACATAAAAAGGCAACAATCATGGAAGAAACTGCAATTGCCACATCTGCATGCTAAAGAAAATCTCAGACCAGCTCTTATGGAACACCCCACACTTCTATTACACCAGCAGCTATGCCACATCTGGCAACAGTCTTCAGTTCAAATGCTGCCCAACTGCCTAAACCAGATACAATCTCCTTATTCCCATTTGCACTTTCTGTGAATACCTCTCAGGCTCATGGTACCCTTAACAGAAACTTGAGAAAAGATGTATTGAAACTTGAGAAAAGCTGTATTTGAACCAAAAATTGTTTAAGAGGACTTTGCATCAAAACTCCACTTTGAAAAATCATCAGAAATGAGGAAGTGGCCAATGACAGCAATAAAATATTAAATATAAAGGGTCTTATGTCATACTTCTTAATTCTTAAAACAAAGTAAAAACTTGTTCCATCAGAACAACGGTGTTTCCACTCTCCTTTTCAAGCATATCTTCATGTGGACGAAAATCTGAACTGCAGAACTACTTATGATGTAACATGTCAGAGATATCTGAAGAGGGTCAAGAAAATATTTTATGTGACAAGGATATACAGTATTTTTGGAGTTTCATGGGAAAACATGCTTTCCAAAAGGCTTCAGACTTTGATAGTTTCCTTTCAGGACACTGACGGAACTGAAAACAACTGAAAATTCTCCAGCAATGTAACTGTCATAAACAAGATCCAGGAAGCACAGGGCTCAACAGTCACCTCATGTAACTCTCTCCCTGGAGCCTCTGACAAGGAAAAGGATGCACCGGGAATAGTTTGTGGCAGCCAGAGAGCTGGCCAGGTTATAGCAACTACTAAAAATTATTCCTGGTTACACCAGAGCTGCTGTTGGAAAGATGAAATAGCCCTTATTTCCACCACCACACATTCCCTCCCCTTCCTCCACACCCCACCCAAAACAGCTCTGTTACATTTTTTTTTTAATTTTGCATTAAAATAATAGGTACTACACAGGAAATGCACCTCCACTTTAAAAACAAACACGTTTTCCTTAAACAGTATTCAAGTCAGATCTAAGTCGGTGCTGGGACTGCACCTAGGCCACTTGCATATTGTACAGTGACAGTACTAAATAAATACTTCAGAAAAGCAGCAAAGCAGCATTACTTATTTTTGCATTAAGGCTTAAGTATTTTTCCTGCTTTTCAAAAGCTCCACAGGATGAGGAGAAACTGCTGAAATTCCCTCCAAATCCCCTAGCTGCTCTCTGTTCTTCAGTTTCATGAACTGTAAGTAATGGCAACTTCAAACACTAAAAATGGAACTCTCATCCAGTCTGTTCAGAAATGCACAATTGGAAAAAAAATTAAACAAGCGACACTATATAAAGCACAAGGAAGCAAAAGCAGTGAAATCATTTGAAACCATTACAAGAACAATTTTTAAAAGTCCTAAAAATAGAATAAGTACAAAAATACATGCAACACTGGAGCACACTCAGCAACTTCTGTGAAACATTCCATTTTATGAAAAAACTGATAACTATTGCTCAAGAAACAGAAACAATGTAGTCTACTTGCATGACAGTCTGGTTTGGTGCTTGGCATCACAGCTTTCAATAAACCCATGCCACTGCATATGTGGCAGTTATGTTGAAAAAGTGATGGGGATATAGGTAAAGCTACTAATATTTGCATTAGGTTATTCCAGTTGCAACTTGTCTCTCACAGTTCATAACCTAAAATTCAGTGCATTGTCAATAACCCTCTTCTTCCATTTAATTTTCATTGACAAAAAATACCATATTCCAAAAGTCTCTAATTTTTTAAAGCCAGTGCCAAGTTTGATTTTCTCTAAAATATGGTGAGTACAAATATAGAATTTTAGCATATTTAAAGAAAACTAGTTATGTATTTACCTGTATTAAAAACTGAGAAGACAAATAGCAGGCAGTCGGCCATTCATAAAGAAATTATTCAATATTAACATGGTCATAGTATTAATGAATTCCTAATGAGATAATGCTGCTTACAACTGGTTTTCCATGAACAGTTTTCATGGTGTTACGCAGTGGACAGGCATATCATTTAAGCAGCAGCTGAATACTATAAAGAGATGGAACCCTCTATTTACCCACCGGCCACGAAGAAATCACAGAGCTTCATACACTCTTGAGATGGAGCGATCTCTCCAGTGGCAAGATACAACCATCACACTATGTTACCACGGTGCATTTCCTGCACGAGGAATTACAGATGTCACATATTTTATGTGCTTTAGATGTTATACCAATATAGTATAAAGTTTTCCATTACAGGCTTCTCTTTCAAATATATTTGGAAGTGTTTTTAAAAAAATGCAGCTTGCCAAATTCATACCGGGTACAGAAAACTAGAGTGAAAAATCTCTTGTTGGTTTTCACTGTGAAACTTAAGAAGTTTTTTGAAACTATTCCAAGATGTTAATTTCAAGACACTCACTAGGCCATTTTGTTAAAAAGAATGAAATTTCTTTTTTAAAAATGTACTTCTAAGTACAGAATCTCAAATCAACTTCTAAAACCAGAATTAAACTTATATTTTCTTCTTTTATAGGACTTCTTGAAATAAAAATATTTTTAATATACATGTGTAATCTTAGATCATTAGGTGAAAGAAAACTCCACACTAATGTCTGAAAAGTGGCCTTATCTCTCAGCCCATTTGCCCTTTATTATTTATTAAATCCCTTAATTACGTAACTATATGAAAAATCACAGTAAAGTTCAAGGATGCTAAACCAAATAATTTTAATCAGACAAAAGATCTTGCTTATTTTTTGACTGAAGTTTGCATAGTGAGGGAGATAAATTATTTTCTATGGCCATGAACACTTGCAGTTTGTGTTTATAAGCTGATTTAAACTTTTTAGCTCTTGAGCATCCAAGCTTCAGTGAATATGTATCTAGACATCACTTAATCACTTAATATCACTTTAAGAAGGTTTTGTGCTTTTTTTCTTTAAAGTGTGGGCACAAAATATAAAAACTGATTTAAGTTAACCACTTTGCTGTAAATTCAGAATGGCGCATAAGTAAAACAGGTAACTTCAAACACTGTGGTGGATCTAGATTACAATTCCAATTAGGTGCAGAAGCTTTCCATGTCCCAAAAGGTCAATCTAATGATCAAATGACAAGAAATTTTGTTATATTAATTTTTTAAACAATTCATAATACAGACAAGTTTCTCTATAGCTCATGTTGAAGTTTCTACTTACAGTCTTAATATGGGGGCCACCAGAACAAAGTAGGGTGAACAAAACATGTTCCAGTTGGACTGTTTTCATGCTTGTCCCCAAATGTAAAGCAGCACTTTTCTTTAAAGATCTTCCGTTCTGTTTATGCTTAATTGTAAACAGCAGGGACTCCCTAATAAGTTTTTAATTTCAAAATCTCATATACCAACTGTTGTGATATCATCTGTCACTCACCTCAGCCACCTGCTGAGTCTCCACTACCTGCTGAGCCAGCACCTCCATATTGGTTGCCATGGTGAAACAAGACCATTAGAGAACCTGTTTGGAAAGATGCCAGCAACCTCCATCAGGCACAAAAGTTTGGGTTTTTTCTTAGTATTAAAGCTCGCTCTGCTATGACTTTTTGAAAATTTACAACTCTGCTTGAAATATCTAGCAAATAAGAGAAGGTGCCATTGATGTGTGTGCGCGCGCATACATACATACACATAAACATATATGGGACATGCATACTATTCAAACTGCTGAAGTACAGTTATTCTTTTACTTAATTAAGCCTCTAATATACTCTTTCCAGTCCATTATTTAAGCTGTAAAGAAGAGATGTTAATTTCATAAATGAGAAAGGACTAATTTCAAAGTCAAGTTCTAATGCAGCTTGCAGAATTCATAGATCTCAAAGGCACTTTCCTCAGCTCAGGCAGGAGAAACCTTGCCGTTAAACTGCTTCTACCCCACATGCTGAACCAGGGAGGAGCAAGCTAAGAATGCTGCTTGGCATTTAATTGAGTCATTCCATCAAACCACCATGTTCATCCATATTCTTAAGAGTAATCTTACGCAATAAGGGAAATAAACAGTTTCATCTAAAATGTATCTTCCATTATTTAGGCTATTTCTTTATTATAATGTGATACTGCAGAGTCATTTCATCCTATTCCAAGTAACTCCACCTTCAACTTTAGGGTTTAGAAAAAAAATACAAAGAAATCAAAGACAAAGAAACAATAAAAAACCACTTTCAATATATTTTTAATTATCATTATTATGGATGTATTTCTTCCAAGGTAAATGTAATTAAGATTTCCAATTAATACATTCAGTTTTTAATTGTGACTTGCTAATTATAGGGCTAGACTTCAGATTCTGATTCAGGCGTAGGTAATAAAAAGGCATTTCTGGATGCTGGCTTATTTGATGTTTCATTGGAAACCTCTGTTTAAAATTGCAAAGCAGTCGTTTAATATAAAATTTAAAAATACAGCACACAATAGCAACACAGGTAGCAGAAAAACGTATGCATGTCTCTCTAGCATCCATTCAAATGTAACTGCTACAAAGCTAACATTGTTAAATATGTCAGAATTCATTAAATGGATCCACTTATATTGTGACAAATGTGAAAGTAATTTTGTATATGTCAAGTATAGATTATTTGTAACAATGGATAATCAAACTGGAGACATCCCCATGGAAATTGTATTTATGCTAGGTTCTCCTACAGCTCATCATTATTTTATTGAAGTGTTGACTTGATTAAGACTATAAACCATTTCCACCATACTCAGCTTATGGATGGTTTCTCAGTTGTTCAATGGTTCCTATTCAGTGTTTCCTCTTATTTTTTTTATGTTCAGCAAGAAGCACAAGAAGCATAATCATATGCTTAATAATGTGCTATTTTCTCAGCGCTTTATGATGACAGAAGCCCTTCAGATAGAGATACTTTGTTCATAATAGTAGCTTTCTGAGACACAAACCACAAGTGTTTGCTATAGAATGAGTCTGACAGATTTGCTGTTGTTGGTGCTATCACCAAGGCTTTTTGTACTTCCGACCTTCACAAAAGAACCTTAAGCTGAGGCTATCTGATCGAATCCAGCTGAAGCACAGAGACCATACACAGCCATGCCAAGCTTTTTAATGGTGTCAACTTTCAGAAGGCAAAATCAGCTTCCTAGCAAAAGCCCCGAGCAACAGTTTGTAAGGCAACCACAACAAAACCTCCCAAATCAACACAAGAGGTGAAATTTAAAACCTAGAAGAGGCACCAGGAAATTATTTTCAGCATAACAGGGTGGCAGCCAGCTCAGTATATGCTGTCCAAAACACAGTGTAGAATCAGTAATCTTTCCCTAAGCTGCAGTGAAACCTCAGAAGCAAGCCATAAATTCAGCTTGAGAGGTTCTAAGGGTATGGCCCTACTGACAAAACATGGCAAACGGCCGAATTCAAACTTAGTGAAATTTTTCCTGTGTCTTAATGAAACGACGTTCTTTACGCTGTGAGCTCGACTCGGCTACACCGAGCGGCCTGCAGCAGGCTGCATCGGCGGGACGGGCGGGGAGCCCGGACAGGGCCCAGCCCTGTCGGCAGTCTCCGGCACATTGTCCCGGCGGCAGGACCCGACCCACCGACCGAGCGGAACACCGCGAGCGGCGCCGGCAGCGCGCCGGGCCTGCCGCATCGCCATTGGCTACGCCGCGCGCGCCGCCCATGCCCATTGGTTGCGCCGCGCCCCGTCCGCTGCTGAAGGGCCTTCGGTAGCTCCCCGCCGCGTGCCGCCGAGACACGCCCCCGGCCCGCCCCCAGGCCCGACCAATGACCTCACGACAGACGCAGCGCTCCACCGCAGATCGCCCATTGGCCGAGCCACCCGCTTGTAATAGTGGCGGTACCGCCCCTCGAGGAGAGGGAAAGCCCCCCGGGGATTCACTGAGCACAAGATGGCGGCGCTGGCCGCCAGCCAGAGCCCAGGCGGGGCTGCTGCCGCCGCCATTAGGCCCCTTCCCCTCCCCTCCGGTACAGCCTTGTGTCCGCCTAGAGGAGGCCCAGGCATGGCAATGAGGAAGCGGCCGGTAAGATGGCGGCGGTTTCAGCCCCGTATGCAAAGTACCCGCCGCCCCCTCCCCTCCGCCCTCCCGGTGGCAAAGGTAAAAGGGTCGGGTTCAAGCCGCCGCCTCCGCCTGCTCAGACTCCATCTTCTGTCTCTCTGGGTGTCCCGCGCTCATCATCGCCGCGACCATCGCCCTACACCCCTTGGACAGCAGACTCTGCTCACCGCGATCAGACCAGCTCCGACCTCAGCCGGCCCACGCTGCAACCAGCGGCTCCGGCACGGGATTGCCCCGCCGATCGACCCAGCACGCCACAATGATTGTTTCCTCTCTCTCCAGGAGCTGTAGACCAGGCCAGACCACGGCCGGTGCTCGCTTACCAGACAAATACCGGAGCCGTGCAATCCCCCTCCCCTAAACCCATCGTCAACCCACCCCTCCCCTCGCGGGGGTGTCCAGAGTAGGGCCCTCTGCCGCCTCCCCGCGCCCCCTCCCTCGTCCTGGCCCCCCACGAGACAAACCCAGCAGGCCGCTTCAATTTTAAAAAATGTTTTTTACCTCAGGAATGGGCGCCAAAGGTGCAGTGGCGGTGACCCGACCGGGCCCGGGCAGGCCGGTGCCCAGCAGCGGCCCTCCCTCCCCCCGCGGGGGCTGCAAGGGGCTGTGGGGCCCGCGGAGGGGAGGGGGCCGGGACTGTGTTGGGGTCGGGCGTGTTTTGTTGTGTGTGCCGTGCCCTGTGACAGGTCAGAGTTCGTGACCCCACCGCCGCCGCCCGGTAGCGCGTCCCCGCTTCCTCTTCCAGCGCCAGCCCGGCCGCGGCCCCTCCATCCCCCGCGGGGCGGGGCCGGCGGCGGGGAGGGGCTACCGGGCTACCTGGGCCTCCCGAGCCTGCCGAGCCCTGCACCGCTCCGGCCGCGCCGCGGAAGTGCCGCCGGGAGCCTGGCCTCCGGGGCAGCCAGGGGAAGGTACGTTCACCGCCTTTGTCCCTCTCGCTCGGGAGGCTCTTCAGCAGCCGGAAGCCCGAGGTCGCGGGTTGGCGGTTGCTGTCCAGTGCGCTGATGGTATTGATGTTCCAGGTGAATCTTGGTCCTCGCTGAGGATGCAGTCAAAGGTGGCCTCACAATTGAGCAAGCTCTCACAAACGCCGCCGCCAGACTGTTGAGTTTTTATTTAATTTTGTAAAGTCAATGTCATTGATTAGGGCTCTTATGGCAAAGTTGGCTGTGAGTGAGGTATGTTGTGCCTTCAAACACAAATAGACATGACACAAGTTTGGGTGTAGCTGAGGTGGTTTAAGAGTTTACCACCTGTCAATGCTTGTCTTCTTACAGGCTATCGGATGTTCACTCCCTGTCATAACTAGCTATCCTTAACCTACTCATATCAAAATGTTCTTAATGCTTCTAGTAGGTTTCCCTTGACTCTAATAATTTTTACAGAAGCTAATTTAAGGAGCAGTTAGATGAATAAGATAACACCTGAAAGAAAACATATGGAAGAGAGAGCAGTTAAATGCAACAATCACAGAAACAAGAAAACAAGAGGTGCTGTTGACTATTCAGTATGTATGCTTTTTTTTTTTTAATTTTTCTTTGGAAGGTTGTTTGTAGTTTTTTTTCTTAGAACTGACTCCTTGGGGTAAAGGTGTGATTAATGTACTAGACCTACAAATTACAGCCTTACTTTCACAGACCAGAAATGAGTAAAGCATGTGATGTGCAGATATGTTTGCAATACACAAATAAAGGAAAATGTTTCAAAAATGTCTTGGGTGTTTATTGCTGTAATGTTAAATACATGAAGAAATGTCAAATTCTCAAAATATGGACGTGCATACCTTTAGAAGCAGATATTTCTTTTAACTTCTTAAAATATACATCAAAGTGTGACCAAATGAAAGGAAAAATGGAAAATGCTAAAGCCAAATATGAATGGCTGCTTTCCCCCCCTCAGTGTTTCCTAATGGGCAAGTTGAGGAAAGGTTTAGAAGGCAGGAGGATTTGTCTCCTCCATCTTCCTTGTTTCTGACAGGAGAAAGCTTTGCAGCAGTTTTACTCTGAGCTCTGGTGGAGAGTAATCATGCTTGCTGTACAGCTCCACCACACAAACTAAGGTTGAGGAAAGCTGCATTAACATTGTGACAAATTTCACTGTGGTTTTTGCAACAATTTCAACGAAGTATAGAACAACAGTGTATGCCCTTGTTTAATAAGCAAGATTGTATTAGATAATGCTGAAATTTGCTAAATTTATATATACAGATATATAAAGGAGTGTTAGTAAAAACTGCTTTTTGGCCATAGCTATGACTGGACAGAAATTAATAGAAGATGCCAGAGGTGGAAAACCTCAAAGAACACTGAGATTACTCTACAAGTCAAGGTTAATAACAAGACTGGCAGCAAAGAAAATAATTATACCTGTCTACCGCACAGTGGTGAGCTTACTGTGGATTGCAGCCACAGGATAACCCAGTCACTCATTTTCCCCTCCTCTTTTATAGCAGGATGGGGAGAAAATGACATGAAAAAGCTCATAGGTTAAAATAAAGACAGAGTGATCACTTAACAATTACTGTCGTGGGCAAAGCAGACCTGGGGGAAATGTATCTAACTACCAGTTAAAATGGATGTGGATGGTGAGAAAGCCTAAAATTAACATACCACCTTCTCTAGCCACCGCTTTCTGCCAAGTGTCGTTTCACTCCCTCTCCCATCCAGCCCTCAGGATATGGGCGATTCCAGCCGGCATACATCAGCTCCTGCTTGCCCTTCTGCTCCTCATGGAAGGCTCCTGTCGTCATCCCGCAGTCCTGCCCGCGAGCGAGAGCTGCACCGAGGGCCGCCCTCGTGACGGGACAATGGGCTGCCCTCCTCAGGGCTGCTCTTCCCAGGACTGCTCTCCTGACGGGACAACGGGCTGCTCCCCTCAGGGCTGCTCCCCTGACGGGACAACGGGCTGCTCCCCTCAGGGCTGCTCCCCTCAGGGCTGCTCCCCTCAGGGCCGCCCTCGTGACGGGACAACGGGCTGCTCCCCTCAGGGCTGCTCCCCTCAGGGCTGCTCCCCTCAGGGCCGCCCTCGTGACGGGACAACGGGCTGCCCTCCTCAGGGCTGCTCTTCCCAGGACTGCCCTCCTGACGGGACAACGGGCTGCTCCCCTCAGGGCTGCTCCCCTCAGGGCTGCTCCCCTCAGGGCTGCTCCCCTCAGGGCTGCTCCCCTCAGGGCTGCTCCCCTCAGGGCTGCTCCCCTCAGGGCCGCCCTCGTGACGGGACAACGGACTGCCCTCCTCAGGGCTGCTCTTCCCAGGACTGCCCTCCTGACGGGACAACGGGCTGCTCCCCTCAGGGCTGCTCCCCTCAGGGCTGCTCCCCTCAGGGCTGCTCCCCTCAGGGCTGCTCCCCTCAGGGCCGCCCTCGTGACGGGACAATGGGCTGCCCTCCTCAGGGCTGCTCTCCCCAGGGCCACTCCCCTGACGGGACAACGGGCTACCCTCCCCAGGGCAGCCCTCCTGGCGGAGCACGGGCTAGCCCGAGGAGGCCTCTCCTCGGGCCGCAATTCCTGCCCGGAAAGAGTGAACTGCTCCCAGCCTTAGCTGAGAAAGGATTGTGATGGTGGTCAGTTTCAAACGCACCTGCTGATAACAAGGACGTTTTAGCTCCTCCCATTAAATAGGATAATTGCCTCAGAAGAAAAAATGAGGCAGCTACAAAGCTGCCATGCAAAAACAGAAGGGAAGAGACCCTGCAGAAATTGTTTCCTGCCCAGGAGAATGGACTAAATTCCCTATGGAACAGAGGTAAGATGTGCGTACTTCCAGGGAGGGAAAGAGGCTCTAGGCATGGAAGGAGAGGACCTCTACAGTGAACGTGTGGGCCGCAAGAGGCCAAAGCTCTCTCTCTGGCCATGGTGGTGGCAGTAAAAGTACATAATGGACTAAGAGGGATTAAAACTTGATGTGTGCCATGTAGTATAAAATATAAATAGATTTTGAGGTTATTCATGTGTTTTGAATGTTTGGGATAGACAGTACTGTAGAGCTCGGTTGTTTGGGGTTTTTATTAAGTTCTCATTTCAGTTGTTTAAAATTTTCTGGGAGCTTTCAAGATAAATTGTCAGAGCAGAACCAATACTTAGTATAGAAGAATTCAACAATTACAAGTGACTGACAAAGTTTTAACAGAACTGTTTGGTCTTGTTAATACCACATTCAATTTAAGTCTCTCTTTTAAATGTTAGCAGATGATTTTTAAAGTGTGAGTCCTCATGCCTTTCATTTGGGTTTGTGCGTGGCTGGGCCGTGTAGAAGGAAGCTGGTGACCTCCAACAAGTGGGAGGTTTGCCCTCATTTGTCCATGTTTGTCTCTGAGTAAAAGTGAGTTTGCTGTCCGCTGTAGGTTTTGTTGATTGCAGAAAAATATCACTACATAAAATCATTAAGGCTGGGGAAGACCTCCATGATCATCAAGTTTTACCTTTGACCTCATACCACAATTCCCTGGAGTCTAGAAACTTTCTTGTCAGAATTTGATGAAAAGTGGTGTCACAGTTTTACCCAGGCTGAAGAATCATACTGCTTTTAATACACAGAAGCTTGTATGTTATGTTCCTAAGTTATTTGTGGAGTTAGACTAGTGTTTTTTCCCTTAATATTTAAAGGAATACCTTTTCCCCTCACTGAATATTGTCTCCTTCTTTCACCTTCCCAAGCAGTTATATTCACTTAATGTTGTTACAGCCAGCATAGTTTTTACTGCTTTTGTATCAAAGCAGCATGCAAATAGGAAAGCCTGGTTGGTATTCATAGCTGTGTGGCAAAAGCAGCAGAGAACCAGCTCAGGAAGGGTAGCAGTCCAAGGTCTTGACCAGCAGTGCTTGAGTAAGTGGTATAGCCTCTTGTCATGTTGGTATTCTCCATCTCCAAATGACTTGTACTTTGATTTGAAAAAGAATTTAATAACTTTTAAGATTTAAGATTTTTAACTAGGCATATACCGTAAAATAGGTCTAAATATTATTTGCAGATATTAACTAATAACCTTAATGTTTTTAAATAAATCAATTAACAAACAGAAGAACTCTGAAACAAGAAATGGCAGAAGCTTGATCCCAGGTGTTGGCTGAGCAGCTTGTACATTGTGGCTTAGTACTAAATTTTTTATCGTATTTGTGAAGACATGGAACAAAATTTTGTTTTAAAAGAGTAATATTAGCGTTAAATTAGTAAGAAAAAGCTGTGTAAGTAAATGTCAGGTAGTAAACTGAGTATACACCCCTATTATAATATGTTAGCATTTTCTAAAAGGTGATTACTGAATAACTCTGAAATTAAAATTTCTGTCTCTGGTGCCTATTAGCTTTTCTCAAATTCAGTTAACAGTAGGACTGAAATTGTGAGGACATTTTCTTTTTTTTCCTCTTTATGCTGCATTGAGACCATTTGTATCTGTAACTGAAGTCAAGATGAAGTAAAGTAGGTGGGCTTTACAGAAGGTAAATCAGTGTGATTGAAACATGTCATCATATCAATTAGGTGTAAATCCTGTTTCTACCAGAAGGCCTCCAGTACCATCTTCAGATTTGATGTTTTTTCTTATTTGTCAGAGAACTGTTCAATAGGCAAGTGTCTGTTAACAGTAACTGAAACTGCAAAGCTGGAATTAAAGAAGGTAATAATGGTGTAAAGGAAAGGCCTGTAGAACTGCAGTTATGTTTTGCTCTTTTATTTCTCTACATTACTTTAACCAATGTTTAATAGCACTGTATCTTATTTTTTACAAAATATTTTCATGTTAATTTCCTGCTTCCAGCTGAAAGCTTCATACAACAGTCACTACATGTCAGCACCTAAATCTTCATAATATTGTCATTCTCTAGTGAATTTTGTTTTGTTTCAGACCATGGTTAGAGATCTTGCTCTGTATTCAATGTTGTCTTATTTTTCTTGTTAGTGCAAAATGTTTTCAAGGGGGGATAAACATTTACAGTGTATTGGTAGCAAGGCCATGGCTCTACATGAAACAAAGTTAACCTTGCTGTTCATCCATTAATTAAAGAATACAAAAGTTTTATTTTTCTCATTCTTGGTTTCTGTTTGCACATGATAATATATGCTTAATGGAATGGTCAAAGTCAGATGGATAAAAAAAAAACAACCCCAAAATGAGCTTTTTATTTAGTGGTAGATGTGTATTTGTTTCTTTAAGCTTGTTTATCCTGGTGATAAATTGACCTACCTTACCATTTGATATATATTATAGACCTTTAAAAAGTATGGAAAATTCTAAAAAAATTGTTAGGGTCAAAAATTCAGATCTCCATTAAGTTCCTTGAAGAAAGGGAAAAATAAAAGCAATAAAAATTCCCGCCAATATAATTTAATGTAAGTAAATTCTTGAACATGTTATTTTTATATAAAGATATATTTTAATCGTAGATGTAATTCTGTTCCTCAGTTAAATATTATGACTGAGGACAAAATCACTGTATTGCAATGATTAGAACATCACTTCTCAATCTTCTTTATAAAAACTCCCACCTAAAACATAAAAAACCCCACCGCAACAACAATAACCAAAATAACAAAACCAAAAAAAAAAAACCCCACACAACAAAAAAAATCCAAACCCAAACCAAACAAAAAACCCTACCCCCAAACTCCGGAGATCTGTATCCTCAGCTGGTGTAAAACACCACAGCAGTCTGACATAGGACAGGTGTGGCCACAGGAATTCCAAATTACTCCAGCAGAGCAGGTTCAGACAAGTGCATTTCAGTCCACCCAGCATATTTCAAATGCTGTACTGGTTATGTGGACCAACTTTTGATGACATTTTTCTTAACAAGAACAGCAGAAACAACAGGAGTTTTGAAAATAAAGATACAGTATTTAAATAGATGATAAAAATCTTAACACTACTAGGTAGATGTGTTAAATAAAAACTGTCTGTAGTTTAATAATAAATTAAAAATAACCTTTGGGTTTGAGTCTGAAGTATTTAGAGAGATATAATTCAGCATCTGGCTCTGTAGAGTTACTGGAGTGCATTTCAAAGTACTGCAGTGATATGAAACTAAACCTTTAATGTAAATTATATGGTGATTTGTGTAAAATTATAAATTGATAGTAAGTAACTATGTTGGATCACAGAGAAGTGTTGGTAGACCAGGTAAATTGTATTTTTCCATCATTTTCTGTGGAAGCAATTTAGAATACGCAGGGCATAATTTCATTCTGGTGCCTGTTAATGGACAATTAATAAATCAGGCCACAGAACTCCTTAGAAACATGAAGAAAATGAGGCTGTAGTTCAATAAAAAATGATAAAGTGCTTTAAATGATCATTTGTTGTTTACTGCATTATTTCTCATGTCACAGTAGACAACAAAACCAACACAATGAGATACAATAGTGCTCTGGAATAAGTAAAACTGAGTCTGTTACTTACTGTAGTCAATATTTCCAGGTCTTGATGTTAAACTTAGTTTACTGTGGGATCAGAAGGGAAGCTTATAGTACAGGCTGAACTTGCACAGACATAAAGATCACCATAAATAATCTCTTATCTTGATATTTTCATTTGCAACAATGTGTATGTAAGAAGGAAGAAAAAGAGCAAGTTGGAAACAGTTCAGATCCAGTGTGTGGGGCCAGCGGGCCTGAAATACATTGTTCAATGTTGTAAGTCAGAAGAGTGTTGCTGGAAATGTATAGAAATCTGAGAATTTATTCCAAGTTCATTGAGTGAAAGCTGCTATAATATGGACGCTTCTTCCATGGCTTCAATCCACCTGAAAAGTAGAGGAAAGAAAAATGGTACATACAAATTTTTTTTTTTTTTTGCATTTTAAGAAAAATAAGTACTTTAAGAACATAAAGCATTGAAGAAGACTATATTTTCCATCCCAGCTCTAATGAGGAACAATAGTTCTGTGATTAAAGTGGGGAGCAGAGTACTGGGACTCTTGCTTTCTAGTACAATCTTGATCAGTCATTTATTGTAAAATCTCAAAGTCAGTGCTGTCTTAGAATAGGAAAGATGAATATGGCAAAGTATGATTTAAAGCAACAAAACCTCCTATAAATACTAATTTCTTTTTTTGTGTGTCTTGGGGTGCTGGGTTTTTATTACAAATCTTGTGGCTATCTTATTATGTGAAAGCAGTAACATTAGAGTGGGAAATCCAAACAATTATTTGTGGATGAGAAAACTAAGAAATGGGTAAATTTAACATATAAATTAGAAGGTTTTTCTACAGTAATCACTTTTGACAGACTTCTATCTATGACTCCTGAGGCTCAGTCTCTACCTACAGAAGGGAGCAAATTCTCCTTCCTGAAGGAACTGAAAAGCACCAGGTAGATTTTTAATGTCAGTCAGGCCAGTCACATGCAATCTGGCTTAATCAAAATTCTGAAAGCTGTTTTTTCATCTGTTACAAAGGTGTTCTGAAGTGAGGGAGGGACAAATCCTCACATAAGCTCACTGGCTGATGTGGAAGTCTATCCCCATACCTATGTGCTGAATTGTTATCCTCTGCTCGGAAGCTATAAAAGAGGGTCTGCTTGTGGTAGAGATGAAAAACTGTATCCACGCTTCCTTCCTCCTTTTCTGGGGCAATGGTGAAACCCAACAAAGGCAAACTTTCTGTAGCAACTTTGTCCTGAAAGTGAAGAAGCGAACCAAAATGTAGAGAGAAGGCTTGTAACAGTTTGAGGGCTCTTTCTGAAAAGCAAATGATCCAACCCTTCTGTGACAGTTCTGCAAAAGCGGTAGTGTGGATGTTCTGCTGGACACATGGCTTTTAACCCAAACAGGAGCAGTGCCTGTGTACTGCACATGTTTTATCTACTCTGAGTCTTGAACACTAGCTCTCAAAGTCCAGTTCTTCATAATCATCCATGTGGCCATGAAGGTCAAATTAGCCATTCATTTAATGGCTGCCTTTGACATTAGGGTCCAGGAGACAAACTTGAGATTACTAAGAGTACAGCAGCAGTTCTGAAAGGCTGAGACTCACTTCCAGTTATGTTTATTTCAATCATTTTTATTTGCTGGCTGCAAGTAGTGGTTCTTTTGGTACCTTGTCATTTCTTTTCACAGCATGAGTGACTTTTTTAGAAATCTGCTCTTTCTCAAGCTGCACACATGCTTTCCAAAAGGCTGCTTGGAAATTTCCTAGTTAGTAATGCAATTAATCATTAATTTACTCCCATGAATTTAGCTTGGCAGACACAGCTTTGTACGAGTCAAAGAAAACCATAAGTCTTAATAAAATTGCAGTTAAGCTGTTACTGATAGCTGCAGTTTTTGGTCACTATGTTTAGGTAGATTATATGTGTATACTGCCTTTGTCTCTGCTTTTAGAAGATAAATTGCAGCCTAGGAATGTAAAATAACCCATTATTGCCTTTTTCCAATTGCTAAATGAGAAATAATCACTTTTAAGGTTAAAAGAGATAAGGCAATTGTGTTGGATACAGAATTTGATGCTAACGGTCTGAACTGCTGGCTTTGGCCATGAATCCTTTTGTGACTCAATCGCCTCATCTGTTTAAAGGGGATAACATTGCTTCATGTAACCAGCACAGGGGTGGTGGCGATTCAAGTTTAAATATCTGATGTTTGCAAAGTATTCTAAAGGCTTAAAGTACCAAGCATTGCTTTGACAGGTTTTTGTATTCTATATCCTTTATTTGAGCAAAATGAATTTTTATGGTTTTGCTTATGAAATCTGTCAATTATAACCAAACTTTATATCACACTTCAAGTTCATCTGTATTACAGCTATTATATAATAAGAAAAGGGATAAAATACATAAAAATGATCTAGCTGATACCCAGCCTCCTTGACTGTAAGGAAGAGCTTGCAGGCCAATACAGAAGGCATTGTTCTCACTTCTGCCTCCTGTCTTTCTCTGTTGGTGCTAGTTGGACAAGCATGTCTTATTTATATTTGCCAAACTACAAGATCCTCCTCCCCACCCAAAATGGATCATAGTACTCTCCCTCTACAAAAATATGTGACAGTTACTAAGTGCACCAGAGAATATGGAAGGATCTTGAAGTCTTTAGGTGTAAATATGTATGTTAAGGTTCCCAGTGGTTGACAATTTAAAATAGTATGAATAATAAGAAATCAAATAATGAAGGGCAGCATGTGACAGGTCCAGGTAGGACTGTGGCCAAGTCAGTCTGTTAGGACCCGGTCTCAGTAGCAGGTAGTTGGAAGAACTACCATTTATACCTTTCCCATTTACTGGTCTCCTGCCTGTAGGAAGCAAAGAAGGAGTCTCGGATAGAAAACTATTTCAAGACAGATTACACAGTACCTCGTTTGCTAGGTAGGTGTAGAGGACTTTGCCTTTGATAACAAACCAGCGTTTCTTCCAGTGTCTTTTGCCTCCCTTACATCTGCTGAGGTAACCACTTATGGTAGCTCCCTCTCCTGAGGCTGCCACCTGGAGCACAGAAGGAGAAATCAGGATTTGTAACAGTAAAGTTTTTTCCCCTCTTGATTATGCATGTTTGCATCACACCAACCACTAAGTGAAACCTTAAAAGTATTGATACAGAAAAAATATAAGCATGCTATTATTGTTCTTTTTAACTGTTTGAATATTTATAGGTAAACTTAATTCTCAGTTACTCCAATGGAAAATATGCAGTTGAGTTATTATTGAGGTCAGTAAGATTACAGTTGTTTTCTGAAAAGCCAAATTTGTCCCTTTTCCCACATCTGGTGGCTTTGGGGTGCTTTTCATATTTTAAAAGTACATGCTTCCAGAAGTGAAGTAGAGTCTTGTAGCTGAACACTTTTAAGACGTAGGTATATATAGGGCCTTGTCATGTTTTTATATTAATTTATGTTAATCACTTTGGTAATGACTTGGTTTCATTTTTGAAATAATATTTCTGAGAAGACTTGCTCCTCTTATAGAAATATTTTGAAGTCTGAAGGCTTAATGTTCTCAAAAATCCAGGTTTTGAGTAGATGGAACTATACACATGCACACATAGAATGCAGTGTGCATCATTTGTTACAGCAGTAAACTATAGTAGTATTGGATTTGGAAACAAAGGACATAGATTCAAAAGCAGCTTTTGTAACACTGATACAAGAGATGATTGAGAATTAAAATAGCAGTGTTTTGCAGCAGCACAGAAATGTTCCACGACATGGAGTAATGCTATTGTGAGATAGTTCATGTTAATAAAGATGTGCTGCTTCCCTGTGGATAAAAAGGTGATGCTTTTTTCCTCATGGGGTTGAAATTCTGCCTGCTAGTTCTTTTAGTACTCAATTTGTGTGTTTGTATTACGTGCTTGTATCTTTGGCACAGTTTCATGAACAAACCTCAAGAAATTGTGCAGTGTCTCAACTGCACAATGAGTTCAGCAAAATGTTTGCACCCTAGTCTCTTTAATACAATGATAAATGCCTGCAGAAATGGGAGTGCCTTACTGTACTCAAGTTCAGTGGGCAGTTTAGCTACCTAGAATCAGTCATCAACATGATTGGCACCTTGTTCCTGGAAAGAATACTAACACAATTGGAGAAATCATGTCCCCATTGAAATTAGTGGAAATTTTGTTTACATTGGCAAAGTCAAGATTTTACCCATTTGATTTGAAATAGTTTTGTTTGAACTGGAAGGGAAGTGCCTGGTGAAACATGCACGCTCTTGAATTGGCTGCCAAGGACTACTCACTAAGTAAGTCTGTTTCCTAAGTAAGTGTTATTTTATTTCTCTTGAAATCAAAGATTTTAGAAGTAAGGGCCTTCTTAAGAAAGGTAACTGATGACCAGTATATCATGCTCTGTTGATCTGCCCTCTTGTTCTGACTAGTGCCCTGAAAGCATTTTAGTTTTTTCAAGATTTCATAGGCTGATGAGCAAATTAAAGTACCATACTCTCCCACTCTCTCAGTGGGCTCAAGACACTTCTGTGGTATCTCCAGAGCTCAGAGTATTTTTGTGAACACTACTGTGAAAAGCAAAAAAAAAAAGAAATTGCACGATGAAAGTAAACCAAGGCATGTATTGAGCCCACTGCACACAGTATAATTTAAAAACACAGCAGCTGAAATATGAGCACACACTTTTCTATAATTCCTTGCCTTTCTCAGGCAGCTTGGTTCCTACCTCCATGAGAGCTGAAGGGATTTTCTTCTGTTTCTTAAAAGATGAATAATGAATATTGTGGAAAACAGAGGAGAAGGCACTGCTTGAACACCTAGATGAAGCTGGAGGGAAGCTCACACTTAGTGGTCGCTCTGCAAGATTAAGAAAATTCAGAAAGGGAAGGGGGAAATTGATAAGTTGGTATATATCAGGCTAGGGTAGAGACACGATACACTAATATAAATAACTATGGAACATGCAATGCCTCCTTTACACACAGTTTTTACTTCAGCCTTTCTTTCAAATAACCTTTTAAAGTCTGATGAATGGGTTCCATGGCACCCTCAGTTAATGGTACTAACCTAAAGTTTCTTGAAAAGGCCTGCAAGAAAGCTGACAAAGCTCAAAACACAGCTTGTTTTCTTCTTGTTTAAAATGAGCATTAAGCAAATGGTTTTGACGTCTTTCTCCTTTATGTTCTGCAACACCTTTCCAGGATAGATTTACTAATGCAACATTCTTTCTGTATGAACCATTCATTATCTTTGAGTCGTACATGGGAGACAGTTATTCTGTATCTGAAAATTTCCATTAGGCCCATGTGTCTGAGTTAATATCTTCATGATTTCACTTCTGGCAACACATTATTTGAAAGCTCTTAGTAAGCATAGCATTAGTTTAGCACAAATCTTAGTTACTGTTTCTGGACACACATTGGCTTGGGGATGCTTTTTTTGGCTGTTGTGACAGCGTCTGTTTGATGTATTTTCTTGGCTAGCGTGAATTTCTTTAACCAGAAGGGAAAAAACGAAGCTTCATCTGTCCATGCCTTTTTTCCTGGCAATGTAGTAAGCTTACTGTTAGAGACTATCTACATGAGTAGTTGTGCAAGAAAATTATTTCCTGTTCATTCTCTGTTCATATATCTGTAACCCCTCACCCCCTTTTGTCTTTTATTTGGATGTGTACTTAAATCAGAAGAGACTTATACAGTAGGATAATAATACAAAGTTCTAGATAGGCAGTAGCTCTTCTGCTTTGAATTCATACTTTCATCTATAGCTAGATAAACTTGCCTTGTAAAGCATCTCTTAGTGACTCTGCACTTAGCTTTAGTATTTCTTTTTGTAAAAGCAACAACATGGATAAGGACAGTGAAGAACCACAAAGACATGTTTTATTTTAATGGATAATTAATTGGAAATGACAGGGAATAGTTATCACCTATAATTACATCACAAAATAAAATAGTTCAGTTAGGAAGAACCTACAACAATCTAGTCCAATTGCTTGACCAATTAAGGGTTGCCCAAATATTAAAACATGTTATTAAGGGCATTGTTTAAATGTCTCTTAAACACTGACAGGCAGGGGGTATAGACTACCCCTCTAGAAAGCCTGTTCCAATGTTTGACCACCCTCTGGTAAAATAAAGGTTTCCTCATATCAAGTCAGAGCCTTCCCTGCTGAAGTGCTGAACTTTTCTCATGTGTCTTGTCACTGGAGCAGAGGGAGAAGAGATCAGCACCACTGTTTCCATGTCTCCTCCTCAGGAAGCTTCTGAGAGCACCTTCCAGACTCCTTATCTTCAAAGGAGGCAAACTCAGTCCTCAGCTGCTCCTCGTAGGACATTGTTTTTATCATTATTCTGGTTTATCCAAAGGCTAAGGGAGGTCTCACAGAACTGGCTTATAATCATACAATCCCAGAATGTTTTGAGTTGGAAGAGACCTTAAACTTCATCTTGTTCTGTTGAAAGCGAAGGGAGACAACCCATCCTTGTTGATCAGCATCGACTCCGTTTTATTGATCCAAAATGCAGGTTTTTATAACCGTGTTAATTAGGCCATACATATTGCAAAACTCGAGCTCACGATAGGCTACAGAACAAACACTAACCCCTCCTTTTGTTTTCAATACCTGTGGTTTGTTATTGAATCCAAGATTTATTTTCTCACCCTGTTATGAAAGTTCTCAAGGCCTCCAAGTTATTGAAGACAGACTTGAGAACTTAGCTGTTTACAGAAACAGGCTGTGAGAATATGCTCCTCACAGCTGCCTTTTAAGCCAATTCTGAGCAAAATTCTCCAACATTGTTCCATCCCCTGACATGGGCAGGGATGCCTTTCACTAGACCAGGTGGCTCCAAGGTCGGTCCAACCAGGCCTGGAACACTTCCAAGGGACAGGGCAGCTGCAGCTTCTCCAGGAAACCTGTGCCAGTGCCTCATCACCCTCTGAGCAAAGAATTTCTTCTGTGGAGCTAACCTAAGTTTCCTCTGTTCCAGTCTGAAAAAACAGTTTGCTAAACTTGATTTTATGGCTCACTAAGCAGTTTTAGCTGCTATAGAGCCTGGCTCTCCCAGAACCTCAGTACACATGCCTCAAACTTGAAATGAGGAGTACTATTTAACAAAACACAATTTAGAAGGCAGGTCCTAAATCATCCCCATTATACAAGTAGGAAATAGATTTGTCAGTTTTGTCAAGAAGGAAGGAATCTTACCTCTTTTCTTAAGTTCCACATAGCAGCTATCACAGACTTTGGCTACTTGATCTTTGAGGTACTTCATAGGGTACTTGTTTCTTGAACAATTTCGACATACAATCTGTTTCAGCAAGAGGAGAGGCACATAAATACAATATAAGTTTATAGATATGCACATACAAAACAAATCCCCTGAGCTGGCTGGGAGAGGAAGTTGGATAGTGGACCAGACGTGACTCTCTCCTGAATCTGTGGCAGTCGGGAAACGCCTGCTGATTGAAATGTGATTGCTGTAGCTTTACACTGTTGCAAGCCAAGCAGAATTGGTCACTGCATTTGGTTGCACGCTATTGCTGTGTCCTTCTCTCCAGGAATTTACACCTTCCCACCACTGAATCACAGAAAGACTGCTTTAATATGACTTCTGTTTTCATAGCTTTGTAAGTAACATTGTTTTCTTAAACAAATTTGTGTGCTCCTCCAAACCCTGTGTAAGTACAGATTGATTTTCTCAGTGGAATTAGGAAAAAAGATTAAGTTAAACGTTTTTTTATCCTATCAAAAATTACTGTTGGTTTTATTAAAATAAATTTTAAAATCAGGTTAAAAGACAGCAGTGGTTTAAAACAGGACTGCAGTTTTATGTATACAGGCAAATCTCTTTAGTCAGAGGTCTAGGGATAAAACCAGGAAAGCTTATAGATCCCCTGAGCTTTAGGGCAAAAGGCAATAACTCTTTGGAGCAGAGAGGAAACAGTCCCTTTAAGTCACCGATCGAACCATGCTCTGCTGCTGAGTTTCTTCACTTTCCTTGGAAGATCATTTTGCCAGCTGTTACTAGGGACAGGACATGGAGTAGTTGTGCTACTGCTCTGGTCCAGAACAGAGCCTGTATTTTCAGTCGATTTCTTCATTGTCTCTAGAGCTAGCTGTGTGTTAGATAAAAGGGCTGCACTCAAAAACAATTATCCTGTCAGCCTTTAACAACTAGCTTTAAGGAGGTAATTTGACTTTAAGGAAAAGTTACTGTTATTCCTTCTAGTAACAGTAGAAACCTAACTAGCTAATTTAGCAAAGGGCTCACTGGTTCTATTAGAAGTCGAATTGTCATTTTGATGTTGCTACAAATTTTCGGGTTACAGCAGCGGCCTCCAGTGTCCTAGAGGTGTGAATAAAACCCCCTTGAGAAGCTGGCACAGCTCTTACCTTCCCGCAGGCATGGCAATGATGTCGCCTCAAAGTGAGGGTAAAGTCACAGCCACAGTTCATGCACATCATGACATGGGACACGGGCACCAGTGTAGGAGGCCTCTCACCCAAGGGTATTCCAAGCCTTTCCCTTAGCTTAAAATCAAAGAAGAATAAATGAAGAAGCATCCACACTTCCTAAGTCCACTTAGTCAGCCCTGTTGCATTACATACAATTCTCTCATTTCAGTCTACCTTCACCTACTAAGATCCCCAAATTTTCTCATTCTTAATGCACTTCTATAAGTGGCATACAGCTGCTTCAGCATTGAAAGACTAGCACACACTGCTGTTAAAGCGAGTCACAAAAAGTAAAAATCCACATAAATCTATTTTTGGTCAGGCCCTGACACTCTTCCACATCAGAAAAGTATCTGACTAATTGCATATGAAAATTGCAGGTAGGAACATGACTTAAAAACATCTTTTTGTTAGCAGCTTTTGAAATGATATCCAAAAAAAGCTCTACAACCTTAAATCGAAAAAGCCCTTGAGCTCGTTGTCATTACACCTTGGGACAGCTGTGTGATAAGGGAAGGGAGGATAAAGAAAACAGTAGAGCCAAAGATGAATTTACCCCACTCCAAATCTGATCCATGCTTTCTGGTTGATCTCAATATGTGTAAGCAGTTTTAGAAAATGTATTTACTGTTCCTAGTTCTTGAAATGCATCACATGGCAGTGATGTTCAGGTGCCTTTGCTCCAAGCCCAGGGAGCCACAATCAGTGTGGAACTAAATGCAAGCTAACAAGGTGTGCTACTTCAGGTTCAGCACCAAAGTATTATGAATGCCCCATTGGATTTCACAACTGCTCAGCATTTTGCACAAGTAGGACAAATTTTGTGCTTTTGAAGGATTGTTTCCTGTATGGAAATTAGGCTTCTGCCGACACACAGGATCTAAACACAGACAAATCAAATTCCTCCAAGTTTCTCAATGTGCACATTCAAGCTTATACCAGAGGCAGAGATGCAAAATAAATTATTGTTTCATTTGTTGAAAAAGGATTTGGTTTAGATTAAACTGACTCATTTCAAATGATTTTTCTGTGAAATATTTGAAAGTAGATTCGAATACAGGCCAGAAAAACAAGTCCGATTTGTTTTTGAATTAATTTTTTACTTTCTGATGTCTTAAAAAAATAATTCATAGAATGGTTGAATTTGGAAAGGAACTCTGAAGGTCACCTGGTTCAACCACTCTGCTCAGGCAAAGCCATGTAGTGGCAGTTGGCAAGAACCGTGTATGGGTGTCTTCTGAACATCTCCAAGGATGGAGACTCCACAACCTCCTCAGGCAACCCTGGGTGCCAATGCTCAGTCGCCCTCAGGGTGAAAAAGTGTTTGCTGCTGTTTAAAGAAATTTCCTGTGTTTCAGTTTGTGGCCACTGCCTCTAGTCCTGTTACTGGACACCACTGAGAACAGCCCAGCTTCTTATTCTTTGTGCCCTCCAGGTATTCATACAGTAGATGATCCCTGAGCCTTCTCTTCTCCTGGCTGAACAGTCCTAGCTTTCTCAGCCTTTTCTCCTATCTGAGGTGCTCCAGTCCCTTATCAGCTTTGCTGCCCTTTCTTGACTCTTCCCAAGGTTTCCACGTGTCATACTGAGGAGCCCAGCATTGGACACAGCACTCCAGATGTGGCCTCACCAGCACTCTTCTGTATTTAATAAAACTGGGGCTCTATGTAATCTAAAATAGCTTTTTAAATTTTTATCAGATGCAGGTTTTGCCTCCTAGGCAAAACCTACTAGGAGTAGAATAACTGAAAATAATGAGATAATAATATGCATAATTGCACTGGTATAATTTCAATATTGCTGGTGGGGTTTGCACTGATAGTGACTTTACTGTGTATATGATATTAGTGTAATTAATGGGTAGTTTTTTTTTTTAATCTGTGAAGTTTGTAGTTTTTTTTAATAGATCCAAAATAACTACTTGTTTGTTGTTAGGACAAAACAATCTTCCTCCAGAAGAAAGAAGCAGAGGCCATAGAGTATGGAGTGTGATTAATATTTCAGAGGTGACCCATGAGCTGTGATGAGTTTCACTGTTCAAGCTTGGTATGCTTATTTAAATGAAAATAGAATGTATGGCTACTAGGAACTCCATATTGTTCAACCCTCCTCCTTTCATGTCTCTGTCTTTCTCTCCCTTCCCTTTTCAAGTATTGAAAGATTTGGCCTCCTTTTACCTCCACGCTACTGTGGAAAGTCGAAGTCTTGTGAGCTTTGCAGTCATCTGGGATGTGTTTGGTGATGCAGCTGTACCAGTCATCCCTTTCTGAGCAAGAGCTGGGGAATGAAATACAGCAGAGCAGTCAATGCCATGTACAGCAGGGGCTGAAACAAACTGATCAGAGGAGAAAAGTTTCACTTCATGAATGTTTGCTTTTCCCCACAACTGCACTGAACTTGTAATTTTCTGACCAGGAACAAAATTGACTGTTGGACATATTCAGAGTGATGATTAGTGTAGCTCCATGCTTAGGACTGTGACTGAGAAGGAACCAAATACCCAGAAATTCTTTCAAAGTAGTCTCTGGCTTTGCTATAAGCTGCTCAATCCTGGATCACACAGGACAATATGAAGTGGTTCTTTTTGTCCTGTCTTTTTGTCCTTGTCTGGCCTATCTTTTAGGGACTCTAGTGCATAGAGTGTTGGCATACAGGGGCTGCTCAAAACAAGCGTGTTTATGCCCATCTCTATAGTGGGCTGCTTAGGTGAATTGAATACAGGGAAATGCAGAAGTGTATTGCCCACAGTAGAGATGTGAATGATTCATTTTCCTTTAGCTTCTTCACAGACAGCCTCCTGTCTCCTGGAACAGAAGAAGCCAGGATAGCAATTATTGAAGGAAGCTGGGTGTTCCCTGGAGTTGCAGTTACACGTGGAGGCCAGTAATTCTCCAGACTGGCCCCTAGATGCCCCCTGTGGACAAGGCAAACCAGCGAGCACTTCGCATTTGCCTGCTAGTCCAGCTATCCGCAAAAACCAGCAGGGTGGGTTCCTGTTATTTTACAGATGCATTTGCTGTGTTACAGCTGTGAGGTATCCTGCCTGTTTTAGCTGTTTTTTCTGCTATGATTTCAAACAGTGCACTTCCTGTTCATATGAAACTCTGCACAGCTCTAGCGGTTTCTAGCCTGTCACTGGAGAGAATGCAACTCAGTGTGGTCTCCCCTTTCCAGATCATACCAGCCATTCACATTAAAGCTACCCACTAGCCTTTGTTGTAAAAACTAGCAGTGGTATCATTGCCAGCTGCTGTTCAGCTGTGATTTCCTCACACTGTCCTCATGAAGACCACCAAACATGATATCTGAGAACAACTTGTGTTTATGGTCTTAAAAAAAAAAAAAAAAAAAAAAAAAAAAAAAAAAAAAAATAAAGAGCACAAAAAGAGAGGAAAGGAAATGTCAGATTTCCAGATTTTCTTGATGATCTTTGACGTGGTATCCCTCTGCACTATAAGCACAAGCCCTTGTCTGACAAACATCAGCCTGTGCAAAATTCAACAAGCCTGGAACAGAAACCCTGAGCTAGTGTATGTACTACAAATGGGGTAGCTTCTTCTGGAAATGAAGGAGCTAAGTTACAGGAGATCACCTCTGTCAAGAGTAAGACTACTAGTCACAGGATCCCAGAATGGTTTGGGTTGGAAGAGACCTTAAAGATCATCTCATGCCATGGGCCTGCCGTGGGTGGGGACACCCTTCCCTAAACCAGGTTGCTCAGAGCTCTATTTAGCCTAGTCACTCCTTATTACTACCAAAGTTACCACCTGTCAAATTACACTTTCTAAGAAATCTGAAGATGTCTGCATCTTCCAGACAAATCATGTTCACTGCCTAGAAAACACTAAAAGAAGTCCTGATTTTCCTGATTTAAACGTTTGTCTTGCTAATTCTTTAATGGAATTTCTCTTCACTTGAGAATTAATATATGATTAAAAAACCCAAAAGAAACACAAAGGAAATCATGGCCCATATAGTGGTGGAAATTAAAGCCACTTTAGGAAAGACAGGTAAGAAGGACAACATAGCAAAAGTCTGTATCTAATTGGCCCCTTAAGCCTCTTTTCCACTCAATTAAAAATATCTAGGAAGTAATTAGCAATTTTTAGTGACTAAATGTGGGAGTAACACCCATATGCTGATAAGTAAAATCAATTATGTCAATTTGCATAGGCTTGTTCTTAATTAGATATTTGACTGGTCGCATGAAAGCTCAGCAGAGTTTTTGCTGAACCTTTGACACTCAGAAGCTCAGCCCTTAATCCACCGTTGCCGCATTTGGTCCTTGTAGGATTTTTGGGATGCATCTTCTGTGCTGAGCTATCGGTTATCCATGTCAGCTCATATATTCATCATTAAGCAAGCAGAAAGAAGGGGTCAAGTTGCCATTGCATTTCATTAGACAGCAGGGGACATCCACAGAACAAAGAAATTGGACCAGGATGGGATTTTGTCAGAGCGCTATCACTATCACTTTAAATTAACCTTGCAGGAGGTAATATTGACTGTGTTATCCTAATATTTTCTCTGGTATTTTATATAAGCACCACAGAGTTATACCTGTGTCCAAGATTAATATTTTTGAAATGTAAATAAACATATAAGAGCATATGAGCCTTCTCCATAAAGATGTTGTGCTCAAATCTGTTAGTAGCTCCCTGCTAAACCAATAACATGACTCTTCAGGTGAATGAGCCATTTTCAGCAGGAAATGCTAAGACTTTACAGTACTATCTGCTCATACAGCCATGCTGACTTCTGAGTTTTGGTCATCCCTGGTCTACAGCCTTTAGTCCTTGGCATTCATGTTGTATTTACTCAGTTCACTCACCTTGTCTCGTACAAATATAAAGGCTTTGAGGTTTTCACTTTGGTTGTTAACCACTGGCCTGTAGTGCAGCTTGCAGCCCCTCAGTGTGAGCAGTAAAATATAGTCTAGAGATACTTGAAGCCTTCTGGACTTTTTTTTCATGTCTTTGGTGCTTCTTTTGGTGAGTGTAACAGGCCAAGGGTGTTGTGCAATGGAGTTAGGAGAGCGTGCTGGCTACTGGCTCACTGGTATCTCATTAACTCTGCCAGCCAGTTCAAATAGGAGGAGGAATAATTGTTCTTGGGTGACTTTTGGCAGTTTGGTCACAGAATGAGCAGCACAAGGAGATGGAAGGGGCTCTATCCCAGCCTCTGTCCTTCTGTTATCAGAAGGATAATCTTAGTCTCAGGTGCTGGTTCTATCTACAAACAAACACAGCTCACAGTTGCCTCACATACTTTATTTATCCTAATTAAGCATGGACTTGATATGAGTACGAAAGGCAAAGAAGCAACCTAGTAATGCAAGCAGTGCATCCCAATCTGCTCAATAGGGATGACAACTTCATTTGGTCTGGGGAAAGGGGACATGCAACAGAATTTCCCCTCTGCAACACAGAAGGACTGTACACATCTTGCTTTTATAATTGGCAGGTAATTCATTATTATATTTTGAGGACTGTGAAGAGTGTGGAGGTCTATGGAAATCTCAGATATGATTGTAAAAGGAAATGGACCAAAAGGCTTTAACTGGTAGCTGAGCACTCCCCACAGACGATAAGTGCTCTGGGAAGGATGAGAGCTCCGAATGCTGATTCTGAGTAAGAAAGTGCCATCCCTGTCTTTTTCTGGCACTGTGTCATTTAGAAAGTTGGCTGTGTTTCTAGGCATTCTGTTGCATGCTGTGGTTGCAGACTGATGGTGGGAAAGTCAGTACTTAAAAGCACTGAAGACCTTGTTATTTGGAAGAATTAATTTTAATACCTCTGCCATGGACATTTGGGAACAGTACCTTGCTGACAGGGTCAGGCATTGCTCATCATATTCAATCTTCAGGATGTTTTGGGCTTTCTCTATCACTGGGCGACTGACCTAGAAACAAATGCCATGAACATGAATGTGGACATGAGTTAAACTGTCTATAATCAATACACCACACAAGTTTCAATGCATATGACCTCTTATATCCCTACCATCTGTTTCATATTTCAATGCAAAAAGATGGGCATTAGGGTTTTTTGTATTGCTGTTGTAATGAGGTATGATCTCTATTTCAACATGATGGTGTGCTGAAGGGAAAAAAAAAACCATAATCCAGCCTATAAGGATGAAGTATCTATGAGGGTTCAGTTTTAATATGACAAACTTAGAAGATGTTTAGTCTGCCAAGTGTCAGAGCATTTTGGTCTATGCTTGTAATGAATAGAAATCACTTTTTTTCTGATGTGTGGGCATTATACAGTGAAGCACTTCAGTGAATGCCTGCCTGCAGCAAGGCTCTGTAATAGCAAAAAAAAAAAAAAAAAAAAACAAAAACAAGCCAATTTAAAAGCTACAGCTTAGCTAAATTTTTTTCCCTACCACGGAGTATATTAGTAGCCTGCTAATAGCAACAGCCAGTGAGGAGAAACATAGGTTCATAGTTTCATACATTTTTATTAACAAGCACCATTATGTTACTCACTCAGTATTTCAAATGTATCTCAGTAAGAACTTGCTCCACAACTCCTTTTCACTAAACAGTAGAATATTTTGGCAATTCCAAAACCCCTGCCACTTTTTCACAACACCTTAAACTTCCTATGTCATTCCACTGAAATTAATGATTAGTAATTCTCATCTTGTGTGTTTTCTAGATCATCAGACTCTTGACTTGTCACTTCAAATTCTCTTTCACATAAAAACAACCTGGAATATTAGTTATAGAACAGTTATGAAGGTCCAATAGATCTCTTTGGCCCACTATTTCCTGTTGCATAGGTTCTGGTGCCAATGAATACTTAGGGAAAGAGTGTGAGGACAGCTTAATTGTGTTTGCAATTTATAAATTTATTGAAGAAGAAGCTGGTTTCATATCACTACATGAAATTGTTCCCAATATACCTTTTCCCCATAAAACTGCCTAATTGTTTTTTGAACCATTAATGCTTTTGATGAAAACAGTTAAAAGGCACATGAAAACCAACCATGTGTCAATTTTGAGTAGCAAGAGTTTAAAACCAGGCAGACGAAGCTCCAGTGAATATATTGAAAGGAAAAAGAATGCATTGGCTGGAGACAAAATGAGATAATAAATCTTTTCTGTTTCATGTTTGGAGGGTAACTGATTTTGGCTTCTATTATTTATGCAGTCCGAATAAGGCTGTCATATTAAGTCACAGACTTAGAGATAACATTTTTGTTTGTTTTCTACTGTTTTTCCTTCTGTCTCCTGTAAGACACAAGGGAATGCTGTGATAACAGGTCTCTCCCCTCTTTCCCATTGCTTGATATGAAACATAAACCAGCAAAGCACCAGCAAAGCACCCTATAAAACTTTAATTCAACCTTTTAATAGAGATGAAGTATTACCTTCATGCCTGATACAGCCCAAGTGTTTTTCAGTCGGTATTTGCCATCCTTCTGGGGATATGTATACAGCAGAACATCATTCATCTATATGAAAAGAAAGACAGAATCAATAATTTGCAATATGGCTTGCAGGCTTGCCTGCTTGCCCATTCTCCTGGGGGGTATACCGGAACAAGCTGTAATTTGATGAACTGCTGGAACTGTTACCTAACCCTAACCCTTTCCTAATATCCAGCCTAGCCCTCTCCTGACAGCTTCATGCTGTTCCCTTGGATCCTGTCAGAGAGCAGAGACTAGTGCTGCTCCTCTACTGCCCCTCCTGAGGGAGCTGCAGGCCATGATCAGGTCTGACCTCAGTCTCCTCTTCTCCAGGCTGAACAATTCAAGTGGCCTCAGCCACTCCTTGTATGGCTTCTCCTTCAGATCCTTACCCATCTGTGTGTTCCTCCTTTGGATGCTCTCTAACAGTTTTAGCTCCTTATGCTGTGGTGCCCAAAACTGCTCACAGTGCTCCAGGTGAGGCTGCCCCATTGCAGAGCAGAGCAGGACAATCCCCTCCCTTGCCCAGCTGGTGATGCTGACCCTGATGCGCCCCTGGACATGGCTGGCCCTCTTGGCTGCCAGGGCACTGCTGACTCATATTCCAGTTTTGCTGACCAGGACCCACAGGTCCTTCTTCACAGTGCTGCTCTCCAGCACCTCATTGCCTAGTCTACACTAAAGGTTTTTCCCTCCCCAACACTAGTCCTTGTTAAACTTCATATGGTTGGCGATTGCTCATCTTTCTAATTCGTCCAGGTTTCTCTGCAAGGCCCCTCTGTCCCCGAGGAAGTTGACAGCTCCTCCCAGGTTTAGCATGATTGGCAAACTTACTTCTTATCCCTTAGAGTCCTGCATCCCTGTTGTTCACGAAGACATTAAAGAGCACTGGCTCTAAATGGTCCCTGCAGTACCTGGGCACTAAACCCAAGGAAGTGAACTCCTGAGAGAGATTTTCAGGATCCTGACATAGTCTGCTATGAGGCTTCCTGAATAGCAAACTCAGTTTTTTAAATGTATTTTAAAAGTTATATATCTCTTTAAAAACCTGCTTATTTTTTTATTACTCTTGATAAAGGATGACATTATTAGCATGGTGTACATCATTAGCATGACGACCTTACTTAATATCCCAAGATTTTACTAAATGTTACTTTGCTCTTAACTGCCCATTTTTTTTCCCCGTCCTTTTTTTCTCCCCTATTTAGCAGTAGGCTGTGATTTGGAGGTCTTACTAGCTACAATTTGACATGGTGAAATCATGACAAATATTTCAAAGCTTGTGAAGCAAAGCACACATATTCATGAAGAAAGAAAGGGTTTGCACTCTCTGCTGTTTCCTTTGCAAAGACCTTAGTGATGGCCATATGAATGGTATGGACAGAATTAGTATTAATACCAGTGGTTTCATGCAGTCTCCTCCTTCAACTGTTCACTGTTCCCTCAAGCAGTGAAGACTAGCTGATGATAAAAGCTGATCTTGCAGCCTCTCAGAAATTTGTGCTAGAGGAGATGGACTGCTAGAACCCTGTGGGAAGATTCCCAGACTGCTCAGAGTTTGATATTGGACCACATACCCTTTTTTTGCACAGAGAAAGAAGGATATGTCTCATCCTTTGTTCCCTTTTTTCCAGTCACTGCTTTCCTTTCCTCCCACCTTCTTTTTGTAATTCTCTCTGTTGTGACAGTACCTAAAAACGTTACAGTCAATGCAAGTTTTCTAACCTACAGTGTTCAAGTTGATTGATCCAAACAAATTTAAGCCCTGCTAAACTGCTGGCATCCATACATAATATACTCTCTTTCTAAAATCTTCTACTGTGTGTTTGGTTTTTCTGAATGTTTTAAAGGCTATCTAATTATGAACCCTGCCTTCTTCTATTCAAGTCGGAGTTAAACATGCCCTCAGTGTCAGTGGATCAGTCTGAATGTGTGCTGGAGCTGTGTTTTTCAAGCTGTGACTCCAAAAACCTCCTATACTTCAACCCTGCTAGATACAGCATTAAACAGTCTCCCATTTGATAGCAGCTTCCTGCAATCCATTTTCAAAACAAGTGGTCTTTGTAGAGAAATTCTTAGAAGGGTGAGATAAGAGACAGGCTCTGAGTTGCAAAGTCTTGTGGTGAGGGGCAGTTAGGGGACCTGCCAGTTTCAGCAGTCCATACTGTGCTGCACAGAGGCCACAACATCCTTGTAAACAGAGACTGGACTCAGGAAACAGACACACAGCAAAACTCACAAAACATCCTGCCAGGAAACACTAGATTCAACAATACCATCAGCCTGCACAAAACAGCCAGCTCAAGTAACATTTTGATACACACAACATACACCTGCAGAAACATTTGAAAATTATCTTTACACTGTCATGCATATATGTGCTGTGCAGAGACATACAGTGCTCCTTAGGGGTAGATAAATATTCAGAGCACACCACTAAAGCACACTTTGAAAGCACAGGCCAAGTAGAAGCCTAGCACACACCAAGTTTTACAGCCTATTCTAGCTACAACTTCAGTTTGATGGGCTCATCTCCTGGGATGTGTAGGGATTAAGTTCTCAGGGTTATCCTTCGGTGTGTACTCTTGCTCTGAAATTCTCTCCAGTTCCTGATCTTGATTTAGCTTTAGTCAGAGCAACTTCGCTACTAAGAACTTCAGAAAATGCTATTCATGTAAAAATCTCCTTGGGATAGTGAAGGTAAATACACTTATTCCATCAAAGCAAATTGATGGAATACATGTTATCTTCTGGTGATCTTTTTGAGTCACCGCTGACATGTGAAGCATTAAAAAGAAGTTCTGAAAGGTATTTTTGTTAACAGACAAATCTGAGTTTTGCAAGTGGCTTCAAAGGATTACAATATGGTCATTAGAAGATAAAGGCCTTTAATAAATGTCAGTTTTAGGAGAAAATGTTTAGGAAATTATTCTAGTCTTGGGGTTTTGTCATGGATTTTTCTTCCACAGAAATCACTGAACCTGAAGGTAGATATTTGCCAATAAGTTTCAAGTAGTTTCAATGATCCAGTCACCCTCTCCCTGCCCCTACTGAAGATACGATACAGAAAGCCTGAAGTAATTGCAACTTCAGTGTGTTAGATCAGGAAATAAGCCAGGTTTATGTCTCTTGGTTCTTGAAAGTGATCATTATGACTAGCTCCACCCCATTCTTTGCATGACAGCACATTTGGTCACAATTTGCCTTGCTGACTGAAAGGAAGAAAAACACCCACTGTTTCTGGATAGCGAGAGCGTCTATTAACAAGACATTGGCTACTGTAATGTCTCCAGCTGTCAAGAGACACTTTTCTCTCTGCAGTTAACATCTGAACTTTCCCCAGGAAATAGTTTCTAAACTAGAGAGTGCCAGAAAGTAATTTCTGTGCTTGTTCTGTTCCAGTAATTTTGGCCTCTTGTGACTTATGACCTTCAAGCTGATACAACCATTTTGGATAACTTGAAATTTATATAAGTTTATCCCATGTGTAAATTACTTTCCTCTCAGTGTTTATTATCAACTTGATTTTTGATCTTCCTTTAAAATTCTCTGTATCAGTTACAACAGCTAAGTTTGTAGCACTTCCGTTTTTGCTATACTAATGGGTTATGATGACAGCAGCAAACACATTGGAAGATTAAAGGGTAGTGACGTCTTGGAATTTTGCTCCAGCTTTAGCTACAATTCCAAAGTAATTTTGAAGACTAGTAAAGGCAAGCTCTTCAGAAGAGAGGTCAGTAGGAATGTAATTTTCATCTGTTATTAAGCGGTTATCAGTGGACTTCAGAGTTACTGCTGCTGAGAACATTGTTTCTTAACGCCAGCTCCTGGAGTTTCTGGCATAGCCTTTTTCCTGTGACTGCAACAAAGTCATGATTCTACATGGGCTTTAGGTAACCATAGGTGTAGGCCGGGCTTTGACTACAAAGGCTAGGAGGAGGGCCAGGCTTGCCGCTAGGCCTGATCAAGAAGAGTTTAGTGTAATGAAAGTTTGAGTATTGGGAAGTATGTATTTGACATTTATTGCACTTGTTACAGTCCATTGATGCTGACTCTGTAAAAGAGAACTGCAGCTATCTCACATTTGAAGATTTGTGTGAAATCCATACTTTTCAGTACATGAAAGTCTGAATTTTCACAGAAACCACTGAAACTATCAAAATAGTGCAGCACCAGCACTTCATCCCATCCCATCTGATCTTTGATTATGATGGCAATATGTGATTGAGGCAGGAAAGAAGCTTGTGCATACACTCATGCACAAATAGGAGTTACAAGTAAGAGGGAGAAATATAAAGGATTAATGCAAAATACATGGCTTCTGTAATAAGCCATCTCTCTGCCTTACAATGATCCCATGGTGAAAAGCTGTCCGCATTTAAAGGCAACAGCAAATACATATGCCAGGCAAATAATTAATTTATTTTAAAATCAATTCTGCAAGCAATATTGTAATGTTAATAGCAGCAGTAATTCTCAATTCTTTATGGCTTTTTTCTGGGAGGGAGCTCTGAAGAATTTTTCAAACATTAACAGGTAAGCAGGTAACAAAGTTCTAAGACACAGGTAAGTATCATAATCCCCTCAATATTGAAAAGTGCGTAGAAATATGTGTGGTTACAAAACATGCTACCTGAAAAGTTGAGAACAGAGCTCAGGAGCCTGGAGTCTCAGATATTCTCTAACTGCTCAAAGGAGTGTGTGATGCAAAATAGAAAGCATAAGTGATCATAGCATATCTCCAACAAACAGTGGGGTTTCATCAGTTTTGATTTGATTATGATGGCAATATGTGATTGAGGAGGGAAAGAAGCTTGTGCATACACTCATGCACAAATAGGGATTACAAGTACTTGCAGGAGGGTTGTGGACACTTGTAAAGGGTATTCCAGCCAAGTGATGAAAGGTCCATTTTTCCTAATTATCCTAGAAGAATGTTGCAAAGTGTCACTGAAAACTCGTTCTAATCCACACTAGGCTGGAGGTGTGTGTTTAGAGGAATGACACTGAGGCAATGCACACAATTATCAGGACAGCAGGAGCTAAAAGCAAGTTCTTCAGTTTCAAAGATCCTTCCCAAGTGTGACCAAAGGAAATTTTCAGCTACTTCAGCAGTAGGGTATTCTCTCTTGTTTCTGATTAAGTCTTCAAAGGTCTTAGGACTTTCAAGTGTGTAGCTTAATTCCTGAAGGTTTTCAGGAGTTCTCATCTTCCTCATCCCCTTGAGAACTTGCACTTCTTGGCAGAATTACATCCCGGTGAAGGCTGTATGTAACTGTTGCACAACTGGAGGGTTGCAGAGCACATATTTCTGTATGTGGGGCCAATGGGATGTGTGAAAGGACTACAGCTCTGTTGGCAACAGGAACTAACTCGCTACATCACTGTTGATGGTTAAATGACTTGCAGCCTAAAATCTCCCAGGCTTCAGGGTTGCATAAATGCATTGAAATATATGAGAGAAACAGTAAAATTTAAAAAAAATCTTACCAAGAACAAATGTCGAGGATGCCTGTTTTTGCCAGAGACTTTCATCAGTGTTCCCTCTTTAACAAAGATCTGAAGGAGAAAACAGCAGATTGTAAACCTGAGATTTCATTCTGAATCTGAGAAAAAAAGAGTATTTGTCCTTGGGAAGGAGCTACGCCAACACCATTCATCAGCACAAGAAGACATAGAGAGCCTCAACGCTTGTTTCTAGCCTTACTCTCTATGATCTGGCTTAGTCTTTGCCTGGGCTGCTCTGCTACCCTTCATGGCTTGCATTTGTGTCAGTACAAAATGGGTTGGAATCCCACTTGTCCTCAGCCCACTCTTTCTGCACTGTGGACTGTGCTCAGAGGTGATTGTCACAGGTTGAAAATTAACATGTAATGGGCTTTCGAAAAGAATTCTTGTCTTTAAAAGTCCTCTGAAATAGGCAGACCTGAAAAAACCTGAAACCTTGGGTTTTAGTATGCTACACCATCTTAACTATACCTCCATATATAATTTGTATAATTTTGCAAGCACAATACTTTTTCAGTCCATCTCATTACTTAGTATGTAGGTAGGTCTGTGTATGTAAAAGCAGCTAAACCAGCACACTAGAACTTCATTGCAGCAATGTTTGAAAAAGTCTGTCATAACTAACTGAACTACATCAGTGGATTAACACTCATGTGCCCTTTTCAGATGGAGAACAGAATCTAGTGTACTTCTCCACTCTAGAATAGTTTATAATCAAAAAGACAAATCCTGTAAAATCTGTATGCTGGACTTTGCAGAATTTGTTAAAGCATTACCTGGTAAGGGCAAGTGAGAATATGGATGTTAGAGAGAAAAATATTTACAATATTTGGCTGATGAGTATTCTTATGCTATGAGTATGCATGCTTTGAAAATTGCTTCATGAATTTTGTTAAAGATATTGGTGGACTGAAGGGAAATTCAGAGTTGCAGACCTCAGGAAAGAAATCTTTTGAAGCATAGAAGCAGGTTGGAGCTGAAGGAACTGGACAGGTTTGAAAGTCAGAAAAAATTTGCATTTGATGTGGATAGCAAGACAGCTGTACGCTCTCTCATGTTTCTGTTGATGTGTTGCTTAAAAACACCATCTTATATTAAAAGTACCATGGGCCAATGGTGAAAATATAAAATTGAAAAAAAATTAATTGCCCTAATTTAAGGTTCTTAGCCAGCTATATAAAGAGGCTTTTCAGGCTGAAAGTAATTCCTGCTAGAGTTGCAGCCTTTTGATAGGAGTATATAAGGAGGAAAGCAGTAGCTCCATCAAAATACACTACACTTGGGGTGTCTGAGGACTGCTGAAGTGAAAAGCCAAAAGGCTGCTCTGTGTAAAAGCAGAGACAATGCATATCTTTCTCAGCATGACCTTCTTTTTGTGCACTGCCAGAGTGATGTTTTTTACACAAACCAGTGCTCCAACTTGTATCACAATAGCTCAGTAAACAACATCTGTAGTCATCTCAAACATGGCCATCCACACGGAGATATTGCTGGCCAGAAAGAATACCCTTATCAGCATAGGTTTGCCAGCAGCACTCACCCTTCCTGGCTGGAGGAGGCCACTCTGCCCTCTCACACTGTGTTCAATGTGTACTAGCTTCTGCAAGTTTTCCTGGGAGAGAAAAACAGCATTTAGAAGGCTGCATGGAGACCGTTTTTATACAAGTGGGCAAATTTCTCCTCACCCCTCCTCACCGTTTTATTTCTTTAGAACTGGTATTACAGGATTAGATTTCAGAGAGAGCTGAGACAGAAGATTTACACCCAGAAAGTCTTCTTCCTGCCTTATGGATTTTACAGAATCTCATCACCTGCATTCACACCTGCTGTGACCTTCTACCATTCTTTTACCTGTGATTCCCCAGTGTACCTTCCAGAGGAACTGCTAACTTCATATGGTATTTATACATTGGCTTCTTTGCTGACTTTCTGGCTCTATGAACTAATAAAATAGGGACAAAGTACAGTATCTGCTCTGAAGGCCTTTGCATAAGAGCCATGACACCAATAATCCAAAGCATGCTTTGATACTTTCAGACTGTTGCTAGGTTTACCTGAAGATTTACATTCTGTGATAACAGATTAATGCCTTTGCATTAGGGGATGTAGAGGGTACACTAGTAAGCAGGCAATGAAGCTGCATTTCTGTTTGGATGCTCTGCAAAAACCAGGAAGTTTATGATTCAACTCTGATACTATTAACTATTTACCTGGCCTTAAGGCACAGTCAGTCAGTGGGCACTGGCACCAGGCATGAACTTATCCATGAAGATGGTAAATAAGATTAACCTAGATAAGTCTGTGCTCCCATAAAGAAAATCAGATGAATGTAAGAAGGAAGAAGGGATGACTGTACCTTTGCGATATTGCTAGTCTTTTCAAATCTCCTTCCATTTAGCAGATGAGGCTTTTCAAATAGAGGCTTGTGCATAGGATTCAGCTGCGATTTTTATCTGATCAGAACAGTAGAATAAGCTACCCAGGAGAAGTGAGTCCTCACTGGAATATGCCTAAAAATTAGGAGTCTCCTATCTAAGTCTCCTAGACTATAGAGCCACGTATCCCGTATCTTCAGTTATACACCCAGATAAACTACAGACTAAGGACCATACTTGATACAGCTTTGTGACCTGACAGCCTTTTAGAACAGTTTTCTGCTTCAACAGGCAATGTTTTCCTTTGCTCCATTGACTGGCATTAATATACCCCTGGGATTAGTGAGACTTGATTAGATCATACACTGTATCTACCTGATAAAAATCAGTCATGTCTACAGGATCAGCTAACTGAGAAAGTTATCACAGATACCAGAAGGAACATATCCAAGTTAACATGATGATATGTCAAGGCTAATTTACCCTGGATTTCAGCTAACACAATTAACATACCTATCAAGGCTTGCTTTTTGAATAAGCCTGAAATCTCCCTATCTTACCACGCTAGTGAAATATTGCACTTGTTTAGCATGATACTTAACTCTTAATCAGTAACTGGGTCTCAAATACATGGAAATACCTACAAGCCTACAAGGCTTGACCAGCACAGGGCCTCACTGTGCCCATGCAACATAATTGACAGTTGACACATTTTCAAGAATTTGAGATGTCAAGTATCTCTTTTGCAATGCAGGAAGCAACAAATGGATTTTTTCAGGTCACTTCTAAAATACTATAGGCAAATAAAATAGAATCAACATATAAAGCAATAGCACAAGAAATATCAGGGATCATGGGACAGCTAACTTTTGCAAAAGGTATTTGCAAAGGACTTTCCTGTCACTGAAGGGTATTTTAGCCTGGCAATACCTGTCCAATTGACAGCTTCCATAAGGAAAACCTGTTTTTCATCTGCAGAAAAAGCAGTGTTCTCCTGTGAGCACACTCATGCCAGCGCTACTTCTACTCATCTGGGTTTCTACCAGAGAAGTTGCAGCAGCCCAGCTTCTCTCAGGACTGCTGGCAGAGGAGCCTCTTGAAATGCTGATGTTTGCAATATGGACACATGTTCACCAGGAAACAGAGAAGTATTGAACTCATTTCCTGAAGGAAGTCAAACACGCATCACATGTGAAGGATAGTGGTTTATCTGGGAATGTGGACAGCTGAGGCTGGGCATAGTTTCCTGTCAGTTCCCCAAAATTCTGAGTTTATATAGCTTTTTTCATTGGTCTTAAAACTACCACTATTCTTCTTTCTAAGATCCTTCACAATCCTACAATTAAGGAATAAAAGCAAAGCTCTATAGTACTGCAAAAGTGGGTGTCAGAAATACTGCTGCGGCCATTTTAGCAGTGAACTGCAGCTTCCATAATTTTAACATGATGTCTATGCAGCAGGAACACCTCCCCAAGGAATTCACCAGCTGTTAATAGCAACAGTGATTTATAGCTGTTAGCATCTCAGGGCCTCTAACAGATTATAGATATTCAGAGAGCAGTACAAACCCTGCTTAGTTCATCTCCTGGAATTACAGATAGACATAGACTCTGTGGTGATGGTGTGCCTTGTACTTCTTTTTGTACATCTGTAACTTGAAAGTAATATTTTCGTATATGGTGAAAATGCTGTAGAGAAGGTTATGGTCATAATTTGCTTGAAAATCCTGAGTTAATAGTCCCCAGGAAAGACTGCTAGAGTCTTATTATCATAAAACAACAAAAAAAAGCTAATAATGGGTCACTGATATTCTATAGGAAATGTAGATCCTAATTCAGTGCTCCTATGAGATTTTTGGAGTGTTGTTTGATGAGCTGGTACACAGGAACAGAAATCATCTTCCTTCCAGGTATATGCCAAGTCTAAATTATTTCTTAAAAATTCAGCCAGGTACATGACAATTTATTAATGCTCTAGAACAAGTGGCATTGTTCAGTTTCTTCTGTAATTAGAGTAATTATTTGCTTTTATGTTTTCTTTTTTTTAAACTGAGAGAAAGAAAAGAAGTTCTGGTTGTGGCTTTTGTGTCTGGGATGTTCATTCAGGAGGACAACCTCTGATTTAGCAGAAAATTGAACTCTGTTTCTCATGAACTTGCGTTTTCACAAAACCCTCCACATTCACACAAAATGGAAAGAAGAAAATTTTGTTTCATCTCTTCCATAACAAAGTTTTGAAAAATAGTAGATGTGCTCTGATGATACAATGAAAAATAAGTGTAACAATATATCTGGAATTTTTGAATGGAATTATTCCACAACAGACATTATTTATAGCAATTATTATACAGTCTGTGACATGTGTACAACTCAGATGATACAATGACATTCTTCAAATTGAAGCATGGCTTAGTAGAGACAACATGATTTCATGGCAATGCAACACAAATTTGATTTTGGCCACTTACATATACTTCTGACTTCAGAAAAGTATTTCTATAAATATCCGATATACCTGAGTGAAATCTAAGGAAGCAGAGTTGCCAGGAATGTGTGACCTTGATCTGTTTGAACTGAGCTCTTAAGAGTTCTGAACCTCTAACACAGATATCCCTAAAGCTCTGAGATTTTTCTGGAAGGTTTGCATGCGCTCTCAGGTTTTGGATGAAATATTTATTTTGGTACAAAGACTGCTCTAATAATGGGAAAATATGATTATAAATTCTTCGCCTGAGGAGAAGGAAAATCAGAATCAAACCAGTTGAATCAAACCACTTTGCTTAGAAGACTGGAGTTTCAGAGTCTAGTTTACAGAGGGGTCAGATTACATTCCTTATTATGATAAAACTCTAGGCTTGTTAGACATCCTCCCTGCAACCTACATCTGTTCTTTCATCTTCATAACCGATTAGTGTGTTCTTCCCTAAAAATTTGAGTGCATTCATTTTTTCAGCCTTAAAAGCCTACCTGAAAACAAGCTCTTACTGAGAAGATTGATATTTCACTCCTTTCTTTCATCTACATCATCTTAATGTGATGCCTTTTCACTTTGTATTTTGAATTTCATGTTCTGATGCCTGAATGATTATTAACAACCCTCTCATTGCTCAGAAAATGAAATAATAAAGAAGTGAGTTGAAACCTAAGAGGGAAAAAACCTCCTCTGTGCTATTTGCTATAGTATCTTACATCTTGCACAACTGCATTAAAGGGCACAGACCAACTCCACATCTGCAGTACTGTAAACCAGATCTGTATAAGCCCTTGAGTCTCACCTTGGAGGAGGCTTCAGAATCTAGCAGACATATGTATTCACTTGAACAGGTGTGTAAAAACCACACTATTGATCAGGGGAGCATGTGTCATGGTAGGACTCACCGCTTGGAGCATGCTGTCATTGGCTTGGTCTGTGATTTCAGAAACAATGAATAAGGCAGCTGAGGGATGAAGGAAAAAAAAAAACATGCATCACACAAAAGAGTAGAAAAATAAATCCCTCCTGATTGCAAGGGCATCCTTTGTCTTCTCTGCCATTTTCACAATGCAACAGCCTAGCAACTCTGACATGGCATGGGGTGCTGTCTCCCCTTCCTCTCTTCATCATTTTCTTGTGTGAAACAGCATCATGCTTGTGCTGATCCAGAGAGCTTATGAGGTCCCTTTTAAGCATCAAGGATGGCACAAAGTCTTTTTTGTAATGTTTTCTAGTTGCAGATTCTTGTCAATGTCTTGTTATATAGAGAGATGAATGTAAACCAACTTTAGCCACCAAAGTTGGTTTACACCAAGCCACCAAGCATGGCAGTCTAAACTGTAACTCTTACTGCCGAGAGAGAGGACATGTCATTCCTTCCTGACAGAAATGTGTGTGAAGTGGTGACACAAATTAATTCCTGGATTCTCCACTGGCAAATAACCTGGGCTGGGACATGTTTGCTGGCACTGAAAGCAGTGGCATAACACGGCTCAGGTCCCTATTTCACATCCCTTCACCTGTGGCACAGGGCTTTCTATAAATTTCTGGTCATAACTTGGGAGCATGCTGGCTAGGAATGGCACAAGCATCTCCTAACCAAAATGAGATAGGCAATTGTGGTCAGAGGGCTTGAACATCTGCCCCGCTAGTGTTTAAATTACTGGTATAGCTGTTGTGCTACCGTCAGTGACTAGGGACCTAAATCTTGCATGAGTCTCTGCTCTTGGGCAGAATAAACTGACTTTCAGTCAACCACTGACTTTATTGCTATGAGTTGGTTTGAATTTATAATCAGTGTAAGAGGGCTGAATTGATTTCATTAATACAAGGTTACTGCTGCTTACTCCAGTCTGGAAAATACTCCTACAGACATCACAACTAAACCTTGTTATGATTTTAGTGGGAGTAAGAGACTTCTGCTTTATCTATCTCATGTGTTGGAAAGGATGGTGTTAGCAGTAGATTTTGCAGAACTGCTTTTTATGCAATATCTTTCAACTTTATGTAACGTTAAGGAATCCAGAATACACATATGCAATTCAAATCTCCTTGGTTTCTCTCAAGTTCACAGAGTATAGCAGGCATACCATAGCTAATGGTACATAATCAGGCAGGGGGAACCATCGAAATGGATTTTACAACGACCAGGCCAAACATTTACAAAGTCAAAGAGGACTAAGATTTCCTCAGTGACCGGGGCAAAACTACAGTGTCTGCACTATGCCTGAATAGATGTTTTCTTCTTCTCTAAGTTCCATCATGCCAAAACTATAGGAAGCCCGTATGTTTCAATTAAAAATAAAATTATACCATTCTTGTCCTAAATAATTTGTCTAAATTAGTAATCCATTCTTACAGATTTTACATCTAACCTATTAGCGCAAAATCTTGAAAAGAATCATCTTATATATACTACCAGTATAGAAATATTGCACCTCTTTGGAAGCAATGTTAGCAAAACAGAAGTTTTCTTCTACCAATTTCATTTTACCTTGTGTGGCTTCATACTCAGTAGAATCAGGACAAAGATTATTCAAGTAATCTGTAGTAAATGATCAAATAAACACAGACATACAACAATCAGAATTCAGATCAACATAATTTGTGGTGTTGTTAGCTAAAACATTAAATCCTAATCACAAAATCAGACACTGGTTGGGGCTGGAAGGGACATTAAGTATCATCTTGTTCTAATCCCTCTGCCTTGGGCAGGAACACCTTCCAGCAGACCAGGTTACCCCAAGCCCCATCCAACCTGGGCTTTGAATGCTTCCAGGAACTGGGCATCCACAGTAGTGTCCCACAGCACTTTATTCCCAAATCATTAATTGTATACACAGCCTCTGTCTGAAGCAAAATTCATCTTTGATGGCATTTTACTTAGAGAATCAATGCAAAGAGCATTGATACAGATTCGGGCTCACATAACCTGGCAGGTACAAATAAACTGTCAAAAATGTTTCTCAAGAGAATTGCTGAGTAGCACCACTTTACAAATAACTCTTTTTAAAATTAAGTTTGATTTCCCATCTGAATGAATGCGGTTGGCTATACTTGCAGTTAGACTAAATGAATCATATACTTTTTATGGGCACAGGAAGGAGACACTAGTTCTCTACAAGCAGGGTTTAACTAATTACTACCAAACTCAATCATAATCTGAAAATAGGTTCTGTAAGATAGATACAATAGTGCTTAGTGTGACAGCAATTATATTTGCATTATATACAAACCTTTAACCAGTGTTATTTTGGACTATTTTTCTTGGACCACCTGCTTATTCTGTGTCTGGGTCTTTATGCTTTTAAAGACTGTAGTATGTAAGTGCTACAGTTTAAAGACTCTAGCCTTCCTTCTTACCTTGCTGATTAGTCCAGATTCCTAAATTCTGCATTGAAGAACTAGACTTCTGTGCTGAGAATGGTGCTGGGCATGGATGTCTGTTCCCTTGAATGTCTTATCCCTACACATTTCTCTTTCTAGTGCTGTGTCTTCCCTGGCATCTTGAACTTCACCTGGCTTTTACCTGCAGTCTGGAAAGCATCTGCCTGTACTCAGGCAGGCAGAAGGGGTTGTGTGATGTCATCACTCAATATTTAGTGTTCCTTTTCACCACTGCAAGCTCTGTTCTCAGCTGTGGACTAAGTGGACAAATCCTTTCAGTTGTGGTGCCATAAGTGGTAATCAATACCCTCGTAAATACCCCTCCTTATCTGGCAGAATCAGCCAGTTATCACACAAGTGCACCTGAGAATCTGAAGGACTGCACTGCTCCAGACTTCTGTCCTAGCAGTCAAAGAGGGGCTTGGTTTCTTGAGGTGAAGGACTAAAGCAGTAAACCTATTTTCTGTAGTATCTTAATCCAGTAGACTTCATCTCAGTACACACAAAAGCTTTCGTTTTCCCAGTTAGTGTCAGTACATGGGACAAGGAGGAACTCAAGTTGTTTCAAGCATAAATAGAATTCAGTCACTGGAGTTTCAATGAAGCCCTTCAGCTTTCTCACAAAATATCATGCTGCATGCTTGCAATTTATCTTGTGGACCACAGAAATGGGAAAACAGAGAATAGAAGGGCTATTTTAAAGTTTTCATATGGTCACTTTGTTCTGCTGCTTTTATAGAAGCCCCTTCTAGTACACTGTGCCCTTCATTGGCTGTATGGACAGGGTTTATGGCTTCCTTTTTACTGTCCCATGGGTAACTAAAACTGATCTTGCATCCTTGTCCACCCACAAATATGCATACTTCCAAAATATTTCTCTATCTGTATGTCTATGGAACCTTGTTCTTTTGTGTTCTGACTAAATTACGTGACAACAGTGAGTTTCATTGTTACATTTCACCATTTCCTTCCCTAGCCAGTTCTAAACTTCGCAATTCTTTTTAGTGGCCACATTCTGCTTCAGAAAGCCTACTCTTCTCACAGGCTCAGACTTGGTAGATTTGGGGTGGCTTGCAGAGAAGGAATATAACCCCCCTTGGAGAGACTCAGGTAGCAGTTATACATATGGCTCTGAATGTAAAGGGAAGGTATAACTGTAAATGTAAAATCTGTAAGTTAAAGCTGTACTGTTAATTCAAATTTGTGTCTCTTCCTCCTATAAGGCAGCAAAATTGGACTGTTTTTTTGACTATCATTAGCTTTCGGTACACTGTGCATAGGACTTATGATGTAGTACTGGGTACAAATGTTTTGTTGATAAGATGGTGCTTGCCACTTTCATAGAGGATTAAGTGCAGAGTATCCTTGCCAAAGTCACCTGTCTTCTAGTGTCTCTGATAACTACCCTCAACATAATAAGAAATTAAACCTCTTTGTTAGTAGTGAGGCTGAACTCTGCCTCTCCTTATTCACAGAAGGAAAAAGCCAAGAAGTAATGGCTAAAAGCATCTGACTATGCTTTTTTTGTGACTTTTCAACATGGCTGTCCTGCAGAAGTGCCTGCATCTCCCCAGGCTGCCTGACACTTCCTGAACTAAGCACATTGAAGTTCCCAGGAAATCCCATACTGCTTTGGCCCTATTTTAGCTGTTATGGCATCAATATGTAGCACAGTGGAGGCACAGAACGTCAGGGTAGTGTTTCTACTGGGTTCTTTTCAGAGTGATTTTACTGACCTGTGAGCATCACACGATACTGGAAGACACGGTGTACCACTTTCAGAAGCTGGTGTTTCACACTGTAAGGGCTGTCACTGGAGCTTTGCTGTCCTCAGTGGAAGGGAAGAAACACTGACATCAGGCGGAATGCGAGCTCAGCAGCACATTGTCATCTTAGTTCTAATCCTAGTTATTAACTCTAACACATCCTCAAAGAGCTTGATAAGTTAATAAAGTGACTGAGAAACCACTACAATATGTTTCAGCAAAATATGTACTCATGTATCTGTAGATTCACCAACACAAATTCTGTATGCACACACAGGAGTGTGTGGGCAACAGAGACAGAAACAAACACATCACACACAAGTGAACTTCTCATTTCAGTTTTAGCATCAGGTCTGTGAAAAAAGACTATTCTTCCATTCTACCCTATGTGTGAACACTGGTGGAGTTACTGAAAAAATAAATCCTCGAGTAATCCCCATGGCAAAGCCATGCATTTAGTGCATGTAAAAAAACACGTGAGCCTCACCTCAAACTCCTGAATCATGGTAGCCAGTTGGGAATATTTAAGGCACATTTGATCTAGCAAAGCCAAATTCCTGTCAAACTGCATAATGTATGCTGAGTGGTGATGCAGCCTTGATTTTCTGGAGAGAAAAACATCAGCAACTTTCTGGTGTTCATCCCTAAGTTCACAGAAAGAAAAGAAGCAGCAAATAAATAAATAAAAGTAAAGAAGTAGAGCCATACCTCTTGCTTATTGTATTAGATGCACAGTGGCTCTATACACTGTGCACTTAAAGCCTAGGCTGAACAGCAGGAAAGGAGGAGTCCTTCAGGACAGATTGACAACACCACAGGCTGCTGTAGCATGGGCACCATGGGGCTGGTCCTTTGGCTGTGCCTCTGCCATAGCATCACTGTGAGGCTCATTTCAGGACACGGCTCCCTCTCCTGTAAATAGACCTTCCAATTGCTGCAGTGCTTTGAGTACTATTTGTGGGGGAGAATATAGCATTTGTTGTAATATTAGATCTTCAGCTCTCCTTCACTGTCTGTTTCTCAGCACTGCCTCACTGTCATCTGTCTCAGTATTCAGGTGCACAGTGTTGAAATATTTCTAAAGCATAGATAAGGAGAGAGCAGAACAAAACCTGAGTTCACAAAAGAGGAAGGAATCATACTTAAAAGAGGAACTTGAGTTCCAGAGCAACAGAGTGTCTTGAGCAGTGCAGGCACAGGGAAGGGCTTACTGGAAGCTTCAGGTGTGGTAATCACCTGGGAACCTATTTGAGTGCAGGCGTATAACGTATATATATCTGTTGTGCTGGCAGCATTTGCAATACAGTTTTCTTTTATCCCCAGTGCCACAGAGTAGTTCTGGACAGAACACTCAGGGTATTTATGGTTGCATTCTTTTTGTCTTAGGGAACTGGCTGCAGAGTAGGGTTGTGGCTTTTTTAGTACCCAAGACATCTGAGATCCCAGAAACACTGTGTCTGTTTGTGTTCTAAGTGTATAAATCACAAATCATCAGTGATACTTTTTAAGTCTTTCTCTCAACAGTCCCTCGGTGGGCACAAACCAAAATACAGTTCCCTTTAGCCTCTCCTTTCCTTCTTGTGTGCTTTGATTGGGAAGAGTAGGGCTGCAAGGAGACTTGCGCCCTACATTTAGGATTGTTACTGAAGAATTCTACTAGTTTTTAACTGATTTCCTTAATTGCTCAGTAGCTGTACAGAAATAGGATCATCCATTCTCAGTGACCAATGCCTCCTGGAGTTTGGCAAGTTGGAGGTGTGGGGTTTCATTCAATAGAAGCTGGCAGACTGGCTTAAGTCAGGGGCCTCCTCAGCTGAATGAATTTTGCAGCATTGTCTATCCTATTCATGGTCTTATTCTCTCATGGAAAGACTTTTCCCTGTAAGGATGTTTGATGGAGTCCATTAACAGGCTGCCAGAGTCCATTTGGCTTGGAAGCCTAAGGTAGCAGATCCCTGCCTTGGTGCTGGGAGGAAGGGGCTGTCCCTAACTGAGACCTACACAACTGCTATGTAGATTTCTGTAAGCAGATGATCCTTAGGATCAGTTCTGATGTAAGTTGTTCCTGCTTTCCACAGCATGAGCCTGTGACCTTCAGGCCATAGGTGTGAAGACACTTGGTGATGACTGAGAAGTGGCAGGAGATAATGCATATGAAGCTGGCTGTTCTCACACTGACTGACAGGGCCATTTCGAAGTCATTGGCTGTTCACTACACACATATTTCAGTATTTGATTTCTTAGCCTGACTGCTTCTACATTTACTTCCTTTCTGTCTGTACGCAAAATCTGCCAAAGTGGTTCAGATTGTATTCTTTTCATTTCTGCTGGGATGGTGAAGGGATGAATTCACCCACCTACTATGGGGAGGGTATGTTAAGGCCATCAAACTATGCCATTCTGTACTTGCCATTTAAGGACTCGCTCTTCCAGTTCTTCCAGGATGTCTTGGTGTAATTCATAAATTTCAGGGAGTTCACTTAAACCTTGCTTGAGTTTAACTTCCTCTTGTTCATTTTCATCATCATCTCCGAGAACTTTCAAGATACCTTCATAGAAATCCTGTGAACAACAGCATTGAAATGAGGCAAACAGACTTAAAATATCCTTTCTGAAATTATTATTTCTTGACTCTTAAACTATGCTTTCTAAGAATGAAAAGCTATGCTATCAACAGCAATAGTGTTCAGTATGGCAAGGAGATCATAGAATATGTTTTCTTTTATCCATTAGTTCATACACTGTTTCAGCTGAATTCCACAATGCTATCAACCTAAAATGGAATGTTTCACCAGATCAAGCCATGTGACCCTTATGTATGCAATGCTTTGGTATCTTTTTATTTCTTTTCCCCCCTGCTTTCCTGGGTCTGGTTTGCCTCATTTTTACAGTGTTTCTTAACCCAAAACATAATTTTTAAAAATGAAGGATGAGATTCTTACCTCATTGGATCCAACATCTTGACATGAAAAACATTAACAACTCCATGTCTTGTGCTAGAAATTGCACTAGCTATACTTCTGAACTTAAATTTAAAAGTATGGAACAAATAATTTTCCCTATGAAACCTGAGTCCTTTCTTCCTCATCTAAGAAATGGTTTTCATCATGAAGTGGTTTATAAATTATGTAGGCATAGGGGCAATTTCCTCTATATTAAAATATAGCCCACTTTAGTACATAATAGGGCACCTATTTCAGAGCGCATAGCAAAATACTTTCCCAGGTTTGAGTTGCCAAGAAAAGAATTTTTGTTCCCTGGACTTTTAGGGACAATCTTATGAACTTCCCTGGGCCATACTGGGATTTATCATGGCATTTCTCATGACACTGGCTTCTGTCTAGTTAATTTTTTAAAAAGTAGATAGAGTTATTAAGGAGGAGTCTAAAAAGAACAGACTTGCGCAAATCTTGCGGATGTCCAGGTATGAGCAACACATCAGAGTATGCTTCACTGTGAATCTGTATTTTACGTTGGATTGTCCACTTTGGACTGATTAAATCAAGGTTGCTGTACTGATTTCGGCATGGTGAGATGTGGTTGGTATGACTGTGATCCTGCTGAAAGGTTCTGCTCTTACACAATAGGAAAGAGTCTAGTCAAAGACCTTCAAAACTCCTCTCATGGATAGGAACTGATTCCAGGCAATACCAGGTTTTAGTTTCCTCAGATTAATTCCTGGTTTTTCTGTTGTTACTGTCAACTGCAACGTCCACACTGGCTCTCTGTGAACTGGCATGACTGGATTATCTAATTGATAATAGCCAAGAGTCACACATAGAAAATGTTGGGGTTTTTTAGCAACTGTAACAGCTGAAACATTTGTTTTCTGAAAAGCCACTAGAACTAGGTAAAAAAAAGATCATGATGACAGTTTTCTTTTTGATTAACTATATCCTGGATAAAAAAATATCATAAAGATTTCTGAAAAAGTATTACTATGTTTCCTAATTATCTGGGTCTAATTTCTGCAACATGTCCTGCCCCAGTACCATAAATAATCCCAATGTTGTGCTATTAAATTTCCAATTTTTTCGGATGTGAGTTAGCCTATCTAAGTTCTTGTTTCAGCCAGTGTACAATTCAAAAGCTTTTCAAGCAACTAAACCAATCAATCTCTCTTCTGGATGCTTTTACTAACTCAAAGGAATCTGCAACTTTTCAAAATCCTCAGTCATCATAATTAATCCAGATCAGGGAAAGGGAAAGAATCTAAAGGGTTCTCTCGGCTTATTGTGCCTAGACAACTGAATAGCTTGTAGTTCACTAGTGATGTGCTTAAGTAATCTATTACATTACAAAGATGTCATCTTTTCCAAATTAACATCAAACAGCTCTGTATCTGTCCACTTTCCACCACAACAAGCAACAGGATTAACACTCCTTTCCCACAGCATCTCACTAGATTTAATTAGTTTTTAATTGTCTGTCCCCTTGATTATAATGAATTCTCAGACAAATAATTAAATTCCAGTTGCCTGGATAGCCAGCCTTCTAATGATTAACAAAAACCCTGCAGCATAACAGTAATCACTATAAACATCCATTATAAATAATTATGTCACTGTTGAAAATGCTGAGTGTCTGTGAGGCCATTAATCAAAGGCAAAGTGCTTTTCCAATCTCACTAACTGTAATCAGTCATGGCACCTGAAGGCCTCCAAGTCTCTCACAAAAGCCCAATGTCTAAGTACAGGAGGTAGTAAACACTGAGTCTATATAATTCCCTGATGGATCAAAACTTTCTTAAAACAGCTTCATGAACAGAAATTGTTTGGTTCAGGGCTCTGGTGTGATAGCTACAAAGCTCAATCTATCCAGGGTTGGATGAGCCTACAGATCTCACACAGTCTTATGCCTGTACTTGCATGGGCATGGAAAGCATAACCCAAGCTGCCTAGGTGGCACAGAAGGTTAGCAAGCCAGCTATGAAAATACATTTCTGAAACATAAATATTTTTATTACATTTTGGGGATCCATAAGTAAGCCCTTTATAGCCATCAAATGGCCATATCCTTAACATTCCTGATATAAACCCTACAAATAATGAAGTGAAACAAAGAGGATCAAACCCCACAGCCACAAAGGTTGTTGGCTTGGTTTTTTTTCCTTTTGTTTGTGAACATCGCTAATACACACAAGTTATGTCTTTTCCCTCCAGAAATGCCTCTGAAGAATTCTGTTCTCTGCTGTAAATGGGGACTGTAGTCTGGAGTTTGTTATGAGAGTATGAGACCAGGAGGAATGCAGGGTTTCAACAGTATCTTATGGTTTATGTGGAGCCCTGCCTAACTGACATATGATTGGCTCTTGGAAAAGAATCTGACACCCTCTTTGAGGTGATGAGCCTCCCCGCAGGACGCTGGGGTATGAGACGCTTTACTGATGCTGGGAGTGCTGGCTGACACTAACAGGAAACAGTTACGGTGTGTGAAGTTTTGGGAAAAAAAAAAAAAAGTATGTGGATCTAGGCTACAGAAAAGTAGCCCAATTTACCTAGGATCAGCAACCTTGATACTTTTGTAGCAGGTAGTTATTTCTAGATACTCTTACAAAGAAGTCAGCAATGCCAGCAACCAGAGGTTTTTGGTAGAACATTTATCAAGAAAGTTCTGTACAGGATTCAACATCTATATGAAATGTGATATTCTAATAAAAGGGCAAGAGGTGTAGTTAATTGGACAAGAGTTAATTCTGGGTTTAGCTTCCAGGATTCTGTGAACAGATGCAGAAACAGTGAGTTTGTGTATCATTTCTCTCCAACAATAGGAGTGAATGTGTGAGTCCACCTGCAAATTTCAACTGTGCAATCCTGTATATATGTTAGCCTTTATTAGAAAAATGAGTGAAATTAGAACATTTAACCTTGCAGGACCCTAGTGAAAGGAAGGAAAATCTCTTGTCAGACTTATGACTTATCAGGCAAGTAGGTTACCCTGGAGAAAAAAATTGCCTCTCTGTACATGTATACATACATACATATATGCTATGCTGGGTGACTCCTTTTCTTCAACTTCTACTTCAAAAAAACTTGGAGTGCAGTAATTCATTCTGGATTCAGAATGTCTGTTTCTTTTTTCTGTATATAGCAGAACAGGCCAAATTAGATCAGTTCATCCACTAGAGATGGATGAATCCCTGGGAACTGAGGACTACTACAATCAGTCTAATAGAGGTAGTCAGAAAATGATAGGACTGAAGTTATTTTCTACCTTTACTGTTAAAAGCTAATGGTTCTGCCATCTGCAGTGTGTTGAAAGCAACTATGAATATTAGAAAGCTGAGTACACTAAAGAAGGGAAAGTTGGGATTTTGACTTACAGGTGTAGCTAAACAGACAGCACTATTTGAAAGAAGACCTTTTAGAATTGTCCAAGAAATGCTGATCAGTTGCTAGATTTACTTGGGTTTCTTATTTTTCATCTTCTAAAGCACTAGCATAGACAATTCTAATCTAGTCATAATGAAAATCCTAGTCCTTGCATATTGACCACAATTGCAGGAGAACAGAATGGAGAAGGGAGTACATCATCATTAATATTGTCTTTGCCAATAGTAATTTCTAGTCCTATGGTCTGACCAGAAGTTCCTCTGCAGGTGGGGACTGAGGTTCCTTCTCACTGGCTCACAGCATTGTGTTTCTAGCATCAGGCCTGAATTTGAGCTAGAAAATGTGATGTTCCAGTAGATAATTATGATTATAGAGCAAAGCCACTCTTTAATAGGCCAAGAGAAATATCTGAAACAAATAGCATTTCTGTGAACAAAAAGTGCACATTGTACTAGAAGGAACAGATTGCTAGATTGTGGTTGAATTAGAAAAACTCTGAATGCCTGCAGTCTAAGGATTATGGGTGACCTTGATTCCAGGTCTTGAAAACAAAGTTAATTTGCTCTTTATTACATCGTCTCATTGGGAGGAACAAAGGTCGTACAAAGCAGAACAGACCTGAACTGCTTCCCGAATTTTGAATTAGCTTCACATTGTTGTTAACAAGGTAAAGAAATCTTAACTCAAAAGGATGCAATGCAATGCTCTGAAGACGTTAATCATCTGCTGTTCTTGCCAGAGAAAAACGATGTAAATCTACATGAAGCAGAGGTCTGACCCCTACAGCTGTAATGGCTGAATCAGCTTTTCTGCATATATCTCTAGACTGTATTAAAGAAAAGGGAATGGTCTGATGGGTGAATAAATTCCCCTGGGATATTTCTACAATTTTTAAAATAGATGTGTTAGTTTCCATTAGGGAATAACACTGGGAAAAAAAAAAAAAAGAGAGCAAGTGTACAGAGCAGATGCATTAGTGGAAAACTGCAGCTATTTTTCTGCCTTTGCCTTCATATGGGGATACCAGCACTTCAGCTACAGAAATCATGTCTACACACAGCGTGTTTTTACCTTCTTCACACCACAACACCCACCTGGCATCCAGACTTTTATGCTTTTCAGCAAAATACACACATACATCAACATACGTGCATACAAAATAATTTTATATGTATATCTAGAATTGCAATTGCTTCCGTAGTCAAGCTGGTGTTTTAATGGACCGATACTAATGGGAAGTCATCATATTTGACACTTTGTAATGCAGCTAGGGAGGACAACAGAAAATCTTGTTGCAGCCCAAATTATGTAAATAAAGCCTACACTAATTGCATAAAATGGGGCAGGATTTTACAATCACTCTCACTTCTAGAATGAAGGTGGATTTAATAGATTCTGCATATTGCAGAATCCAAAGCTCCTTTGGACATCTATGCATTATACCTGAGGGGAGGGTGAAGAGTTCAAAGGGGGAAAAGACAGCCTCCATAATAAAGCCAAGTACAGACATGAGGTGCTGTACAGTACCCTATGAACCGAGTCTGACTCATGGAGATTCTTGGAGGTATCTGCATCACAGTTAGCAGCCCCTCTCCGAATGATGAAAATGGCACTCCTGAATTAAAGAGTGGCACATCATCTATAGCAGACTGAATGACCCCTGATCTGTATGGAGCAGCGATCTCACATTTCTCACTACTAGACTCAGCAGAAACAATGCCAGATGAACAGCAGAAAATGCTATCTCAGCAGCCACAATTAGTCTCTTATCCTGCCATACAGGGTACAATCTAGGTCAGGAACCCTGACCTCAGCACACATTCACATGCAGCCAAATAGACATATTCATCCAAAACATAGCAAATGAATTTCAGAACCAGCAGACTGTACAGTATACACTGAGGATACTGTATCAGTGCAGCTTTTTACCAGGGAATTGTCCTGATCCAGATGTGCTGGTGTGGCTTCCTTCTCCTTTTAAGAGATACACAGGTTATCTGAAAGCTATTTTGGCTCAGCATTTCCACTGTGGAAGCTCCCCGGCCAATACATAGTTATTTTCCCACTGCTGATGAACACAAAAATGAATAAATATATGAGAACAAAAATCAGCCTAGTGTGAGGACAGGCTATTCTTTTGTAACAGTGTGTCCTTAGGCTGTTACAACAGCTTCAGAGGGCCTAACAGCAAGCTAGCTCTTTGCTTAGGCAGCACATTACATTCACTAAAACATTTTATTAGGAAAGTAATGACTTGATTGGTTAAGCAGAAGTTTGAACATCATCCAAGAAATTCACAGTCGTAAAAAAGGCTCAGCAAATCATTCACTGGAAGTGTAAATAATTAGAAAGATGGAAGGGGATAATGAGATAGATGGAATTCTGTTTTTTCTAACACCTAGCAGTGGTTCCTAAATTAGGCAGTTAATTTTAGGTTTTGAGAATGTGCCACATATAAGAATTCTGAAAATAGAGTTTAATCAATGAGGTTTAACTCTTAAGTTAGAGGCTTGAGCACTACGATTATTTTGTTCTTTTTTACGTCCTAAGATCTATTTTGCAGTCATGAACACTGAGATGTCCAGTGCAGGGTTGAATTCCAAACTGCTCTGAAGGCTGGAGAACCCGCACATATCGATCTTTATCATATTCATAGTTATATCTCCAAATGCTTAGGAAGCATAAATCTGGCTGTCTTTGTTTCTAACAATTGTGGTCAATTGTTTGAGGAAAATACAAACCAGGAAACAGGATCAAATTTCTTTTTCAAAGGAGATGTTGGGGCTGATGTCTTTTCAGTGCAGAGCTGTCCTTAATTCAGTAAATATCTTGGAGGGAAGTAATAACTTCAAAGGGGTTTCTGCACACACAGAGATTTTATGTACAAAAGCCAAAGGCAAAATAAACATGAATATGGTCCACTATTAAAAATGAAAGGCAAAATAAATGTGATCATGGTACACTATCAAGGAAATGCTTGGTCCCATACAGACTGGGATCCTGAAGCAATCTAAGTCACCCTAAGTTTCATTTGTGTACATCTTGTAAAGCCATTTGAAACAGACCAGCTGAGGGGAAGCAAATAAACCATCTTGGTGATGTGTGAAATTTTAGACTGAGAAAGCCATCTGCAGCATTTTGTTCAGGAGCAAGTACTAAGAAAAAGATGTCAAGTGCAGCCTGCAGTGCTGGGGAAGCATAATAGGAGACAGAATGATAAAGCTTGAAGATTAAGTGATCCTGAAGGAGATTCAAAGACTAATCGACTTTGGAAAAACCGTGAGTACCAAGAGGTCATCAACTTGGACTAGAAGGCCCTGCCAGTGCCACCTGCTCAGACCAGAATGGGTCCTGAACTTACTGCTCCAGAGAACTGTATTACCTTTGAGTAGGGCAAGTAACAGCTAACCTTTTAAATTATTATCACTACTTCCACACCAACGGATACCAAGTTTGTGAGCTAACACAATGTTTCCAGTCTTTCAGTTCAATAGCAGAGTGGGTGTATGGAAATGTCATCATTTTGGCAATCAATCAGTTTATTAAAGTCTCCACTGAAAGGCCAAACAGAATCTGTTATGCTGAATGAACAGCAGCACTAGCCAAGCCTGGAAATGAGATGGGAAATTGCTCTTGCTGCAGGCTTAAGAAAAGCCTTTTTTTTCCTTTCTGAAAGTAGCTAGGGTGTGGTTTAGTTCTTTGCCTTTCTTACCAAGATGTGGATTTACATGAGAAGATGAAACTTGAGACATGATGCTAAGTTTCTAGAAACTGTTTTCTTGAGAAAGTCGATGATGGGAAACAGAAATGCATGCCTGGGTTGAGGAATGTTGTCAAGGAAGGTCCTAACTGGCCATGAATGTTGTGTTGTACCTTGAGATCAGTTTGGTGACTGTGGGCACTCTTGGTTGCTTCTGAAATCTGCCAGTGGAACTTGTGTCAATAGCAAGTGCACAGGAAAGCATGATTTTTTGCTGATGTGATTATTCTTAAAACTATTCAAATACGGAAAAAGGAACAATAATTAGAATTATTGTAACTCTTAGTGTTACGGCAGTATTGAAAATATTGCTTGGTTAGGTAATAACCAATATTACCCCTACATTCTAAGGGATTTGCATGCTGTAATATTGGTAATAGTTTCTCTAAATATTCTGAACAATACACTGGGCAGCAGGTGAATACAAAGATTCAACATTAGTTGGGACAGAAAAAGTGACAGTGTTTTCTAGATTGAACATGTTTGCAAACATTTGGAGAAACCTGCAGATTATTTCTGAATGCCACTGCAGTAGGTAGGTATCATAGAGATGTCAGCTTATACCAGTAGAGACCAGGGTGACGGACAATCAATGAAACTCAGAAACATACCCTCTGAGCCTTTTCCCATGAAGATTTTTGACTTTTTCTAAACCAAAGACTGCCTGAACTAGCAGACAAGTGTGAAAACAGGCTGCCCGTTTCTCTCTTCTCTCTCATTCTCTGACACAGGTTCCATTCATACATCCTCACTAGTTAGAAAGCCAACTCATAAAAACAATTACATCTTATCTGAGAAACTCGTTTATTGGCTCTGCTGAAAAAATGCCTCCTGTAATCCCAAAAGGAGTGTATGGGTCAAGACACATATGAACTTTTCCTTTATATAAGGAAATAATTAATCAAAATTGTGATTTTGCCCTTCTTAAACTTCATACGGTTGGTGACTGCTCATCTGTCTGATGGGTCCTTCCAGTTCTCAAATTGAGGAGGTCTTATTAAACTTTCTAACCCAGGGAATTGGGACAGGGAATGTCACAGTGCATGGTTATAGTAATTCTGACATTTAACAACCAATAAGTGGATTAACTTTGCCCACCAGTGCATTCATTCAAGGGTTTGCTTTGGTCCATTTCTCACTTTCATTTGACATATTAACTTCTGTCCTTTTTTTCTCTTTCTCTTCTCCTTAATTTCTTTCATAACTAGGAAAAAATGAGAATATGCTAAATATTCGTAAGATCCCTTTAATCCAGTGAATTGGGCAGGCAGGGAAACAAATTTCACTACACAGGGATTTACCAGAGGAAGCAGAAAAGGGAAGGGATGGGGAATAGTCCTGAAGTATTTTTTTCCTGCCTCATAGCATAGGCAAGGCAGCCTGACAGTAACATGGTGCTATAGCAGCCATGAGGGTGTGCAGCCATTTACACTGTGTGTAAAGGCACTGAAAGGCATTTCAAGTTCGGATATATTTATTGAAAAGTTTTCTGGCATTAGTAAGTCACTTTTATCTCCTAGAGGTGTATGGAAAATGCCAGGATGTAATGCAAATGAGAGGCTTCTCCTAGACACCTCCACTAAATACTCTTACTCTACTGTCTATGTGCTTTCCACAGTGCTGCTCTCCAGCCTCTTGTTCCCTAGTCTATATATACAGCCAAGGTTGCCCTGTCCCAGGCACAAAATCTGGCACTTGTCCTTGTCAAACTTCATGTGGTTGATGATGACCCACCTATCTAACTTGTCAAGGCCTGTCTACAAGGCCTTTCTGCCCTTGAGGGAATCGACAGCTCCTCCCAATTCAGTGATATTGTCACATTTAGTATCCTTTGAGTTCCAACCTCATTACTTTTGTCCCCATCAGAGTTTCTGTTCCACTGCTAGTGCTTGAGACGTCCTCCAAGGACAACGTGGAGTTACTTTTTCCCTTCTCAGGAAATTTCTTTCCAAGCAGCAGAGGAAATAGCAGCAGCATGCTTTGTGTAGCAGCTATTATTCCTTACTACCTTTCAACTAACAGCCAAGAAAGATACTGACCGCAAGGCCATCTAAGCTCTGTACCAGTCTTTAGGGAAGCAGAGGAAGATCTGTTAAAGGGACACAGAGTATTCCAGGACAAAGTTACCAGTCAGTTTATGCCATGCAAGAATTCTCTATCAGGGACTAAAATTGATTATTTCTGGGTGTTCTCTCACATGTTTCTGACACCAGAATCTGTATTTTCACCATGGTGATTAGCTGTGTGTCTTGGCTAACCCAAAATGTTTTGGTATTCTGTACCTGAGACCAAAGTTGTTACTGTCTTATTAAGACTCCATGGCCAACCAGAAGCAGAACCAGAAGGTGCCTGTCTTTTTCATGTTCACATTGCCCAAGCAGAGCTCTTTTGCCTCTTGGCTCTGCTCTTTTCCCTTTTGTTCTTGCAGGGCAAGATAGCTGAGGCAGTGCAGGTAGAGGCTTTGGCTTGTTTTTGTTTCCCTCTGGCCTTAGAAGAGAGTTGCTTCAGGGTAGCAACCTGAGAGGCTGCATTTCAAAATGAAAAGCTTTCCGAGTGAATTTTGCAACATCTGCCCGCAGCGCAAGGCTGGCACTGGTTGGGGTTGAGCCACTGCTCTTTCTGTGCTTGAGAGTCCGTTTTCTCCCTAGCCCTCATCAGAACAGGGACCCGAGAGAGCAGCACAGCATCAGCACCAGTGGCTTGGAGGACGCAGTGCTGATGCTGGTTGGCTGCCGCCAGCCTAGGGACATGCAGAGAGGCTGGCACTGCAGATTCACCGAATTCTTCAGTTCCCAAACTCCAGATGCCCGAGGGTGCTGGCCACCTTTGTCAATGGAGCTGTTGCTGCTGGAGAGATGAGGCGGGGAGGGCTGCTGCCACCTTTGTCTCCCCACATGCAGTTGCGGAAGGCGCCGTCTTAGGGGTTTGTCTGACATTTTCCTTTTGTCTCCGACACGCTCTGGGCTGCAGGGGGCGTCGTCTTGGGAGAGGGGTTACTCTGGCCTTTGGAGTTAATGTTTGTTTCCGGTAGTCCGTGAGAGCTCAACAACTTCGTAACTAGTGAGGATTACTGTTATTTTTTGCCTGTTGCTGTTTCTTTTTTATAGAATGCTATTTTTTCACTTATATCTATTCCTGTTCCTTTCTCCTTATTGGTGGAAAGGAATTTGTTAAATCAATGGAGAGGTAACTAATTTTAGAGTATCTGCCTCTTAAATTGTCTTAAACCAAAACACTGTGACACAGTGTGGATACCCAGAGCACACTGGCTATTACCAATACTGCATTATTAGAAAACAAGAAGCTTAAATGCAAGCAGAGTGAGTCCATTGAAACCAAATCCCCATGCTTCATAGCTCTAATCCCATCTGTCTCACTGTGAAGGGAGAGTGTCCACCCGTTTATCACTATCTCCTTCTCTGCACTAGGGTTGTTATGCACCTTACACCAGTCTCAGCCTCAAGAAACCCCAACTGTTGGCCAAGGCTTTTCCCTCTAGATGACAAATAATAGATTAGAATGGTTCACAGTAAGCCATTCCTCCTCAAATTCACTTAAATCCCTTCAGTGCTTTTATGTCTTTTAAATTGCAGCTAAATAAAAGGGTATCTAGGTTTCAGCGATTAAAATTATTTACTTACCATACGTAACAACTGGAGCATTTCCACGTATCTGGGGAGAGAGACAAACTTTTATTAACTGCCATCAAATGAATATGGAAGGGTGGTCTACATAGCTTTAATTTTAGAAGCGCAACAGGTAGATTATAAAAACAAACTCACACTTTTTCTGAAGACATTAGTTCCTGGGCAATGAGGTAAGCTCTGGACTGGCCTTCTTTCTGTCAACAGAAGAAGTCAGAAGCAATTAAGAGATTTCTCATTCTACAAAGTAAAGCAGTGTTAGAGAGCACTTTAAACTGACATATTTCTATAGTAAAAATAGTGAACAGACTTTATTCTTTGTTGTTCAGTGTCTGGTATCCTGGACTTTTGAAGACAGGCCATTTTCCTCAATTCAATACTAGTAATACAGTACAAAGTAATAGCTGCTAATACAGATGGCAAGTTTGAAAATGTCTTGTTATTGAAGGAGGAGTGAAATTTTCTGTGGATTTTTACAGGTCCAAAATTTGTCAAAGAAGCAGAAAGTGCTTAACTTTGAACAGGCTAGCTTCACAGCTGTTGAGGATATACCATCTGGAAAAGGGAGTTCTTTATCAAAATGGTCATATTCCAAACTGTTCTGACTGCTGTCAGTGAGACCTGTGGAAGCAAACAGGATAAAGGGCTTTATTGCATACTAAAAAAAAGTGTCTAAACTAAATGGCAATAAATATCTCCAGAATTAGTTCAGTACTTCACCAGAAAACATTGTTTGAAATCTCAGAGGCATCTATTTAACTGGTTGGCATCTTGGAAGAAACAGATAACTGTGAAAGAAGCAAACTGTATGGCTCTGAGGTGCAAGTGGCTAATAGTATTTTGCTCCTAATTCACGATTCATCCTTATGGTAAGACATGGCTAAAGCATAGAAATATGTACTGAAAGGAATGTACTGGAAAAAGTTTGACTTTTTCAGCAGTGATGAAGTAAGGAGCAAAAACAGTGGTCTAGTAGTTGCAAAGAAATGCAGCCCTCAGTGACTAAAAGTGGACTCACAGGAAATGAGTGCAGTATCAAGTCTCAGTGACATTGCTTGCCAGACCAAGTATGCTGGTAAGAGACTCAGCGAAGCAGAAAGTCAAGGGTCCCTACATGGCTGCCATGGCCTCCATCGGCTAAGCAAAGGCTTGGAGCAAGGCCCAGAGGGCAGCTACTGAAGAGGGAGCTGGGAGACAGCTATACCACAGGACTAGGCACATGACTGGCTGTAGGGAGTAAAGATTTTAAAATGCTGGTAGCTTTGCAGTCTTATAATAATCACTTGGACTTTGTTTCAGAGAGTGAATAGTTGAGGGACCTGCACCCACAGATTTGCAGAAATCTGTCTACAAACACTGTTTTGTATCTCAGAGTTAATTTCCTGGTTAAACAAACAGCAATTAAATAACCCAAGACAGGCAATGCATAGAGACACTTTCAGACTTGTTCTGGACAGACCACGTGACACTGAAGTCCCTGAATTTTGCCTGTGACATATTAATCATAAAGATTGATGGCACTTTGGTGACAGTGCCAGTCATTCCCCTTTAAACATAGTGCCAGTTCTCAGTTATGCTGACCCAGCTGTTTGTACAACCTTTATCAGAACCAGACTGGTATACTTAAAAAACTGAACTAAACAGATCCAGGTTAAAAAAATGGTGGGGCTGGAGGCAAAACTGCCTCCATAGGGCTAGGATGGAGTTGTTTGGCCTAAGAGCTGCACAAGTAGATCATAGAACAATTTTCTAAATCAGAAGCATTGTGCAAGTCACTTCTCTGGAGTACTCTTTTGTACTGCATTTCAAAGCAGGGCAACTCGTGAAAACATGGAAGCAGAAGATCCATCGCTGTGTGTGCCACTAACTTGCCATGCTAACATGGATAGATTTCATCTCCTCATGCATTTCACTATGTGTGTGTTGTACTTCAGAGTGTATTGCAGCTTGATTGTGTTCTGGTGTATTGTAGCTTGATTGTACTCAGACAAGAGCGCTACTGCCACATTTAGAGGCTCATAGCAGTTTTATAAGCTTCACTATCTGGGTGACTTTATAATGCCCCATTTGTAATTGTTATGCACTATGTAGCAGTTTACAGTAGTGCTAATGGTAAGTAAACTGAGGCATTATGAGAACAATTCACTTTTTCAGTTTAGCTCTGCAAACCAGTGAGAGTGAAGGAAAAGTAGTCCATATCTGTCTTCCAGATCCATCTTTGAAGAGCTAGATTGCAGCTGTCCTGGAGGATCTGCATAATTATATAAATCAAGAGCTGTCCCTTGAAAGGCATCTGAAGTAGGTGCTTCCTCAAGGCACACAAGTCTGTAGTTCCCAACTGCAGCACATTTCAGTTTTATGTATGTGCACAGGAGTGCACATTTTGATATGTTAAAGGTTTGCAAAACAGAATGATTCCTGGAGTCTGGAAACAGTGGAAATGTGTAAGGAGCAGCAAAGACATTCTTATGTACTGCTGCTTTTGATTCAGTAGCTGCCCTGCTTGTTTTGAGACCTTTGAGACTCTGCTTACTGGTCCCTGTTTGTGCACTGTGCAGGTCTTCTCCATATGTCTTTTTTGATTCAATGTAATTTTAAATTCTCAAGATGGAAACTAAATGCTTTGGAGTGAGACTTTTTTTCCTGACATTCAAGCCAGGCCTTTCTTGCTGTTTACGTTGTCTCCATTGTCCATCTTCAGACTACATTCTTTGCCTTTGCCATGTGCTGTAGAGGTAAATTTTTCCTAGTGCAGTGGGGGAGCGAAGGACTGATGGCTCTGCCATTTCTAAATGAGCACCAGACAAAATACAGACAGCTAAGAATCCAGAATCTTCTGCACATTGCTTTTCCCTCTCCAGGTTTCATGCATTAACCACTTTTAGAGTTTTTTTTTACCTTGTTGGTGAGACTTGGATCACCAAGGCTGCTTTCATCATCTTCTGAACTCTTCTGTTCCTCATCTGATGTGACTACTTCCATTGGTGTCACAGAGACTGGGCACACCTTGTAGGGCTCAGTGTAGGCACTGCAGAAAAACAGAACAGACTAGTTCAATGGTGTTATTCCCTGACTCACTGTTGCTCAGACATATAGAATCCCTGCAGAACTGCAGGGCTTGGAAAGCAAAATTTATAAAGCAGGTTTTTTTTTTGGCTGCTATGTTCAAAGGCAACCATTTGGGCAAGCAGAAGACTCTGAAAGGAGCAATGGGAGGTTTAAACAAACTTGTTCAAGCTTCCCCAAGAGATGATTGTTCTGGCCCAGTTTGGAGTAAAAACTTCATACTTAGTTGGAAGCAGAATTGCTTTGTTCCTCCATAGTCAACCCCTCAAAATAGATTCAGTAAAATCACACTAACATTTTTAAATGGAAGTTAGATGCTGTGGCAATGGGTTTTCTGGGAAAACATCAAAAGGACAAGAAAAGTATAATGGTAATACCAATGTCATTTAAACTACAAGATACTCAGGTTCCAGAATCCCTGGATTGTTTCAAGGGAACATGAATTCAGCTCCAGAAACTCAGAGAAAGCTGTGCAGTAAGAGTACTGTACCTGGTGTGAAACACAGGCCAGTGCAATACAGGCCTGTGGCTTCACAGCATTTTATTAAAGAATTATTTTTTTCCGATTAAAATGGCCAGTGATCTCAAAACCTCCACAAAGCATGACTAAAGCGATCTGTATATGCCTAGCTCCAAATTCCAGTTGCTGGATCTTGTTAAACCTTTGCTGAACTGGTGGCCAGTCTTTCAGATTTTGTTACTGTGTACTTACAGGCTGTATTCAAGTTGTGCCTTAATTTTGACTTTTATATGAAATAGGTGAAGATTTTGGTGTCTTATTCTGTCATGCCACTTATGATTTAATAATTCTAAAATCTCTGAACTTCATCAAATTATTATTAGCATTAGCATTATTCAATTTACCAATCATTTTAACACCAACTTTTGCTGCCATCCAGTTTTGATACTGCTCTTGGTACTGCAACACGTAACTCATTATTCCGGCACTGGCAAAAAATGAGTACCAAGCTGTGTATATAAGCTGTAACACCCATCTAATCCTACCTGACTTTACTGAGTTTTCACATTCAAGGATCACATTTGGTTTTTTGACCACAGTGTCATTCTAGGATTTTATATACAGCTTATACACCACAGTGGCCCCAAGCTTTTTACATTTCTAGGGCAAGGTTCCTGTGTTCAGCCAAGACAGTGAGTCTTTTGTCTTGAGAATCAAAATCTGACATTGCCATATTTTCTAGTAGACATGTTGGCCAGGCAGATCAGTCTGTAATGTGGGCCTGGATGACTCAGTTTATATTATTTCTATACTTCCCATTTCCTCTGAAACACTAACTTCCTTTCACATCTCTGCTTCATCCCTTTAATCTGCTTGGAGATCCCAGATGTGAACAAACCCACAGCATCAAAGCCAATGCTAGAGTAACAGAAGGCTGGGAAAAGATGAGCTAATGTAAGTGAGAGGACAATTATGAGACTCCCAAGGTCACTGACCAGATTCTTATTTCCTTTCAGAAAGGAAACTCCTTAGATATCTGCATTTACCTCTAAGCTGCAAACAAGGCTATGTGTCTCCCATGCAAGTGTGGCTGTCAGCCTTTCTGTTCTGCCTCCATATTTTCCCTCATGTGCAGAGTCCAGGAGCTCATATTCAGTCTAAAGAAGGGTATGAACAAGTGCTGCACTTAGGGAACCTCTGCTGTGTTCATATTTGAAATGAACTAATAATTTGTCTCCATAAGGTACATACTGCCTAAAGGATGATCCCAGCTAATAAAACTCAAGAGGTCAGCAAAGGATATCTTGCTCAATGTGTCCCAAAAACAGTGTCTAGGGTGTGCTGGTGTTTCAACCATTGTGACATGATTTGGTTAACAGGTATCTGTTCAGCATTCAGACACCCAGACTACCTGGATTACCTCCTTGCTGCCTCCCTGTGGTCTTTCACTCTATCTTCCCAGTCAGTGTCAGGACAGAGAAAGAGAGAATAGTTATTTTCTTTGCATCTGTTGCAAACTGCAAATTTGATGATGCAAATTAATTACCAGCAATATACATGAAGGCCAAAGAGCCCCCGATATATTTTCTCAAAGTTTCTTATGGTTTCAAAAGTGTCTGAAAGTAAAGATCATGACAATATTTGGCCAAAAATTTCACCACAAGATGAAGAAAGTGGTGGAAGAGGCTAGAAATCACATCCCTGGTTCCATTCCTACCAGTACATTAAAGGTGCTTTTGTCAGTAATTATAAACACAGGGCTCACCATATTCAATGTTTACGTGTAGTGGCATAGTCTATGTTTCTGAGGTAAGCACCGACTTCTGCTCTGCCTGTTGTGGGGTAACAGAATGTCTTTTTGTCTAGGATGTTTCATCCATTCATTAGTGAGACCATGTTTCTCAACTGCTAAAAGACAATCCTTCAAATATTTGCCTAAGAGAGAATGGCTGCAGTGTTGAGTTCATTTAGACCTAGATCCACCAAAGCTCTAAAATGAACGAAAGTTATGACCCTAAATGTTTTTCTGTGTGTATTGGTGTTTGCACTGGCAATTATTTGAACTGAGTCACCAAAGCAATCTTATATGAAAACTACTTTGGAAGGTACAGTTATTCTTTCTCTATAGACTACATCCTCTACAAGTATATCTTCCCTGAAGCCAGCTGAGTGGTGATGAGCTTGACATATCAATTCAGATAGCGCATGCTAAATTTACAAATGACTACTAAACTGCTGCCATAACATTTCCATCCACAGACCCCACCCTGTGCCCATTTAAATTCCTCTGTCACAGGAATCTTAGCTCATAACTAATTATAATGTATTCGATGCAAGATCAGAATCTCACCTGGACACAGCTGGATTATGCAAAACTCACATATGTAAAATTTATGCCATCCAGTGGGAAGGAAAAATAATCTACACCTGCAAAGACCCCAGCCCTCCATTGTTTGGCCAAGAGGATTGAATGCTGCTTTTTTCTGCATGCAGTATCCCTGTCCCTAACTCAATTCCCAAGCCCAGTAGTTACCAGTTCAAACTCTCAGACAGTGACGTTCTTATTGCAAAAAACTAAAATAATATGAACTCAATGCAGTGATTGAGTAATTTGGGAGATGCAGTGGGGTGCTGAAGTACCCTGTTTTATTAAAACTGATTATTTATTTCCCTGTATCAATTTGCAAATGATTGTTTTAATTCATTCTGCAAAAGGAAGGCTCATTAATAAAGGAAAATAAAGTCCAAATGCATTTAAAGACAATAAAAGGAAATGTCTATTAGTGCAGCATAATGCCTATTAGTGCAGCATATGTTTAGCCAGTCAGTTCCCTATGGCAGATCATCAAGGCAAATATTGTACCTGAAGTCTGAAAAGGTCAAGAAAGACATGATGCCTGCTAATAACATACACAGCCTGTAAAGGCAAGGTAACACAGGGATAATCACATTTCACACTTTGAGGCATAAGCTGTTTGTCTGGCAAGGCCAGAAAGGTGCTCTTTCTAAATCCACAAGCATTTCAATTTGAATATTGCTCCTTCTTACATTATTGTGTTACAGAATACAGGCGAGGGGAAGAGGATTTTTGATCAGGTGCATAAGGCTTTTGCTGTTTTCGAGACAACTTTGGGGACAAAACTCTCCCGGCTTCAACCACTTCTCCTGGAGATGGTCACAGAACAACAGTGCTGGTACAGCTCTAGTTTTGGAAAGGAATGCAGGAAGCACAAAGGTGTTCGGGCTCCATCTTAAGGAATATCCTCTGGCCCAGCCTGGGGCACTATCAGTAGAGAATGGATAAGAGAAAGCCTGAGAGTGAGGTTTCACTAGCCATGTCCCAGATGTGCCAGGATGGATAGCTTTGAGGCTTTTGCTTTGACGCACCTGTGTAGCCAATCCACACTTCAGGCTCAGTGATGTACTCTGGGGTGCATCGCTGTCTGTGAGCACCATTACTCTCCCCAGTCCTGTAGTTTTAAAACACTAGGTAAAACAAAGAAGCAGTAAAAGCTGGACATGCCTGGAAACAAAACAGTGTCCTTGGGCCTCAGACAAGTGGCATACCCCCTTCCTGCTCTCCCAACCATGAGGGAGAGGCAGTGAGCTGTGGTGGCCTCAGCTTGTGCTCAGCCCAGCCCTTTGGCCCTTGTCCTGCATTTCCTGTAAACAGGGAACAGTTCCTCCCCAGAGATGACCTGGCAATGAACTAGCAAGGGCTGACGCTCAGCTGCACCACACCCAGCGTCCCACCGTGCCAGAAGGTACAATGGGGCAGCCAATAATACATAATATATTATTAAAGGCAGATCTACCCTTTAGGGACTCCTTTGAACATATTAATCACATCACGTCAGCCATCACAGAGCTTTTACTTTCAATAAATCATTGGCTTCAAAGGCACCCCAGAGCTTTTATATCCAACAGCCCCAGCAGAGGTTTCCCTTACGATTCTTTTTATGCTTCTCTTTTCCTTCTTTCCCTTGCTAAATCATAGCCCTGTTGATCTCCGTCACCCTACCATTCCCATCTGAGGTAACCTTTTGCTATGTTGGATCTTTGCAATGCAAAGGATGTGGGCATAATGAAGACCTGAGTGCTTGACGGTGACAGAAGTACTGTGCTGTGAAACTTCTTCCTTCCTAGACCATGCACACCATATATCTGCATTATGTTGAAATTCCATTCTGCATTTCTGTCAAGGGACAGAAGCTAACAAGGAATACAGCCACCAATTATCAGGATAGGTTTCAAATGATTTGCTGAGTAATCCCTAGTCACAGTACAAATGGCCTCTGACTGTGAAACCACCCAACACTTTTGCCGTATTCTCCTCTATAAAATGACTTATCTCAGTGACAGTCTGACTGTGGATACAATGATGTAAAAATGGGGAGGGTTCATCCTGACTTCAGTGGACTCACTTTGTGATCTTTGAGCAGCATAAGACCCTGTGATTTCATACAACCCTCTGTAAGACTTATTCCTCTCTATAAATCAGTGACAGAATAAGCCAACTACCTACAACTTCATTAATAAAGGGAAGGAAAAAATATAAGTTAGAAGTGACTTTCAGCTGGTCACCTGATAGTCATCTCAGAATATGAGACATACACCTCTCTGGGGAGACCACTGTCTGAGAAGCAAAGCTGAAACCACTGCTTTACTACAAATTATTTGTTTTGATCTTTGGCATGTTTCTCAATTTCGTGTTTAGGCAGTCAGTTGTGTAATGTGGGTAATCCCAAAGCAATGTCACATTTAGAGCACATGTCACGTTTAGACCTAAGGCTTTGGACACTGTGGATCCCTGACAGGGTCTAAACCAGAGCTACTTTGTCCAGCTCCCTTGAGGCACAGTTTTACTTCTCCTGTTTCTGTTCACTGCAAACTAAAAGGGATTTCACTTTGTCTTTAAGAGAGAGGGCTGGGTACCCCAGGATTATGCCCATGCTTAAGGCACAGAGTAGTGTTTTCATTCTTATGGCCAAGCTGAGATGCAGAAATCTATCTGGAACTATTTAACAGTCATGTTTGCTAGTATTGCTGCTTTCTGCTGGCGGTGAGGGTTCTTGAGTTTGGACTGTCAGTGGCTTTCAGGCAGCCAAGCTGATGATTTCTGCACAAAGGCACACACTGGAGAAGAACAGCAATAATGAAAGATTTAAATAGTACTACTTGCCCAAAGAATTAGAATTCATAAAAACATTGCAGCTGGACCATTCAGAAAAAGATCTGTATCAATCATCATGTGGGAGTTTCGCAAATGGAGCCAAGCAGAACCAAGGCACATTTGTCACACACAAACCTGGCCCTGGAGACGTTCTGTGTTGGTGGACAGTTCTGTTATCTAACAAGCATATTAAACAGGTTTAAAATTTTACATAGGTAAGAATCAGATCCAGATATCTTTCATACCTGCACAAGGAGCTTATTTACTATAGTGAGCTACACAGAACTAGAATATCTTTACAAGTCCTCTTCCTTAGTGAATCTAGATCTGTACCCTACAGCAGTTGCTCTGTACTTTTGCACAAATAGTCCTGAAATTCAGAGTACAACCAGGACTACATTGTTGCTTCTGGAATCTAGTCTGGATGAGATGTGATTAGGTGTCAGTTAGGCAAATGTGATCAACATAGCAGCAAATGGATGCAACTCATAATAATCCTTTCAGAATATCCAGTTTGACATAATTGTAAGTGATAATAGCTGTAAAAACTCAAAGGAGGATGCCAGCTTGGGAATTGTGTCAGTGAAACACAAACATAAAATTCAACTTGAATCAATCATCATTTGCTGCAGACAGACTTTTTAGTGACCTGTTTATTGAAAGAAATTTGAATTCTTGGAATCTGATTCCAAAAGACATAAGAACTGGTGGACAAAAGAGGCATTGGTTTTTGTGGTAGAGAACACTGCCTTTTTAAAAACCTTTTTAGAGTTGTATTGGGGAAAGACTTAAAAGTAGTATTCCTAGAGTCATTTAGATTACAGAGAAAATGATACTACCAACGCAGGTAATGACAGTTTTCAGGGTTTTTTTCTTTCTTTTCAAAAAAAGCATAATTTTTTCTAAATTTAGGAAAAGTAGAAGTAACATAGCACCAGTACTTTACAAAGTCTGAATCTGCTATGACAGACAAAATACTAATTTCTTACAAATAGTACCTTGTTTAGAAGTGAAGTTACAAACCTTGTACAATAATGAGTCCTAATACAAGAATTATCTCTAAGCATTGTTATAGTATTACTGAATTAAATTTCATTCATGCATAAGTACAATAACAGTTCGTTACATAAATAGCAGAATAAGGGCAGAACACAGAATTTCAAAACTGGTATTAGGAATGGGAGGACACCTTCGGTTTGTAATTGCCATTTCCAAAATGGAAATGACACTTGTAATGTATGGCTTTAAGAGATCCCTTTCAATGCAGTAACAACATCTGTCTCTCAGATCCAGCAGTAGAAGAGTGCCCAAGAGGGCAGAATGTAGACTGCAAAGCTCTGACTGTTAGTTCAGTTCATACAGAACTTGACCAGGAGACCACTGTCTTTCCTTGTTGCAACATCTGAGGTGTAGGAATTTATTTTTGTACCTGAAAAGGTACGTTGGGTACCTCAGGTATATTTTTGTACCTGAAAAGGTACATTATTTCACACATTCTAGAAATGAAACAGGACTGTGTCCATTTTTGGGTCTTGCGACCAAAACCTGTAGGTATTTCCTTCTCCCTGTGGCTGGTGTTTTAGGCATTGGGTTGTGAGAAACTCATAATCTAATTACCACTGCTGACTGATTCAAAGTCATCACTCAAAGTGATCTGGAAAAGCAGACCTGCGAGAAGCAGAGACTAGGTTTTCTATATCTTAGGCTACAGCATATAAGAGTTCCTTTAAATTCTGTCAAAACAGATGTATGCTTCACATACAATTCTTTTGTGAATGTTTCCCTTTTGGAAAATGTTTCAGCTCATTCTAATTTCAGGTTCTAGCACAAATCATCAAGGCAGTCAAATCACAAATTGCTGTTCACATCCTCAGATGTACAAATGTACCCCACATGAGTATCTGGCATAGTATCATTTATCACCCAGATTCCATTTCACTTTTCTAACTATGACAATTTTACTAATGTCCTTCTGACTATGAGTCCTGGATCCTCTTAGAAAAAGATGATACATTTCACAAAATGAAACTGTTAACATGGCACATAACACAGACTGGCGATTAGGGATATGTTCCTGATTATTATTACTTTGTTTATTTTTTGGCAGTGTAATTTAGACACTAAAACTTGATACCAAAGTCTCTATGTTCTCTTTTCATTTTGTTGCCAGTTCATTATTCCATACTTTCCATGGAAAATACTCACAGTAAGTTCAAAATAATGAACACCATTCTGCCCTGCAGGACTCTTAAGATGGAAGGCAAGTTGTTATTTCCCTGTACTACCAGGATCAATTGTTTTACCAACACCATGCAGCCTGGAAACAAACCAGGGAAAATTGCAGTGAAGCTAGGGTCAAGTGAACTCAGTTTTCTTGCATTTCAGAGATTTACCCAGTTGTTAAAACAGTACTTCCAAAGGAGAGAAACAGAGCTTAACTGCTAATCTGTAGAGCTGAAGCAAAGTGCTCTCCTCTGTCTTCTAAGAGGTTGGGTTCATTTCCCAGATTAAAATTAGAGTTTGCTGTACTTTTTGGCTGAGGTTTTTTTAAATTGGAAAATCAGCTTTGGAATGATTAAAAATGACAGATTTGTAATATTTGGCTGGGATGAATACATTAAATACTTCTGGCCCCTCTCCCAAATAATTGTGGAAAATCAAAACCATCTTAATTCTGCAATTCAAAAATATGGCTTAGTTCAGAATTTACTTCAGTATCTATTTTTTTTCTTACTTGCAAATGAAACAATCAGAAAAATGTCAGGAACTACAGAATTCCTTTATTTTGTTGGGGCTTTTTTCTCGGACTTTTCAATTAGGCATGCATATTTTATCTCTCTTTTAGCCACTGAAGCAATGTTTTTTCTTAAAACTGCAATCAAATGGCAAGATAAATTACTTGTCCAGACAACTTACTATATGTCACTCTCACTGAGTCCCTTTGCCCTGGATGTATTCACTGTGATGTAGTTTTATCTCACTGCCAGTGTCATTTTTTATGGCTAGCAATGTGAAAGTAGAAAGAGTGAAGGAAAGATTTTGAGGTGCCCAGTTTTACCTCACATACTGCCCTTTTCTACTTAAGGAACAGAAGATTTGACTTCAAAGTTGTGTTGTACTGTATGCAGTCCATTACTTCTGTAGACATGTGTGTTAAGGAAGAATCTTTTCTGAGTTCTTCTAGCCAACTCTCAGAACTAAGAATGCAGACTGAGACCTGAAATGTAAGAGGACAAGAAACTCATCAGAAACACCAAACTAGCTATCCTTGATGAGGTCCACCTGCCCTGAGGGCCCATCAGGGGGATGCAGTGGGTTAATATCCAAGTTTAGTGAACATATTCAAGGCATAAGGACAAACTACCAAGAGACTTAAGAGGTACTTAATTTGGGACAGCTGAGAATAGCTGGATGGAGACTGTGCAGCAGACATATGAACCTATCTCTTGTCTCAGTTCATCAGTACCTAGCTGTATTTCTTTTGAGAAAAAGAAGTTTGAGTATCCCTGTGATATTGATAAAGCTGGGGTAGCATGTGCTTTTAGCATTGCTTAAATCACACCAATATCACTTCTAGCTCCATAATCATCATCCAGGACAATTCTGCACAGCAGACTCTCTCCTCTTGTCTAATCCCACTGAAATGTATTTCTGATTCATTTAATGGAAACAGTGAAGACAGAGAAGTCAACCCAGGCATAAAAGCCCTCAGGACATGAAGAGGGCAATGTGAACACATTTCTTCTTTTCTGCACTGTAATTTGATAATTAAAATAGCCATCACAATGGAGTCCATCTACTAATAAAGCAAACATCTGCTGAGGTTTTTGGACCATTTCCTGCGAGGTATATGAGACTGTGATTTCTCATAAACAAAGCCAGGGTGAGATCTAGCACGTCGTGTCTGAGTAGCAGCAGTTTTCTGAGGCTGTGCTATGTATGCAGGATGGTGATATGCAATGCAAAGCTATGCTGGGGAGCACACTGGCTTTATCAGGACTTATACTGTCCCTACACATCTGCATCTCCAGCATGAACCAAGTAAAACAGCTCCACAGATATGAGGAAACAGGACAGCAATCACAGAGTTGCTGGAAAATTGATACCTGCTTGTAGGTAATGTATTAAAATCTTTCATTCTTTGGTATTAATCTGACATTACTGATACTGTCTAGAGACACTTCTCAGAGGTGCTTCTTAGAAAAACTCTGCCATCCAAGAGCACTTAATATTTTCTGTCTCTAATGCCTGACAGTGCAAGGTGAAGCATGCCCCATTGCCCAGCAGCAATGGGTTATCTCCAGCAGACTGTTCCCTGTCTATGAGTAGCTTGAATTCTGCATTAACCACTGTCACCTTCAAATTCCCTGCTGCAATTCAGACAATACTCAAGTAAACAGAAATAAAAACGTGACTCATGTCAGAGCTGGCTGAGGCTGTTGTCAAGATTTTCAATAGGTTGTGCATGGCCTGAAGTCAAGTATAGTACTGGGATCCCTTATTCTGCAATGAACTTACAAAGCTTTCTTTCAGGTTTATGCTGCAAAATTCAAGAAGTGGTGAAAGCTCATGAGATTTTATTTTTTATCCTATTCATCCGATGACAAGTGACAATGTCTCTTTTCCTCATCTCTAGGCTTAGACCCTGATTCTTCTTCCCTCTGTGACAGCATTTTTATGGGACTTTCTCCCACCTACAAGATCTAGAGCACAGCATGTTTCACACTGACATTAAAAAAAAAACAAGCCAAAAACCTATGTAGAGATTTTTATGAGCAATTTTTAAAAAAATTACGTTTCTTTTAAAAACCTCTCACAATGCTCATGATCACTTTGGTTCTCTTCAGCTAAATGATTGTCAGCAAAATTCCTTACAATTGACCCGTACAGGTCTTTAAAGGAGCTAAGCCCCATTAGTAGACCACTACCTCCATAATAAACATTAATATATCACCAGCCCTGAGAAATGCTAGACCTGCAAAACCAAAATTCTGTCTCTTGTAAAGCTTCTCATCAATGCTACACATGCATGCTATCTTAGTGTAGTCACAGAGCGGGGGTTTAAGAAGTAGAGAACTAGGAACTGAGTAGATTCAGCAGCTAGAATTTGTTTTCCTGTGAAAGCAAGAAAAAGAAAGGATGAGAAAATCTTTCCCAAATCAACTATCTAAAATTGATGCTGATTCTGTAGCTCAAAGCCTGCTTTGTGGAGATTTGCCTCCAGTATAGATATAACTTGCTTCTATTGCAAATGCAGGGTAATGTCAGCAACACTGTTATTATCATACATAGCAGTGAGCCAATAGACAGCTTGAACTGCGTTGAACATGTGTTATCTTGTTTGGATATCCTCTGTACTGAGCAGCTCTAGCTAGGACAAGCAGAAAAAACAAAGCATGAGTTGATTTTATCTTCTTGACAAAATTCTCCTTGAGTTTTACCACAAACAGGAAAGAATGGTAACTGAACTGCTCATTGGGATGAGAAGTCTTGATACGGTCACCACATGGGCAGGTGTTGTACAGGTCAAAACCAGCTAACAAACTGTGTGTCTTTTTTCTGCTCCCATTTTCTATAAAATGTCAGAAACATCTGGAAACTTGCTGTTGATTCTCCTTTCACCACTACTTCTTGTATATGAGGTTATTTTAATGATCTAGAAGCAACTAGAATGCTTCCCACTCATTTGCTCTTTGTTGGGACAGAAACAACTGTAGCCTTACGGTTTACTTTGGGCCAGAGTTCACCTGAATTAACTGTCATAGGAAGGGGCAAATTGCATCTGTATAAAAAACAATCAGGTGCTTTAGCTGCACCTATTGCTTGAGCTGCACTTTTTATCCAAGGAGTGAAAGGCTCCAGGAGTTTCTAGTGGCCATCCTCCATGCCCATATGATGCAATAGGAGTTCAGGAAAGGTGGGTGAGTTTCAAAACAGAGATCTTGAGGACACAGGAACAGACTATCCCTCTGTGCTGAAAGATGATTCGACAAGTTAAATGCCCAGCTTGGATGAGCAAGGAGGTTTTGAAGGAACTTAAGAATAAAAGGAGGATGTATCACCTTTGGAAGGAGGGTTAGGTCTCTCAGGAAGTATATAAGGGGGCTGCTAGAGCATGTAGGAAAAAAATGAGGGAGGCCAAAGCCTGGTTTGAACTTAAAATGAGAACTTCTGTAAAGGATAATAAAAAATGTTTCTACAAATATATTAATGGTAAAAGGTAGGGTAAGACCAACCTTTGTTCTTTACTGGATGAGGGAGGGAACTTAGTAACTGCAGATGAGGAGAAGGCAGAAGTACTTAACACCTTCTTTGCCTCAGTCTTTAGTGGGAAGATGGCTTGTCCCCAGGACAACTGTCCTCTTGGGTTGGTTGATGGTGCCAAGGAACAGAACGGTCCCCCCATTATCCAAGAGGAGGCAGTCAGACAACTGCTGAGCCACTTGGATGTTCATAAATCTATGGGACCAGATGGGATTCATCCCAGGGTGATGAGAGAGCTGGCAGGGGAGCTTGCAAAGCCACTCTCCATCATTTGCTAACAGTATTGGCTCACTGGTGAGGTTCCAGATGACTGGAAGCTGGCCAATGTGATGCCCATTTACAACAAGGGTGGGAAGGAGGATCCTAGTAATTATAGACTGGTCAGCCTGACCTCAGTATCTGGCAAAATAATGGAACAATTTATACTGACTGTCATCATGCAGCATCTACAGGATGGCAAGGGTATCAGACCCAGCCAGCAGGGGTTTAGGACGGGTAGGTCGTCTCCTTTTAAGACCAGGTGGCCCCCCGGGTGGATGAGGAAAAGGCTGCGGATGTCGTCTATTTGGACTTCAGCAAGGCCTTTGACACTGTCTTCCACAGCATACTCCTAGACAAGCTGGCAGCCCACGGCTGGGACAGTAGCACTCTGTGCTGGGTTCAGAACTGGCTGGATGGCCGGGCCCAGAGAGTGGTGGTGAGCAGTGCTGCATCCAGCTGATGGCCAGTCACCAGTGGTGTCCCTCAGGGGTCTGTGCTGGGGCCAGTTCTGTTCAATATTTTTATTGATGACATGGATGATGGGATTGTGTCCTTCTTTAGTAAATTTGCAGATGACACAAAACTGGAAGCACGTGTCGATCTGTTGGAAGGTAGGATGTTTCTGCAGAGAGACCTGGACGGTTGGATAGATGGGCAGAGACTAACAACATGAAGTTTAAGAAGTCCATGTGCCAAGTCCTGCATTTTGGCCACAATAACCCCCTGCAGCGTTATAGGCTGGGGACGGTGTGGCTGGACAGTGCCCAGGCAGAAAGGGACCTGGGGTGCTGGTGACAGCCAACAGAACACAAGCCAGCAGTGTGCCCTGGGGGCCAAGAAGACCAATAGCTCCTGGCCTGTATCAGGAATAGTGTGGCCAGCAGGAGCAGGGAGGTCATCCTTCCCCCGTACTCAGCACTGGTGAGGCCAAACCTTGAGTGCTGTGCACAGTTCTGGCCCCTCAGTTTGGGAAGGACGTTGAGACGCTTGAGCACCTCCAGAGGAGGGCGACAAGTCTGGTGAGAGGCTTGGAACACAAACCCTGTGAGGAATGGCTGAGGGAGCTGGGGTTGTTTAGCCAGGAGAAAAGGAGACTCAGAGGCAACCTTATCACTCTACTTCCTAAAGGGTAGTTGTAGTCAGGTGGAGGTCACTCTTTCTCCAGGCAGCAACTGACAGAATGAGAGGTCACAGTCTCAAGCTGCATCAAGGGAAATTTAGGCTGGATATTAAGAAAAGGTTTTTACAGAAAGGGTGATAAAGTACTGGAATGGTCTGCCCGGGGAGGTGGTGAAGTCACCATCCCTGGATGCATTTAAAAAAAGACTGCATGTGGCACTGGGTGCCATGGTTTAGTTGAGGTGTCAGGAAATGGGTTGGACTCAATGATCATGAAGGTCTCTTCTAACCCAGTGATTCTGTGATTCTGTAATACTACAACTGTATTTCTCAGAGCTGATTAAAATCTTGGTATTGCTGTTAGGATTCTCCTGATGACTGCATAGCAGCACACTTCAAATGTCTGTCCTTTTAAGCAAGAAACTTAAACAGTGAATCTTCTCATCAGAGAGTTTCTGCGAAGTCCCCTCTTGCCCTGCTGTTCCCCAGTCATTCACAGTAGGGAAGGTTCCTGGTTTATAATAATCTTTTATAACACTCATGTTCTGTTCTCTGAAGTGTGATAGAAGAGTTGAACTTGGTTATTCATCAAAAATGTAGCAATTCCATAAGGTAAACCAGATGTTAAACCAGATGTTTAGCACAAGTACTCTACAGGTGAATGCACAAAAAAGAAGTTCATGGGCTCAAAAACCATGTATTGCAAGGGTTTAATCCAACACACTTGTACTCTCAAACAGTTGAAAAAAGCCTCTGGATATGAGCAAGCTGCAGTTCAAAGAAATTTTTTACGCCATTTTGGTAGAGGTATGTTAGATTGATATTCTTACTAGAAATCTTAAATCCATGGCAAGGCATTTTAGGCCAAACTACTTCAGCAGCAAATAAAACATCCATGTCCATACATCATGTATGCATGTGTAAATAGGCGCACCTGCTTGTACAATTTGCTTTGCTTTTCAATTAGGCCATACCCTGTTTCTTCAAGTCTGTTATGCCACTGCATGTGTATGTACATGGGATGTGTATTTACATTTCATCAAAGCTTTTCAGGCATGTCTTTGTCCAAAACATGCTGACAAAATATAGCAAATAATAGCTATCTCAGCAGTAATTATGTCTGCCTGGTGCTCTTCCCCTCCACCCTGGTTATCTTGATAAAGGAGCTGTACAGGAGCCTAGCCTTCATTTCACCTCCAGTGGCAAAAACTACATGCACAACAAGCAGCAGGCTGAAGACTATGTTCATGCCTTGACCTCGAGACTTCCTGAACCAGTTTGGATTGGCTCTCCCTTTGAAATTACAGGCTTTCACAGGAAGTTCATAAATGGGCCCAAGTCACAGCAATTGACGTAGTCCTAATATTTTTAACTTGGTTCTTCAAGAACTACCTACAACGAGTGGTGTTTCACAGATACAAAGAACTGTCTAGCTTTTTCAAAAGCAAATGTCAGTGTGCTAGGTGAAATGCAAACCACTGAAAGCAAGTGAGTAATGTAGCTTTTGCTGCTCTGTGGATGTGGTGGTGTGTGCTGTGAAGCTGCATTGCACTCCACCATGTCCCCGTGTCAGCATCACTGGAGCTCTCAATACTGCAGGCAGCCATTGTCTCCAAAGAGCTAAACCACAGGCCAGTGTTCCACACCCCTCAGCTTCAGGTGCATTTGGATCCACTGCTTAGGCCTTAATGCAATCTCTTTTCCCATGTCTCACTCACTACCCCACATAATTTGTGTCTTAGAAATGGTTTGCAAGACTCATTCAGAGGAATTACAGAAAAGTTCTTTTACTCCCGAAATCCAAAGTACCCTGAGAGGGGTTTGTGAAATGCCCATGGTTTGTTCTATCCACAATAACAAGAGAGACGAGCAGAAAAAATAAATGTTGCAAAGAAACACGAATCTTAAATCTTTTAGAGAATGATGGATGCAAATGGGCATGAAAACCTTATTTCTAAGATTTTTATCTTTTTCATATAGCTCTAACAAAATGCAACTGCATTAAAGACATTCCTTTTCATTCGCTTTGCACCTTGTTATCTCATTACCTGTTAAACACAAACTTAATAGAAAACACTCTTCTTATTTACATCTCTGCATTCCACTGATTGTATGCTATAATTTGACAGCAAGTTCAAATTCAAAGGTGTTGAATGCATTGCTCCTACGTTCCTTTGAAAAAGACATTTTCATGTTTGCAAATAACCTGATGGAATGGGGTGAAAGGTTGTTATTGATGTTAGCAGTGCATATGATTTCAGAACTATTTAATTCATTTCTAATTTAGCAGCTCTGTCCAAGGGCCATGATAGCCCTTAAAACAACTTCTAAAATTCAATGTCTAGTCTGATTAGTTCATGATTTGGGATTTTCTAGTCTATATTTAACTGATGGACTTTGAAACACAAATTATGTATATATTATTGTTTTGAGAAATTATGTATATATTATTGTTTTGAGAAATTCACAGGAATTAAAAAATGAAGCAGGGCCCCTTCCAGCATATAGGCTCTCTTTTCATTCAGTCAAGAAGTCAGAAACCCTTCTTACTGAAGAACAAAGCAAACTCTCCCCGTTTCCCCTGCCAGTCACTAAAATTAAATCCACTGGATAAACCAAATATTTTTGAATATTCTTTGGTTTCTGCCTGCAAATCATAGGATCCAGATCCAGTATTCATTTACAAAGTAAGGAGTTAATTTGATGTCTTTTATTTTTTTCACTGATAAAGGCTTATCTTGTATTCTTCCAATCTTTCTTGTAAGCATTTCCTGAGAGGGGTGTAAGTCAGCCAACATGGAGAATCTGCCTAGGATACCTAGGAGGGAAAGCCTTGCTTGTTTGGCCAAGGCTAGCATGTCTTACATAATAATTTATTACAGTACCTTTCTGTTTCCTGGTCTGTGGTTTGCTGCTTGTTTTCAAAGCCAGTGAAGCTGCTCATATCCACATAGCCATCATTCTCATTAGCAGCAGATAATGCCCTGCTGGGATCTTCAAAAAACTCAGTAAAAGTTCCTGCTCTGGTGGATCTCCGAGGAGGAATTTGTATGTTTTCATAGTCAGAACTCATAGCAGGAATGTTCTCATAGTCAGATGTGTCAGCATTGGGAAAAGAAATAGACCTAGGTTTCGTCAATGGCAGTGGCATGAAAGGAGGTCTGGACCGGTCCTCAAAGGACTCCACCCTTGACACACTCCTGCTGAAGGACTTGGGCGTTCCTTTTCTTTTACCATCCTTATAGAAAAGAACAGCTGAAGAAGACTCAGATGCACGGAGCTTACCCACATGAGATTTTAGTTGAGGTGAGCTACTTAGGCTCCTTCCTTCCAGCTCCATCAGCCTAGGAGGCCCATGATAGCTAGACTCTGATGAGGACCTTGAAGAAGAAACATTAACATCTACATGAACTTTATTCTCATTTTTCTTCTTGAACTTTAGAGTAAGAAACTTCTTAAAAGAAGACTTCTTTTTCTTGGAATACTTAGTAGGTGAGTCATTCTCTATCAAAAGGGAAGGTGAACTTTTAGTGATTGGCTTTTTGGTGATGTAGGCAAGTTCAAACGGAGGTGGTATATCAACAACTGAGGATGGAGTAGATACGCCACACGATGAGAGATGATTTTGCTGGGAAAAACTACCTGAGGAACCATTGACACAAGGCAAGGACAAGTTATCTTCTGTCCTTTTTATTCTAACACCATCCAGTACACAGACATCACTTTCTCTGTAAACAGAGATAGGTATCTCTCTCCCTTCAACAGAATAAGATCGAGGATATAAAAGAAAGCGTCTTGACTTGGTTGGTAAAGCCCTGTTGGCTTCCACTGGTTTTCCTTCCAATGAAAAGGAATTATTGCTCAAGTCTTCTGTCTCACAGCCATTTCGGGAAGAGGGTAAATCAGTTTCAGGACCAGTTTCTTCTGGAACAGTTTCTGGGACATAGCCTGGCATTCTCCCAGAGAGAGATCGTGTTCTAGTGACAATACTTTTACAATCAATGGGCAGCAAGTTGTTTTCACCATCCATGCCTAATTCACCCTTTTTACTGTGATCAGCTCCTAAATCAGTCTGCACATCATGGACAATTTCATTTTCTTCAGGAAGCACATAAGGATCATCTAGGGAATCACTGCTAGTTTCTCTTTCCTCCAATTCATCAGTCACAATGACCACTTCAGGGACTGCTAGATTTTCATGCAAAACACATTTGGTCCCACATTCTATATTAATTTTGCCATGCTTACAGATTTCTAAGTTGTCCTCAAGTGGGACCTCTTCAGGAAAACTTTGGACACTTTTGCTGAGGCTGTTTGCTTCCACCTCATTGTCTTTCCGTTGCAACTCATCTGACTTAGAGGCCTTGACAGTATTTTCATTATCCTCTTCAACAGTTACAGCTTCTACCTCTGGCTCCATCCCTGGACTACAAGGCAGACTATCAGAAATCATGCCATCTTCATGCAGAGAGGCTTCTTCTGTTTGAAGACTCTCAACTGAATGTTCCAGAGGTATTTCCTCGCGACATTCATTCTCACAAGGTGCAATCTGACACCCGTCATCCATATTCTCTGCATTCACAGTTTCTTCTTCCTCTGTCCCAGAGACTTTGCTTCCTTCACAGGCTGACTCTGATGTCTTCTCACTTTTCCTCTCAGTGATCTGGCAGCCATCACTGGCATTTCCTGTGTTTGTATTATTGTGCTCATTTGGGTCTACTTCCTCCTCTTCAGCTGCTGCTTGATGGGTGAACTCTGCTAAACTGTTTTTGGCACCGCGTTCATCTCCACACAGTTCTAAGTCAGGACTTGTTTCTTCACTGGCATCCTCAGGCAGCATGTCAGGGTTTGCACAGTCATCATTTTCTAAGTCCCCTTCCATGTTCAAATCAAGCTCTGCATGCACACTGCGGTCATCATTTTGTGCTAGACACCCATCTGCCATTTCTAAAATCTCAGGCAGTTCCTCCTCTTGCCCTACTTTCTCACAAGCTGGGATCGATTCATCTGCAGGCAGTGGCATTGGAATGGTATCTCTACAAGTATCATCCATTACCTTCTCATCTCTATTCAAAATGTTATCACTATCAGTCTCACAATCACTACTGTTCTTGACCAGTTCCAGGTTGTAAGAAGTTTCTTGCCTGTTTTTGGTTTCAGTACAATCACCTACAAAATCCTCATCTTCATCTACATTCTTGGTAGCATTGCTATCCCTATCCGGGGCATCTAATGACTCCTCACAAAGTGCTTTGAACTGATCACAGTCTCTGGATGACTCCTCAGAGTCTGGTTCCCTTGGTTCAGCAGTATCTGAAGAGTTACGGTGCTCATCTCCGAAGACTTCTCGATTACTGGTATTCTCACTACTAGCAATGTTATCCTCTTCCTTCTCTACCTTTTCTGGAGTTTCTGAGACTTCATTTTCCACAGAGGAATCTAGATTTTGATCATGCTCATGCTCCAAATCATTAGAGTCTTTGCTGGGCAGCTCACCTTCAGGAACTACAATGTATTCATTATCTGCCTCAGATCCTAGGCAATCAGCATTGCATTGGTTTCCTTCACACAGTTCTCCACCAAGACACAGCAGTTTCCCATTTGCACATTTATTTAAATTATTGTTGTTAGAAACACTGGATTTGCCCTCAGTGTCAGCTGAGAATTTTGGCTTGGGAGCAATAGGTGGTTTCGGACCCCTAGACACAGAGTTTGGGTGATGAAGAATATCAGCTCTTGGCAGTGAAGGAGAAAATTTGGAGACAGGTGCTGGAGAAAGATGACCAATAATCTTTGGTTTCGGTGCTAATGGTGGTTTTGAAATTTCTGGAGAAAAGAGATAAAAGTCATGTCAGTCATCTTGGTTTCTTATTAAAGTCAGCAGAATATATCTTGCAATACACTTTATCAGTGACTTGTAATGCAGAAGCAGTCCAGCCAACAAAAAGCTGAAAAGAGAACTGAAGGAGCTAAGCATATGGATTGTCCCTCCATGTGACACTGTAGCTACTCCAGTGAGCATAGTTTAAGGTCACATCTGAACTGAACTAGATCCAGCCCTAACACACTTGGGGAAAGATGTACAGCTGCAGAACCAAGGATGTATCACACTTCAACCCAAAACATGAAGACAGGTACTGGTTTAAACTCAAGTTATGTTTTCAGTGTACAGTTTCTTCAGCCCTTTAGTCAGAAGATCCTCCATCCCTGCTGTAAATGCCAGGATGCCTTGGAGGTACAAAATTCTCTAAACATCAAAATGGACTTTAAATGTATTTATGTAAATGCATTTATTGTTATGTATTTAACATAAGGCCAGCCTTGTATTTCTACTGGTAGTGCTGACACATATGTAGGGGAAATCAAGCAAACTGGCAATAAAGTAGATTGAAGCTATGTGAATGAAATTGTATCTATATCACCATTTAACTCAGTAGCTTGCCTGCCACAGTCATTTCCAGCTGTCTTGGTCCTGAAATTATTATTCTTCAAAAACTAAATGAAATGCTGAAAGACTGCATAAATAGGCAGCAATAGGGATCCTCCCTGGTGCAATTTTTTATGAGATAAAACATGTAGTGTGAAGAAGCCAGTGTAACAAATGGTTACAGATGGTAAGAAGTAGGGAGAAGTGGTTTCCTATTGCTGTTTCCTGGCCATCAATAGATAATTACATAGGTAAGCAATCAGAAATCTCCAATTATAATTTTAATTTACACATTCTGGAGGAAAAAGGAGAGCTCTCCATTGTAAAGAAAAGCATAGAACAAACTACTTCATCATTACAAAGATAGAAACAATTCTTCATGGATAATCTTCATGCACAACACACAAGAAATAACAGAACAGCATCTCAAAAGACAAAAACTGGTACACTGTTCATATGTGAAATCCTACCCAAAATCATGATACGAGCTTCAGAAAGTGTAGCTACTGTGCTGTTGCATTTAGAGCATTTTGAAATGCGGACTTTAGATACGTAGAAGTGCAGACAGTTAGAACTGAGCTGTGCACTGTACTGAGAATAAAGGAATACTGAATGTAAACTGCTTGAAAAAGATTCTCTGATTGTTCCAATATTTGGTGGCATAGTACTTTTCTTATTGTTATCCTAGTATAATTGGAGAAATTTGTACTGAAATAATACTGGCCTATTTGTTTGGTTATACTCTGGGAGACATAAAAGGCTGTTTCTTCTGATCTTCTTAACCTTCCTGAAATTTCTTCTGATACACAGAAAGAAGCTGACAATTTGGCATTCTGATGTAATCAGAAAACAGTCTTTCTAGAGTTATGAGACACCAGGGAGATTTTCTCTGGTTAAAAACTGAAGTTAAAAACTCAATCAGTGATCTCAGCCCAGAAGGAATGAAAAATCTGTTATAAGCAGGTGCCTTATTGCATATACCGCTTAAGAATTATTCTTTATCTGGAGTTTTATCCTATCCAGCTGCATGTGGGAGACTTAACTCATGAAAAAGGAGGGAGACAGAACTGTGTATTCACCAGTCTGCAGTTACTGCGGTGTTTCACAGTATCCACTGCTGGTTTAGGCTGCTGGGTGTCTGTCTAATCACAAAATGGGTAACTCGTTTTTCCCCGCCCATTAAATCAGAAGCGTTACATGCTGAATACTCCACCTTTGCTGAAGTAACATTGCTTCTTTTGCAGGCAGTGGTTGAAGGCTGTAGAGTACTGGAGACTCTTGCCAGTTAAAAACAGGGAGGCAACAGAAGTGGGTTTAGTATCTTGTAAGCCTGATGCCGCAGCGAGAGCTACCTTTTACATTTTTAAATTAGTTACTGAAATCATGGAACATCCTAAACTAACTTTCTGGTAGTAAAATGAATGAATTTGTTATTAGCTAAAACTGAGTCTTTACACCTTTACTACCCTAATAAAACATTTTCAGGACTAACTCCAAGAAAAAACCCATCATTTTGGAGGTACTACACCACTTTCTGCAGTGCCTAGCCTTTCCTAGGAATGTATATCCAAGAGTAGGATGCAAATATTAGTCTGTTCCTGGAATGTGACAAAGCTTGAAGTTTCTCCATTCCCATCCTTGTTCTTTTCAGAGAGTGTCTGTACCAAAAGAGTGAATAATGAGGAAAAGACTGGACTTTAGAGAGTGTTGGGACCTTCCAAGCTTTGTCATATAAACAAATTTGAAATAAAATAATGACAGGAACTCATTTCCTTTAAGTAAAATAACCATGGAGACATCCACTTAAAAGAAATACAACTTAAACAATTACCCACTTTTCCTCCAGTGATAATTTTCTATAGCAAAAGGACCAAATAATCTTGAGTTTTTCCTTCTGGTACCTTCAGTAACACTGCTGTTGGAAGAGAACTTATGGTAATGGAGCCTGTTCACAGTATGATAATAGGCATTGTCGTGTCCTTCTCCTACCCATTTGTGCTAGCTACTGATCACTACTGTTTCCTTACATCGTTTTTTTCCTAACTGCTTTGTCCATGGATCTTGCATTTTGTGAGTCTCCTTAAACAATTTTCCTTTTTCTTTGGTGGCAGTGTGAGGAAGAGGTAACAGGAGGAATGCAAGTGTTCGTTTAAAAAATAACCCAAACAAAAGAAACCACAGCTTCTTGCCTTTTATCACAACTTCATTCTGCTTCAATTTCTGCTTCCTTTGCTGTCTGAGCCACTTGAAAGGCTCTGGCTGTAACTTCTAAATGCAACATTGCACCATAAGTAATGTGTATGCTCCCAAATAATTGTGCATGTTTATTTTAGGATGTATTTTATGTTGGAGGAAGACACACCCACCTTGCGCTTAAAAGGAAACTCTTGGGGAATACAAATTCCTTTAGCCTGCTCCTCCCCTTATTGTTCAGTGCTTCCTTGTACTGACAAGGACCGCTTCCTCTCCTTGCCCACCTTCCTTCAGGCAACCCTGCATAATTCTATTCCTTATGATCCATAAGAAATTAAATTACATTAGTCTCCTCCCGTCCAAGTTTCTAAGCAATCAACAGTAGTCTAGCAGGTCACCTGGTATAGCTCTCCTGGAATAGCAAGCAACCCATGCAGCCTTCACTGTTTAAGTGTTTCTTTGAAACAATATATAATTTGTAGTATGGTATTACCAGAAATACCGCAACTACCCGCTTTCAAATAATTTCAAATTTAGGATTTCAAATTTAGCCTAGAATTTAATTAGGGTTTATAAGGGACCATACCTACAAAACACCACCACTGAAAACTACTAAAAATTGAGGTTTCACATTTGCCTGGATATACTGTACACGTGTCCCAGGGCCATGGTCTCTGCTAGTGACTCAAGAAAGTACATAGCTCCAGAGTGCATATAGTGGTTCCAGCCTTGACTGGTGCTGCAATCCAGTTCAGGTTTCTTTTAAGATGGTGAAAGTAGCTTTTTCTGACCAATGAACTTTTGTGGACCTGTGCTTCCTCCATGCCTTTGGCACTAATTCAACTCAGACATTTGTTAAAATGGCAAAGGCACTGAGGACAGAGGGCAGAAATGCATTGTTCAGGGATTTGCAGAGCTTTTGGGTGGAAGTGACAGGGCCGGTGAAGGGACAATACTGCAACAGTGGGATGGGACTGCGCCAAACTGGGAATCCTGGTAGAAACCAAGTTTTATCTGCCACTGCTTCTGCCCAGGAAGAAGGGATTGAAATCCACAGATAGAAAGTGTCTGAGAAATAGGAGGTAGAATAGGAGACTATCCAGACAAGGACACGAGAAAGTCCTGTTCAGCTCTGATCAGGAGCTTTATAATCAGAATGAAGTTAAAACTGATTTTCTAGATGATTTTGGTCTAAAGTCAGTGAAAGGCAGACTATACATCTTAGTATCACCATATTTTAATCCTGTAATTAATTGTTGATTTAAAAAATGAAGCCCTTATTTCCATTTAGCGCTGCCTTGCTTCTATTTCCAGCACTTAATAATGCTTCTTCCATTGAAACATTCCATTTATTATTGTTTCTTCCGTATTATTATTTGTGCAATATTTGATGCAGAAATAGTTCTCTTTGTTTTACAGCATGTAAGTGCATAATTTTTTTCACATTACTGGAGAAAAGTGTGAGATTACAAAAATTACATAAGAAGTGGAAACAGTTGCATGGGAGTCACTTGAAATGGAAAAAATATTCAGACTAGGATTTTCAAATTATATAGGACTGAAACTCTTCCTATTAAGTGGGGTTCCAGTCCAGATTCAGGTACTAGTTTGACTTGAACAGGTATTAGATACTTACATGGCTTTTGCAAATTTTAACTTCAGGAACTTGAAATACGAGGTCAAAATCAGCAGGCCCCTAGACGCCTCAGATATTTATGAAAATGGCATTTCATGTTCTTTGTAAATCTGACACTTTTGAGAAGTATCTATCTTATCAATACGTGTTCTTGTGATCAAAGGTACTCTGCATATAGCAAGATATATCTTCCATAGTGTGAAGATAGACTTATAGTCACTAGTAACGGTCCCAAAAATTCCCATAGGAATTTTATCATCTTAAAAGTCATAGCTGCAATATTAACAGCTGGGCTGTCAAAGCCCACTCCACTCTGCTGCTACATACAGTTACAGGAACACGTACTCTATGATCAGATCAGTGCATTATGATGCTGGGATATCAGATCAATACCTTACAAATTTCTGTCACTATACAACTTTACTGCAGTCATCTATAATTATAATACAACAGCATAATATTCCACAATGAAACAGTGTTGGAGAAGGGAAAAAAATCAAAAGGCAATAAAATCAGGAAAGGGTATGTTTCAATACCAAAACCATCTTGATCCTAAAAATTCTCCCGTGTTTTCACTGTCTCTAGCAGACCGTACATATAAGTCTTGCTGGTGGGCGTAGCAACAAAAAACCACATGTACATGACAAATAACCTTGGTTCTAAAGTACTACCATACATTTCTTTTTAATGTAATTGTAAGGGTTTGCGATGTTACCAGCTTGGCTCTGTTTTCACAACAGTAACTTAACACTGAGGCAGACAACCTGTTGTTTCATATATTGCTTCCTGGGAGCCAAAGATGATGGTTAAAATTCTCTGACAGGTCCATACAACGTTTTTCCCTATATCACTTTCAGTAGCAGCTGAAAGAATATACAGTCTGCTTATATCTCTGAACAATTGGGAGTCTAATGTCTGTACGCTTTTCATTTTACATCATTTCACCACCTGGCAAAAAAATTACTAGAGGCTAGAAGGTCCTGTATATGAAGCTGGTCTGATCTCTTGTCTCTTACCACAGATTTCCTGTGGCCTTGGGTGGATTGCTTCATCTTTTCATATCAGTTTTGCATCTCTGAGGATAATCCATATCTCCCTTCCTGTTCTCAGTCTGTCATTATTTTAAGTTCTGTGGGATCAAGGCTGCCATATATGCCTGCACATATGACTCTACTTACTGGCGTTATGTATTACTTACTATAATACAGTGATAGCCTAATGCTGGTGCCCAAGTTGTACCAGTTAATAAATATCCCTCTCCTTCAGATTCAGTAGGAAGTTCTGCTTTGCACTGATGGGGGAGACATTCTTTGCATTGTGCAAACATACAAAACAAAGGCTGAGAAGGGATATGAGCACTCTATAAATACAACCTGGAGGTAAACACCAGAAGAGGAAAAGAACTATTTTTAAGCAAAAGGACAATGTAATCACAAGAATAAATGGTGTTGAATCTGGTCTGGAAACCAGGAGTAGCAGGAGAGCTACCTGAAAAGTTTTTGTTTAGGATATAATTGGAGGAATTATTAAAAGCAGTAATAACAATGGGTGCCGCTTTTGATAATGAAGGCAGTCCCATTTGGTCCTACATTCCTCAAAACTAATAAAGTTTAGTGGATACATCTAATATTCCTTACCCTGCACTTCCACTGACAACAGGGGTAGATTAGAGCTGGTCTGTTTTAAATAATGGAGAGATGAAGAAAGACAGGTAGGAGCATCATTGCTGAAGTTATTTTTGGATGGCTTCATTTTCACATGAGTTTGTCTCTTGGGAGGGACGGGAGGGACAGAATCCAGACCAGGATCAGAAAATAGAATGGAATTATCACCAGATTTTAGGACTAGAGGAAGAAGAACCTTTTTGCTTTAAATTCAGAGGAGTGGCATAACTTTGGATTTGACAGAAAGTAACTTTTCCAATCCTATGTTACTATGCTTTGGCAAACAATGAATCATAGTTTCCCAACATGAAACAGTTGTAGGGCAAGGTATCTAGCGGTAAAATCTCTGGGCTTCGGGATGTACACATACATGGCAAGTGAGGTGCCCAGCAATGTTTACCTGGAGCAAGCAAAGACAGCGGAAATTTTTAGGGCTAACAAAGAAGATCTGTTGCTCTTCATCCTTAATTCTAGAAAGAGCTTTAAATTTTTCTAAATAATTCCAGTTAGCAATAATTGTTTCCTATATTGTTGTGCTTTTCGCACACATGCCTCATCCCTGAAAATTGGAAAGTCTTGGTGAACAGTTTAAAGTTTGCCCCAATTTTCCAGTGGCTTCTTTTTTCTGTTTCAACTGTTGAATGCCTGTTCCCTTATTCCGTCTCTTTCACCTTCCTAGTTTCCATCAAGGAAAAATTTGAAAAGTTAACAGAAAGGAGGAGGAAGGGTTCGGGTTTGCCTTAGAGAGCAAATTCTGCAAAAAACATAACCTTCCCCCAAAAATATACTCTTGGAAAGAAACTCACAGCAGATTTTCTAGGAACTTCGTGAACGGTTGAGTGTGTCCAAGGGAGCAGTGGGTGCACAGCCATGTCCCTTAGCCTCATCAGTCTGCCAGCCTGGTTGTCCTCGGAGCACCTAACCTCGCCTGCCCTTGATCCTTCAATGGCTGGGCAAGCAATGGGTACTCACAGCCTCGGGGAGCCACTGAGCACCTGCTGGATTGCAGGGAAAAGGAGGGCCGGCCCTGGACGGAGGGTGCACGGGGAAGAGGTGGCAGCCCCAGCGGCACGGCCCAGAATCTGCCGGCCCCGAAGGAGGGATGCCGGGATGAAGGGGGACGCGAGCCCCGGAGGAGCTGTGCCTGTGCAGGGGGTCTATCCTGGTGAGAGGATGTGCCGGCCCGAGGGAAGGAGGGAGCCGAAGGAAGGAAGCCCGGCCGGCGTTTGCCGGCCCCGGGGAAAAGATGTCCAGAAGCAAAGACCCTTCCCGGAGGGCCCGCGCACTTACCGGCGTTGTTCATCTTCCACCCCAACTTCGCTCGCCGGCTGCTCCGGGCGCTCAGCGCATGGCTCCGGGGGCCCCGCCGCCCTCGCCCCTCGAGGCCGCGCCCGGCCCTACAGCCCCTGCGGGGGCACGGGAGCGCAGCGGGACGGCCGGACGCGGACGGCGGGCTGGGCGGGTGGCGGTGCCGGCCGGGGGCGGTCAGCGCCGCGCGCCTCCGCCCTGCCCCGCGCGCGGCCCGTCGGGGGGCGGTGGCGGCGCCGGGGCCCCGCACGGCCGGCGGCGCGCGGGGCCGGACCGGGCGGGGCACGACCGACTGCGTGCAGGCAGCGCCCGCCGCGGGGCGAGTCCGGGGGTCCCCGTGGGGAGTGGAGGACATGGATGCGGCACGGATGCCCAAGCGCGCGAATATTTAAAGGCGCGGCGGGGTCCTCCGGCCTCCTTTTCGCGTGCCCCCCCTCCCTTCGTGTCCCCGCTCCCTTTCCACCGCCCTTGGTCCCGCTTTGCGCTCTACATGGTCCCTTTCAGCCCCTTCTCCATCCCCTCTCCCGCTTTCTCTACTCTCTCCGTGTCGCCTGCATCTCCCCCCTCTCCTTACATCTTTTTCCTTCTCCATCCTTTTCTTCCTGCCCAGTCGTCCTTTCTCTCCATCATTTCCCCCCTTCCATCCATCCCCCTCAATCTATTCATTCACACACACACACACACACCCACCCACCCACCCACCCACCCACTCCATTCCCCTGAGAACCACGACGGCCCCAGCCTAGGACCCTCCAGAGAACGAGGTTCGGGGAGGCCCCAGCCCCGCCCCAGGCGTTTTTCCCTAACCATGAGCATCCCTGCAGGGCCATCTGGCTCAACGAAGTTAACGCAGGCACCTAGTTTTCGGGCTGGTAGCAGCACTAACACCCAAACAAAATTGGATTGCCCTCTTCCTCTCAATGGAGGCATTATATCGCCTTGCTACGTTTCCCTGTGGGGCTGGTATTGCTCACGCAAGTAAGCACAATTTGGCAGATTCCGCCCCCCCCCCCCCCCCAGGCTAAGAAATCTCAGGAGGGCTGTCTGAAGCTGACCTCGAGATTCGTTTCCCTAGTCTGGGACGGACCCTTCCTTCCCGGAGCAGGTCGGTGGTTTGCAGCAAGCCCAGAGTTCGGCAAGCCAGCAGAGAGAGAAGTGGGGAGAAGTACCACATTATACTTGCCCAGTGTCCAAGTAGGGATATGAAGCTGTCAGTTCTTACTTTGACATATTGAATCCCCCAGGAACCATGACAATTGCTAACACTATCCAGAGAAACTTAATTTTAAATGCTGTTGTGTTTTTGCAAAGAGCCTAATAACTAATATCATCCTGCTGGCAGGTGCTCTGTAGTACAGAAAAGTTCTTTTCTTGACCTTTCTTTTTCTTGACCTTTTTCTCATTGTGACTGATGGGGTGCAGGGTGCCTTGCACTGTAGCGCACAGACCTCTCAAGAGAGAAAGCAAGCAGAAATGGGAAATGGGAAGCAGAAATGGAAATTCTTTGCATGGGCTTGAGTGACTCCCACTGAGGCTGGTATCCAAGAATGCTGAATTTGATTCTCTAGAGGACCCTGGTTGTCTCACTACGGCTCTAAGTATGCATTTGCAATGCTGTATGGTTTTGGAGGTGGATAAATTCACAGTAGCAGCTCTTTCCTTACTACTCTGACTGACATAAAGGCCTATATAGACCCTCACAGCATAATGTGTCTGGTCTGTGCCCTGGTGCAGGGAACAAAATGGGTTTCCCTGGTCCACCTATGACCAGCTGTCATGCAAGCTTCTCCCATCTTCATGTATTGACCCCTGATTTTATTCTTGCCACCTGCAGCCTTGATGTCTGTGTCAAGCAAAATAAATAAGATGTCAATACAAAGCAGCATGTAAAATAACTTCAAGAATACAGATTTAAGATCTTGTAAATGCTGGGAAAAAGTTTATGGGACACAATGGAAAAAGAATGCACAATTTAAAAAAATCAAGCACAGTAAGAGTGATTTGGGAAAAATTCCTTGAATATGTTTTCCAGGAGAATAACATTTTGGTTAAACAGTTGCAAAAAAAAACAAAAAACAAAAAAAAAAACAAAAAAAAAAAAACAGTAGGGAAAGGGGCAGCAGGAAGGCAAGAAACAAGTTTTCACAGAAGAATTGAGAATATTTGCTGCAGAAGTTGGGGTTATTTCCAAATAAACTGAAAAACATAGTCTAGACTACAAAGTTTCCTCATACCTAAATACATAGTGGAAGAATGGTTAAATATGTTACTATCTAAACAAAGCCGTGGTAAAAGACATGTTGCAATTAGACTAGATGGTGTTGCAATTAATATAGTATTTCTATAGTGCCCTTCACACAAAATCTTTTTTTATCTACTGTAGGACAAAGAACCATGATACTTCACAGGTTTTGAGCCAAACAATTGATTCGTGAAAATTTTCATTTTTCTGTGGAAGTAGCTGAACACTCCAGCAGAACCCTATACTTAACGACAACGAGAACTTGTCGGGAGTTAGGAACTCCCGTTCCTAACATCATGCCATTAGCTCAAAGCCTGGCTAAGAAGCAGACATTGCCCGAGGTTAATTTTGGGACCTAGCTCTGTACAGGCTGAGTGCTTCTCACAGGTTTCTGACTGCCTGTGCTCAAATCTGCTTCCTAATGGGAAGAGCATGGTCCCAGGGTACCTCCAGGAGTTATTGACTCCTTTCTTTTGTCAGATCTGATTGGTTTGAATTTTGAACTGATTTGTGGTGGTTAAAAATGTAACCAATACACTGCCACAAGATATTGTACTCTTCACCAAGGAATGTGTTCTTGAGCAGTTCAGACAAATTTTGGGCTCCGAGAACTGTTGCATGGGCAATTAGACTACAATTTGGATTCAACAGGGAAAACTCCCGAAAATCTGTGCAACTAAAGTGTACTTAGTAAGCAAAAGCCTTATATTCTTTTTATTATTAGCCTAAAAGACAATCCAGGGTGCAATTTCCTGTACTGAAATGATGAAATGTTGTGAGAATTTTGCAGTTAAAGGCAAGTAAGAACCATAAAATAATGGCTTGAAATTTATCTGTTTACTCTGTAATCCTCTTGAAAAATAATGGGGAATGATCTGTATTATAAATGGAAGAATGGGAAGGTGAATGCATGTGAACATGTTCAGGAGATGCTTAAGGGTCAAATCAAGTTTCAGCAGCCAGAAGAGGAATCTCTGCTTTTGCAAGCATATCCTGCAATTAAGGTTTTAAAGGGTGGAGTCCACACCACATAACACATTCCTTGAAGTAAGCAGAGTTCAGAACAGAAAAATCATTTTCCCCAGGGAGAACCCATGACTTAATTGATGGGAGGTGGAATTGACACATCTAATTTCTTAAGTCATCTATAGCAATAAATGAAGCATATATTTTAAAAATAATTTTTACTAACTTTTAATACTGAGATGTCTTTTAACAAAGAATTACATAATATAATAGGGATTAACATAACCCAACTACCCATTTGACAAATTTTATGAATTTAAAACTCAGATGAATGTTCTAGGTTTATAGGTCCCCATCCAGCAGCTGTTTTAAGTACATGTTTAAAGGTAATCAAGTGCATGTAATCTGTTTTAAGTAGGGTTACTCCATATGCTTGAGTGCCCTGTTAGATCAAAGCTATCTAGCATGCTGGAGTCTCATTTTTTTATCATTGTAACATAAACTAGCACTCTTTTTGCCATTTTAATGGAGCTCTATAGAGTCTGTCTATCATAATATACTACCTAAGCATCCTAATTGTTATTTTTAAGCCTCTTTAATGAGGTCTGCTTCTTTATAAGCAGTGTTTCAGGGCATTTTTCATGACCTTTGACCCTTCTGTCTCTTTTTCTTTATGGTTTATAGGTTTGGATTTTTGGGGTTTGGAGTTACTTTATCACTATTTCTGTGTCAGTGGCCTTACTAAAAGAAATTTTCTGGCATTGAACTAACAATACTGGGGGTGAGGGAAGAGGGTGCATTTGACCTCAAAATTACATTGGGCTAAACTTAGTTCCTAGTAGGCAGAATTTCAGAAACCAACATTGCTTTATAAATCTTTATATGCATCTGGTCTTAGTTGCCTGAAAAATCACCTATTTTCATGTTATTTTGATATTACCTGGTACATTCTAGCTGGTAGTATGCCCCCCAAGAAACCACAAGACACAGAGAAGTGGTTCAACAACACATCTCTCTTGGTGACCTGGCAAACCCAAGAATGTAGATCTGTAACACAGGGTACATAGGGTAGCTAATCCCTTGTGTTTCTCTTTGCAAGTGTGCTTGGGACATCTGAAAGGCTGAATGTGTTGGGAAAAATTGTTATATTGGCAGGGATTCAGGCCGATCAGGCCTACTTTAATGTTATTCTACAAAAGCATTACAATTATTGCAGTAAAGTGGTGCTGCATGTTACAAAAAGTGAAATAATTTACTAAAGCAGGATGAAAAAAGTTTAATTTAATAACCACAAGCATTCCTTGGTATGTCAGATAAATTTAAATGTAAAATATGGGCAGCTGTGATGAGCTGAGCATAGTAATAGGTAAATACAGTAAATACTGGTAGGTAAACACTTTTCAGTTATTTATCTTTTCTGTGATGTGGCACTGGAGACAGAAGTCATTGCTACCTGTGTCTGTGGAACTTTATATCCTTCAGTGACTTGGCATGTCATCTCTCCGACTTTCTTGGTTTCTTTTTCCTCTCTCCTCAAAAGGCTGACTGACACCAAGTCAGGCTCAGAGACAGAATAGTAGGGAGTGCTGTAGTGACAGTCCTGACCAGTCAGTACTCCTCAGTGGCCTGGCGAACCACAAGAGATGTGCTGTATTAGAATTGGAGTTGCATTGGCAGGATGTGTCTTACATTTCTAGTTCTGTAGTACTCCAAGTTTCTTCAGTGAGAAGTTAATATTCTCTTGAGAGTTCTTGATAGAGAAGGAAGTTGAAGGTCCATCACTCAGATGAGATCTCAAAGATTATTGGTGAAAATTTCTTTGAAAGACAGAAATGAAAACAAATGTTGTCATGTCCATTGGAGACTGAGATGAAATCCTTCACCCTGCAGGAGCCCATATTGCCTGGCTAAAACATAAGTGTCTGAAAGCAAAGCTTGTTCATATCAAAATTTTACAGCATTAGCTGCTCATCTCAGCACAATAGTTTCTGGCATGTAATGGTAATTTTTCCTATTTTTGAGCACCAATATACCTTTTATGACAAACAGTTTGCTTGCTGCCTTCACTCTACATTTGTGTTCTTCTTTACATCAAAACTGATTGAAAAGAATGTGTTGTATATATGTCATAGCCTGTCACTGTTGTATTGAGATGGGTGAATAAAGCAACATATAGACTCTAAGGTCTCAGAAGGTAAAATGATGAGTTTATTAGACATCAATTTCTTTTTATAGACTCTTCTGATAAAGCTGGACCTGATTGGTCCTCAATCAACACCCCTCACGTCATTGGTTAATTAGGAACAACATTTTTCTTGTAAACATCTTACAAGTAATTAACATGTTCAAAACACCAGCTGCAAAGGTAAGGGATTACTTTAATTCTTTCTCTGAATTTTTTCAAAACTTCCCAGGGCAATACCTGTGAAAGTTTATCTGACTCTCTCCCTCTGACTATACTGTTCGTAACCACAATAGCTTTGGCCCCTGATTTTACATACTCATTAAAGGCAAGAGAAGCTGAATGAAGACAAACACAAAGGAAGTGGAGAGGAAAAGAAGTATGGGAAAGTTATAGCTACATGATTAGTATTCTGTCCCATACAAGCAGTTTGTTACTTCGCAGCATACATTTTTTCACAGCACTGTTTCACAATAAAAGAGAAGGGATTACATTTACCAGTTATTAATGACTAACACTGCAGACATGCTGTCCATTACATAGTTAAGAGAGCTCATTTCAGACTATGAGAGATACTAGATTTTGAAAGATGGTTGATGTGTACAGACCCCAGCATGCCGTAGGAGAGGGAGGCTACAAGGATAGTGGCATCAGTTCCTGGAAAACTAGTCTGTGTTTTTATTCCTTACAAAGGAATACAATTCTGAAATACTCCAAATATATCTTTGACTCTCACTTGATCAAATGAAGATCTGATTGCTTCACTCATCATTTTCAGTACAGAGCCTCTAGTAAGAGCACCAGTCCTCTCAGGATGGAGATTTACGTGTTTCCGTTCAGTCTCACAGTGCCATTGAGGTTCCTCTAATGCATCAAGTTTATGAGCTTTTTACTTCTTAGTATAATTGTAAGAAAAGAAGATTTGTAGCCAATTGTGCAAAACCTGAGAAATGCCACATTGCTCATTGCCATGGAAATTTTCTTTGCCACTCAACTGCCCAGATACCTGGTTCTCATGTCCTGGATTAGTTTTTGCCAATGTCTTACCCAGGTATGACTTCATTTAATGTAACTTTGCTTGGGCAAGGATGCGTTCAGAAACAAGTCTATCTTTAATCAATGGCATGTGACAGTTCTGCAGTCCAAAGCACTTGGTGCCTGTATTTGGAAAATGTCAATACAGCTCTACTGGCAACAAACAGAGGAGTAGCTGAAAGTACATTTTGATGGACTGGCCTACTGCAGTTACTTGTTTTTCTCCAGACTTTCACATCCTTGCAGATGCCGTCCATTATACAAAGCATGAGAGGAAATAGCATCAAAAGAATCGAATTGTGACCTGTGAGCTGAAGGATGGCAGACAGGTGCTTCAGACATCACTCAAAATAACCAAGCGTAAGTGAGGAGCAGTACCATTGAGGGTCAAATGTTACGCAGGTGTAAATTTGATGTCAGTGAAATAAAAATTGGTCACCAAGTCAAAAAGGCTGAGACTTGGCTTAAAGAAACTCATCAGCACTGGGGACCTTCAAGAGCTGAATTTCAGTTCTTGAAGTCAGTAAACACTCTTGCTAAATTTCATTTCAAAAAGGGGAGGGAAAAAAACCTTACCCAGCTGGAGAAATTTTGACTGGTTTCCTGTGTGTGATGGGACCGTGCATTTGATATCCCCCGATAAATGCAACAGCAGTGGGTCATCAATGAGAGAAAAAGTTACAGCAATGATGGTTACTCTGAGCATTGTTTTGAACCACAACGATAATTACACATCTCATTTTATCATGGCTATGTACTCGGTGCAATCTGTTGTATGAGAGCTACATATAGGGAGGAAGACAAACGCCCATTTCCTCTCAGTATTTGGATTTGTTTTGGTCTCATGCCAGTGAAAGTCTCAGTCCAGGCACCTTCCACCACAAATCCTCACTTTTACTGTGCAACCTACTTATCACTAGGGCCTTTTTTGGCTGTGGTAGACCTTGGCTGCATTGATTAGTACAACCACTGACCCAGAGTGGGGTTGGCAGCTGCATTCTCCATTTCCTGCCCAGGCATCTGCTGCCTGATTGGAGGAAAGTAGTTCTTAAGCCTTCTTCAAAACAGGAAACTTCTCTTCTCTCTGCTTCCTGAGATACAGGAACCGTCTCCGAAGCAACCCATAGACAAAGACTCATATTAACTATTGGGGTGCCATAACAGATATAGAGGGAGTTCATAATTCAAGCCATAACCTACACTGAAAGCTTGGAAAGTGCCTCTCTATGCACCACTGCTCCCACCTCTCTGTGCCTACATTGCTGCCTCTTTAAACAGTCTGGATGTTAAGTAGCATATGATAATCCTATCCACTGGAAGCATTTGTAAACACTTTTCATCTTCATGATTAAATATTGATCTTGTGCCACCAATCTCTGGAATATAAATTTGTAATATTGCCCCTCTGACTTTGCATTGGAGAGGTTACTGAACACGGCAACATTGCCACTCTCTTTTTTCAAGTTTTTAATGACAGTACAAGTAGTACAAAAAATATTGATATCTCATGCTTTGCTCTTTGAGTAGTTTCCCTGTTATGATCAAGCCTCCTTTAGTAGTCAGAAGTGGAGCTTTCAGTAAATCACTGCAGCTTGAATGCAGTCCATTGTAGTCCTGGAGAAAACTACATTCAGGCTTATAGTTTGCAGTTTGCATCACTGAAGGCTTGTTACTAGCAGAGCCAGTGAAGCATAGCTGAAATTAATATAAACTTCTGTAATTCTGCATTCATAGACAGTGTCAAAAATTTTACCCTCAAGCTCTGATTTGGTGGATACTTTTAAAAGAGCCTGCTGATCAGCTGTATCTGATAGATGGTTAAAGGGCACTTCAGAGCATAAAAACAAATGCAGTAGATGAAAATCATAAACTGTGAGAAATCTTTGTTCTTATTATTGGGTTTGGACATAAATTCTACCTACATGATCATCTTTTCACAGCAAATGCAAAGCCCCTGCAGGCTCCACCCGTAAAGCTGAGCAATTTGGATGTCTGAGTAATTTTCCTTGTGTTAGGCTTAAGGATAGAGCAGTAGGATATAGCAACATTCAGAAGTCACCCTTTTCTTTGCATTCAGCTACTTTCTCACCAAATACTTCCTGACAGTAGAGTGCTACAATGGAGGATTCCCATCAAACTGTCTGATTTCCTGCCAGCAAGCTATGCTGTTAATCCTAGAGTGGCTGCCTTCAAAATCTAGACTAATTATTTTGCCTATGACTCTACCCGGGTAATCAGCAGGTAACAGGGGAAGCTGTTATGTTAATAGTGGCTAATGCCTGCTGTAATCCAAGCCACCTGAATTGCCAGTAGTGAATAGAGATGCCTTACAGAAGGGTTTCTCATTGTTTCTAGTGATTTTCATACACTCAGAAGCCTGTCCTTTCACCGCAAGTGAATTTTAAAGGGAGAAGCAGTTTGCCAAGAGAAGCAATTTATCTTGATAAGCTGACTGATCTGGGTCATAAGGCAGACAAGCTCTCCTTCAGTTCTGTCACCAAACTAGGGGAGAAACCAGTATGTTTTAAGCTAACTACAAGCTGTATGTAACTCTTCTTGCTTTAGCCTAGTCATAAATGCAAGAAGAATGTAATGAGACACAAGCTTGCTACTATGGTCTTCCCAGTTCATGGGTGTTTCTTTGTTCTTTGGAGGAAAAACCTTAAACCTAGCTCTTAAAAGGTGATGTTATGTTGCATGAGGAGAGGTAATACAAAAGTGGTGTGATCAGAATATGGAAACATTTTTCACAGTGGCCTGGGCTGTGGGATAAACTGCTTGTCTATCTATCCTTTGGGGCCATTTATGCTGGGATCCTTATTTGAGATTAAAAAGTTGTGAAATGCCCAACATTACCTATTTTGAGCACCTCCCTCCTTGTTTCTTCAGTCTCTCTCATAGGTAACCAAGATCATTTTTTCTATTCTACTATGTCTAGAGTAGGCCAAGTGGTTCCAGGGTGTTATTCCATGTCCTGGCTGCAGTGCAAGTCAATGTGCTCCAAGTGGAAGTGCACGTGAGGAAAGATGTGAGGCACTCCTGCAGTTCTGACTTACTTCTCACTGAGCCAGGCAATTAACTTTTTGAGCATGCTCTCAGGCACTGGTATGGATGGTGAGAAACTCCACTAATACTGATTGTAATTTGGTGAATAAGCAACACAGGATGCATGAAAGCCTCGTGGAACCAATGCACTCAGAAATGCTCCTCATGTGGAGCATCAAAACTGAAATCTCTCTTTTCTGTCTGGCATGGCTTTGCCTCTAGCAAACATTTCTAAGTAATTACAGGTGTTTAAGGGTGTAAAGATCCCTTTTATTCCTAATTTTGACATTAGGTTTCATTTCACTGAAATTTCTCTGTGGAAGGTATCCGAGCAGCCTACTTTGGAGCACTTCTTTGATGTCCTCTAGGCAGAACTGCCAAATAAACACTGTTCCTGAATGAATCAGTCCCCATTTATATATTTGGAACATTTTTAGACATCACCAGGAGAAGAATGTGCACACAGCCACAAGAAAGTGTTTGTACAACCACTCTGTCAAAGCAGAGCAAGAATATCTTCTGCCCATTTTGTAGCAGTACTTTCTTTCAAAAGCATTGAGCCCTGGAATGAATGAAGCTTGCCTTCTCATAAATTTGTGTCATCCATGGTTTTCTTTCAAGTGGAACATAGTGTGAAGTCTGATTTTAAGATCTTGCCTATAGCTGGGCTGTAAACAAAAAACTTTCTGAATTCTCTAGTGTCTGATAAAGAATGGACTCATACTGCAGTTTCTCCTGTACTGATTCCTCCTCTCTGGTCTACATGCCAATCCCAGACTTTGATCTTCAGTGATGAGCATCAAAAGGAGAGTAACAAAGTTCAGCGGAAGGAATTTTAATGTGGAGGACTGAAGTGATAAGACACACAACAAGTGTATATGCTGGGTGGTAGCATTTACGAAACTTTAAAGCTGGGTCAGAGCTCCTAGAGTCCACTTCTGATCCAAGCAGAGAAAAAGGGACAAAATTTAATCAGGTGACAATATTTAAAACTATTTAATTTTCGTAAGTGTTTTGATTCATGAGGACAGAATCACTGTCTTCATGTCATCACTGTCTCTATCTGTTCTCCTGTAACCAGGAGTCTTCCACAGTTTCTTAGCCTGCACCATTTTTCAGACTGTTTGCTCAAAGTTACAGAGGCATTAGCTTATATACTCTCAATGTGGATAAAAGTATATTGCTTTCCTAAAATCTGGATATTGGATTTTTTTTTTCCAGGAAGCTAGAAAATATTTTTCCTGAGTTTCCATCACTCCAGGACATCTCTATTTTTGCTTAGCCGTGTCAATAGCATACACTTTCCATGATTTTTGTATTCCTTAGTTAAGACAATAGTGACAAAAACATTTTGTACAGGGGTAATTATAGCTGATTATTTCCTATCCTTAAAACAGAGATACAGAGTTTTAATTGTTTAAAAACAATTTCTTGTTTTGCTCTGCATACCTTTTCACTAAATTAGAATTCAAGTCATGCTAGTTCTGGGACTTTTTTTGCAGTTCTACATATTTTCTAAGTGTCCTTCCTGTCATAATGAAGGGTTCTTCAAAGTCTTGTGAAGGTCGGTGGTTTCAACATAGTGGGAACTGAGAAAATGATGGGGGGAAATTAGGAAAAAGAATTTGTTCTAGCATTTTTTTCCCTTCCTTGGGCACCTCGTAGTGGGAGAAGAGTTTAAATCCATTTTTGCAGATCCTCTTGAGCGCTGGTATGGAAGGACTCTGAAAACAAGTGTTTTCTTTTGAGAGGAACTCTCCCTTCTGTAAGCTGAGAAGAGAAGGGAGCCAGAGGGGCTGGGAAGAAAGAGGTCTGTTTCTAGAGGTCAATGTGAACTGTGAAAGGATTTTGCTCCTAATTCACAAGACCATCCTGGACCCTGAGACTTGCCAGACTTCTTACATTAAACAAGGGAAAGGTTTGCTTTGATTGAACTGTGTGTCTGGTGTATTCTACAGAGACCTCCTCCACTGGGGTTCCTTTGCCCTCCAAAACCAGGACCTTTCTGGGGGCAATCTGCCAGGGCTCCTATTGCTGCTGTTACTGTGAATGGTGTGCACACAGCACGTCTCTTCCTATGTACCCACCCTTGCCTGATTATCTAGCCTTTATTTACAGCACCTGGATAAATAAGTGGGTTTTAAAATTATTTTCTCTATGGTTAGCTTTGGTGATATTGATTCATGAAAAAGGAAGATTTTGACTGACCAAGGGGCAAAAATACACTGGATAATACTGCATTTCTAAGTGGCCAAAGACCTAATCAACTTTTAGAGAGCAGTAAAAATCTCCACAAAATCAGCAAAAGAAAAACATGTTTTTAATTTTCCAACAACAGGGACTTCAAATGTCCTCCATTTTTCAGTGAAAAAAGCACCTATTTGCTCCTGGCTTTTAAAAAGAGAATATTATTTTGTATGCATTTTGCCAACAGCTGATAAATATTTCTGCAGATGGACTTTCAAAGAAAAACATGTTTTTCTGTCTCTACCAGCTTTTTACTTCCTTGCATTACACAATTGCAGGAGAGAGAGTGAGCAGTGAGGAAGGTGGGGGTAGTTGTGGCTATTACTGTAAGTCTTTTTTTCCCACATCCAGTTTTGTTAACAGATATAAGACATGGCAAAACATCTTTTTCTTCATCAAGAAAGTAAATTTTATTTTGCTGCTGACTTAAAAAAAATTTTATATATATATAATAGATACTATATTTATATATTTTTTTATTTTATATATACAGGAATATATATATATATTCCTGCCCCCCCGCCTGCTCCAAAAGTCAAACTGATTTCTTGCATTTAAATTGTAAGTAACGTTTTGAGACCTGCTGGCACTTTTCAGATTGACAGCGGAACAAGTGCTTGTGAGAACTTGTGGGTTTGAAGAATAAGGACAAAAAATATTCAGAATGATTGTTGCTAGGCGTCTGTTGTATGTGTGAAAACACAATGTTCTTACACGTACTGGTAGGTCTGTGCAAATCCACAATCTGATTCTGAATTCAAAATTTTAACCTAAAGTTTTCAGCATGGTAAAAGCTGAAAAACTGTGTAGTATTGGCTCACTTATATTGCAGTTACTGTAGATTACAATTGTAACAGAGTGTCTTATAGCAAACACTTTGGTTCTTATTAAACACATGTACAACATCGAGGTGAGCTTTTTATTAATATATATGACTATATATATGACATAGATATACCAAATGCAACTATAATTAGACATGCTAATTCTATCAGTGTAAGACCTTATTAGGTCTTAAGTACTGCTCATGACCACACATTCTAGAAAACCAGTATGTCAATGTACAAGCATATCTTATTGAGTGTGTATGAAATTTTCAGATGCAGTTAGTGGGCTTGAATGCTTCAATTTTGTTCCATTCTGAGCTGCAGAAATGCTGTCTTACAGCTGTAGTGGCAGCTGTAGGTTCTGTGGATGTTAAAGGACTAAAAATCTTTAATTCACCTTGCAAAAAAATAAGAATCTGCATTTTAGAGGCCACTTAAAAAGTCTCTTTATGGGTTTTTTAAATTCTGCTTTTAAATTCTTACTTGAATTTACATATTATATCTAATTAAAATACTTCAGCTTCTTGGTGGAGTGATATGAGTGAAAAGAAAATGACACAACTCTAGACAAAGCTATTGTTTTACATTTCCCTGGATAGCCATATGACCACATGGGACCTTGTGCAGATAAAATATGGCTATTTTGCATTTTAACAAAGGTGAAAGTGAAACAAAATCTGGGGGATTAACAAACCTGTTGATAATGTAGTAGGTGTTGGTGAAATAAAAATATTTGGTCTGGTTTGACAGTTTGTCAACAGCACTTTCAATCCGTATTAAACACTGAGTACTGTCTTAAATATCGTTCCCTGTAGGGGACATAACTGTCATCTGTCTTCGTCAGGTGATTGCCTGCGCCAAAAATGACAAAATTTAAGTGTTGTCGGTGACATCATGCTGGCCAGCATGTGCTATACAGAGGGAAAGCCTTCTTTTAGTAGGGTGTTGGAAGAACCAAAATTTTCATGGGGACTGTTAACCTGGAAGCTGCTGTGAGTTGCTTCCTGTCTAGCTCCACATTGCAAAATGTGTTTCTTCCAGCTGCCAGGGGAATCTCTTGGGATGCTACATAATTGTGCATGGTGCCACTGAATGGAATTAGGCAGTTTGTAAAACACAGGAGAGGAATGCCTAGATGGGCCAGCTAGCTCGTGACCATCATACATATTGTACTTTTGCCAAGGATCTGGCTTATACCCTGCTCAGTTTGTTCTGTTGGGAGTATTACTGTGATGGATGGGTAGACAAATTCTTTGGATTACGCAGTATGTGGCTGAACAGGTCATCTGTTATTTTACCTAACTCAAGACTCTTTGCTATCACTGACGGCTGTCTGAGCAGAGCTCACAGACCTCATCGCGGTTTCTTGAGGTGAAGGTCTGCAGTTCATTTTAATACGTCCATTTTCCATGGGAAACATTGCATCTTTTTGCCTATTTTCATTCTGGTTGTCTTCCTCTTACTTGGATGCTTTTGGGAGAGCTGGAGGGGTCTATACCAATTCCATGGTGCCTGACTTGCATTAAATGCAAGACACAAAGATTTAGGCAGAGATTTTTCCATCCAAGAAGTCAATAGAGACAGGCAGAGAGGTACACCGTCTTTCCCTGACTGGGTAGGTGCTACTCTCAGACATGTGCTACTGAAAAAGAACTGCTGGCAAGCACTACAGTTGCCTTTGTGCACTTACTTAATTTCATGCTTTTTTACCTGGGGGAGGGTTCTGGGAAAGCAACAGAAGTCTCCTCCCTCAAAACCCCAGCACTTCTATATAATTATTTCCTTGGAAAAATTAGCTTCCCATTTTCAGCCCCTCTCCAGAAGAGCTTCCAGATTCCCCTGTGGAGCTTTGACTTTGGCAGGCTCAGGAGACCACAGCAGTATTGCTTTACCCTGGCTACAGAGGGTCCTGGGCCTTGCACACACCCTGGCAGTTCACGCCCTGCGGGCACCTGGCCCTTCAGGATTGTGCCTGGGACCATCAGCCCCACAGCCCATGCCTGTTCAGCAGCTGTGGAGCAAAGAGGGGCACAGCTGTTTCTGAGGCTGTCTGACAAGCAAGCCTTTGGTTTGGTACAGCCAAAAGAGACACTGCCTGTGGTACATTGCTTGAATGTACAAATACAGCTGCTGTTTATTGCCTTGTTTTTCAGGGAAAGCCATCAGTACGTTCAGAGACTCAGGGAATTTCCACTATTTTTCTCAGCGCTCCCCCCACCCCCTTGGCCTTCAGACACACACATTGTGTTGTTTTGACGTAATTTCAAGCAAATATTTTGCCACCGAGACGCAGTGCAGGGTCACAGAGGTCCTCCAGGCTTGGGCTTCAGGCTTTCAGCCCTCCCCAGTAAACAATAGCTCTATAACTCATTAAAACTCCCTTTTGATTACTTTTTCCTGTTTCTGATTGTTTTGGAGCAGCAGGGGTGGATTCCACACTCAACAAACTTCTTTTTCCTGCTGCTAAATTTAAATGTCTCTGAACTGAAAGGATTTGCTAATGTCTTCGGCAATAACTCCATCAAATACAAACTATAACTTAAAACAAAATTTAGACTATTTCTGAATGCTACAAGGGAATTGTGACTTGATTTTGCAGAACAATTTTCATGTCTAGAATTTTTATTTAGCTGTCCCTTTTTTTCTTTTTGTTCAGACAGAGAAGTTACCCAGATCCTAGTACCTTTTCTGATGGTTACTGTACCCTCTTCACTTTCAGATTTAGTAATAGTCATGTTTTCCCATTATGGCCTGCATGAAACCAAGCTGGTAATCTTGCTTATCTTCTATTTTCTTCAAATTCATTCATTATATTCTGCTTCACATCATTGATTCAACACTCCTTTTTCTGTCTCTATTCTCTGAATGCTTTTTCACTGCATGGTTTTCTCCTACTTGCAAGTCACCTGATTTATATGATCTACCTCTAAAACTCCCTCACTCAGCTGACTTCTCTGACAATTTGCATATTCCATCTTTTATTTATAGCAGGGGTAAACTCCCGAACTGTTTTCAGCAACCTCTAGTGTCCTCATAGGCCAGATATAGATTAATAAATTAACAATTTTCTTTGATGTACAGCAAGGAGCATTTAGGAAAGTGAATTGCAAAAAATCCAATTCTAGGGAAAAATATGTGCAAATTTATCCATCCACATCCTTTTATCACATACACTGCCACACATACATAGACACTAATCTGCTCAATCTGTACTAATCTAGCATGAAACCCGCTTTTCAGATATAGTGCAAAAACGATAAAATAACCAATTAAAATGTAATCTGTATAGCACAGGTCCCTATGTGGATTTAATTAGCAAGACAATAATTTACTTCTGTCATTTTTAAACCCACAAGTAGGATCTCTGGGAGAACAAAATATGAACATATATAAAGACCCAGCGTGTCCTGACAACCTTCTTGGGAATTTGCTGTTATTATTTGTTATACATGCCAAGGAAAAATATATTTTTCCTGCCCAAAGAGCAGACATCTTAAACAAAAGCAAAACAGACTGCAAAAGCAGATAAATACTGTTGGGCATACCGTCCCTCACTTCGTGACTGCCCCTCACTTCCTCTCATGCTCCTCCCCACCCTGCTAGTTTGTTCTCTGTTTTTTGTTTGTTTGTTTTACTTCTGTTGCCACTGGCTCAGTTTTAAGCACCCTCTGAGCAGAAAAACTGTAAAATGACACAGTGTAGTAGATTCCAGAGCGGACTCTGTGCCCAGAAGGCAGAATGACAAAAAGACAACTTCCTCGAAAGAATTATGCAGCTTTTTCTTTTACCAGCCTAGCTACTAAAGTTGTCCTTTGCAGAATAAGCCAGGGACAGAGACAGAACTGTTCTGTCTGTAGCAAGTGCTGCGTAGTCTTGCAAGGTTTGCTACCACAGTAATGAAACCATGTTCTTTGCCTCAGAAAAGACACGTGCCTCCACTGTAAAGTGGACAATTTTGCCATTGCCTTTTCTTCAATGATGAAAGGGAGCACCTTTCTGCACAGTCTGGAGGCGATAGTGCTTGAAGGTGACAACTAGTGGATTTTAAATCTGAATGGAAACTTAAAAGTCACCTTAATAGCACACTGAGATGTTGCGCCTCCACAGCATGACTTGTTCCTGCCACATGAACAGGCATGTTTTGCTTGTGGTGGTCTTCAGAGAGATGCATTTTATATATCTGTCATGGCTTTGGCATGACAGATACACAGATACACTACTGCAGAGTGTGAGATAGAGCTGAATCTATCTGAATTTCATCTTATTCCTAACTGCTTTATAAGGTATCTCAAGATGTGTAAGCAGTAAAGCAATAATAACACATCACAATGCACTCATCACAGATCATGAAGAATAATAGCCTATGAGTCAAGCAATATGCCCTCTCTAAATGATATGATGCTTCTTGCAGACAGGAATATTAATCACTCCAGGAACTGACAGGATCTGATGAGAGAGACTGTTATTAATATTATCTCCCTTGGAAACATTTGCAATGGTAATAGTAATTTTAATAATGCTGGAACAAAATTAGCTGGGTTGGCTGGCTTTGTAGCAAATGGGAACACTGAGGAAGGCAATACATAAATAGAGAGACTAATTCATGAAGGAGGTGGACCAGATTTCTCTCTTGACAGTTCAGACACGATAAGGAGAGGGGGAGGGAACTTTTGGTTTTAAAGGTTGCATTTGCTTCATCAATTGTCAAAATCTTGTTAAAAGTCTAATGCAGTTATGATGTTTTTGTTGCTGTCCAGAGACTGAATGTATGTAATAGAGCGGCCTTATATACAATTTTTGCCACAAGCAATTTACGATGATTATATTATTCCAATCTGTCTGGTTCCCAAGGAGCCTCTGAAACCAAATCGTATCAGAGGAAGATGAATATTAACAATCCTATCTCTCTCAGGAGAGCTAACAAAAGAATGGAGATCTCACATTTAGGTTCAACACAAAGAACTTTGAAATGGCCGTGGAATTATTGATATCAGTTCTCAAGATTCCTAGTTCAGTTATTTACTGCTTGGCTTTTCTGCACCTGTGCCACAAGCCAGCAAGATTATAGTGGAAATAATGAATTTGTAAGCTAAATAATGAGTAACGTGTCATAAGGGTTTAGTAGGAAAACAAAGTGCCAAGAGGACTGCATTTAATTTCTTCCTTTGTTACATTCTGCTTTACCTGAATATGCCATCTGCCTTAGAGTACTATATACTAATTAATAATGAATAAACAGATAAATTTGGAGCAGTGCTTTAGGCAGATAGCAAATTGCCCAATAATTTTTTTAAAAATATTAAACCAAATAACTCTATGACTTATCTTGAGACTTATCTCTGAGCATCCAGTATGATACATTCAAGCTGTGTTGATAGCTGTGACTGGCAGTGAATCCACCAATGCTGCATTACATTCCCAACTGGAAAACTATAATAAGGCATTTGGCTTTAAAACTTCTCAGGTAAAAGGAGGAAAAGTAAATTAAATTGTAGAAATTGAGACATTTTCAAACCTTTCTTTCTGGCCCAATTCTCTTTAATAGTGGTATCAACTGAAGAGAAAATTTAGGCTTCTCCCAATGTATTTACGAGACGCACAGAAAATAGTTACCCATATATGAATTATCTTATCCCTGGAAAGAGTGTGGTAAGATGCTTATTTAGTTGCTCATGTAGGCAAAATGCTGGTAAGACATTCTGAAAAAAAAACTCTCTATTCCAGAGCTTAATAATTTAAAATGGGGGAAAATACTACAGTTCCTGCCCCTGCATATTGCTGCCTGAGATAGATATCAATCTCCATTCAATATTTTAATAGACTGGGATGAGACTTTATTGTTACTATGGCCTAATATCTCAGTTCTCTATTTACAAGAACAACTACTTAGGACTTAAAGTGGTTAAAAGGAATTTTAACCTGTTGGAAAAGGCCAGTTTGCCTGAAATACTTTGAGGAGGGAGAAATTATTAATTTGCGCCTTTTCCACAAAAAAAACCTCTTTTAAAATTAAAGATGTGACAAGGGTGGCTTTGCAATGCCTGCTATCAGTCTCTCTCCTGAGCAGGAGAAATATCACATCAGTTTAAACAAGCAACAGTGACTATTCCTTATTTCCTGCTGTCTACTTGGCATGGAGCTGATAGCAGAGCTAGAAAATTCTCCTTTGCTTTGCTTAGGTTTTTCCCAGTCCCAGAGTTAGATGGATCCTCATCTAACTCTGCCAGTCAGACAAAGATTCTCAGAATAACTGACAATTATGTCCCAAATAACTGGTTGCCTAATGTGATGACTAAATTCTGAAACCAGGGTTAGTGACCACAGAGTGATCATATGGATAAACTATGCAATGGACTATGCCTGTTTTGGATAAACAAGTTTCTGCTCAATGAATGCCTCCAGGTTCAGCACAGCATGTGCATGTGATAAAAATCATGCACAATGTTATTTTCAGCTTGTGTTCTCCTTCTCTACCAGCACTATCAATAAACTTGAAATAAAATGTGGGTTCAACCATTTAATGTGGTAACATGAGGTGACATAGCAGACATGAGAAATGGACATATTTTCACATGGAAATAGCACTTTCAGCCTCTCCATTGCCATAGAAGCTACATCATAAAACTGCAACAAAAGCCTTTACAACGCCATAGTAGGTATTTCAGTCACAACTACTGCCTTGCCACCTGTTTTAGAAAGGTCAAAGACAGGAGCCTTCACAAGTAGGAGCCTTGACATGAGTAGGTCAGTCAAAGAAGGAAAACCTCTGCCAAAACCAGGAAGGCACTAAATAAAAACAACCACGTGAGATGCCTGTTACTCTCAAAGGGATAGTACTTGTTTGGAGAGAAAGATTTCAGGAGCAAACACCTAACATTCCTACTCCTTTACAGAAATACTTTGAGTTCTGGAACTCCAATCCAGCAACACCTCAGTAGCACTGGTGGTCGCTTCATGTCAAAAGAGTCACAGCTAATTTTCTTGCACTTAAAAGCTATTGAAGGAGCAGACAATACTGGGCATATATTGCCTATAGATCCTCCCCCTCTTTCATTGCGTTCTGGTTCATGTGACCTTATAGTGGCCCCTTGTATTTTTTGCTCTTGGGGAGGAAAAGTCTCTGTGAGGAGAGAGGGTCTGAGCAGCACAATGCATGGGATTGCATTTGTCTCTGTGTTTCTACCCAGAGGGGCTTCAAAGTAACTTACGCTAGGAAGGTGAGATATATATAATGTCCCTGCAGCTATGTGAGGAGGGTTTCTGTACACTAGATCAGTGTTTAAACACATCACCATTTCCTGTCTATGAGTGACACAGGAAAATTGCTTTAATTTTTCTATTTTTTCTCAGATGTAGAGAAACAATTTTAAAGAAGGAACAGGAAAGTAGACAACCCAGCATAAAAAGAAGAGGACCTTTTCTGTGTTGATTACTCCTAAAGCATTTTTCCTCAACACTGCTAAATATAATTGTCTTCTAGGGAGTTTCTATCTTTTAAAGGGCAAAGGAGATTTGGTATGCTTTTTCATTCACTTGCAGCCAGTCTCTGTTGTAGTTTGGCAGTATTCAAAGATCTTTGTAAAAGGGTTCTGAGCCGAAGTTAAATTTTGTGCTCCAAACCAGTGCCCACAAAAATATGTTCGCTTCACTTTCTGCTCCGTCAGGTTCACTTACAATCTTCTGGGAAGAATCAAGGAAATCAGTAAATTCTTTTGGGGCAGAGAACTATTTAAGCAGTGTTGAGAACTGGCAGCTGCCAGAGGCATACTGAGGAATGTGCCCAGGTGGCATGTGGCATAAAATTTTTGATACCAGAAGAATTTGCACACCTCCTTTCACCTGGTAGGAAATAGCTAATACGCAGGAGGGTGACTGCAAGAAGTGACATGCTTCTCATCAGAGAGGCTGCTTGGAGCCCCTGCTTGTCCCAACAGGTCCACTGAATCTCCAAAATTATGCCTGGATGAGCAGAGGATCAACAAGTGCTCTTGACTTGTATTGATGTCTTAAAAGTACGTGTGGTATTTTCCTGGCAAGGAGAATGTGGAAAGGCTGCAGGCAGCATGATGCTAGCTAGGAAGAGCACGTGCGCTGAAAGTCAGATCTGTCTCAGAAACAGATTGTCTAGTTTTGATACTCCAGACCAAGCATACACTGGGTACAGGTAGTAAAAAGAGAGAAGCAGGAATTAGGCACAGACCTACAGCAATTTTGTTTTTGTGGTCTGATCTTAAGGGGCTCAGATCCTGTGCTCCGACTGGAGCCATCCACTTCTTTAAAACCCTCTTCTTATTCCCCAGCTTTCAATTCCTGTGAGTTGTGGTGATGAGGAGAATGGCTTTGCTTTGCCCTGCAAGAAAGAAAAGAACTACTTCAGCACCCTCCAGCCTCTGCCATCTCCTAAACATACGTCTTCATCATCGGGCTTCAGCTACAGTTGTCAACTAAAGAAAATTAAAAGCATTAGATATGAGAAGTACCTCCACCAGGCCAGCTCAAACAATGACAGAACAATCTTTAAATGTTCAGGCATAGCCCACCGTATCTCTGCCCACTGCAGCACCAGCCAGGAATTCCTGATAACTTTTTACTGAATGCATTAAGGTATTTTTTCTGCATAAATAAGAGTAGGTCTGTGACGTCAAGAGCTTGTCTTTACTTTGCAGTAACTTATTATCTTATTATCACTGTTTGCAAACATCTGTGCTCAGCATTTCCTTCCTTGTATTACTGAAATACTAAGTGTTCAGAAAGCCTAACCATCAGCCATAAAAATCAGTAAACTGTTGTATGCACTAATGCGGAATTAAAACCATTATTTGGGTGATTTACTTTAAGCACATATGTGACAAAGGAGCCTATAAAAATTACAGGCTGCTTATTTTCCTTTTTCCTCTGCTGCTGCAACACTTGCAGCGATTAGTTGGCATTTTAAAACGTGTTAGGGTGTAGGGGAGGGTTTTTCTTGTGGTTTTTTGTTCTTTGGGGTTTTTTGACTCACAGACAAACATAGGTAACCCATCAAAACTGAAAGCGGAAAAGCGATGTATTTTTTACAGCTGGAATCTTGGCTTGGATTAAACGTCTTCCTTTTCCTGTTTTGTCCAGGGCTCTCAAATCTGTATTTTCTCTCTATCTGGCGCTCTCAGTGCTACACATTCTTCCAAGCTGGAGCTCGGGAGCAGCAGCGAGGGAGGCCGGGAACAGAGAACGGAGCACTTTTTTGTGCGCCCGTGTCCAGCGGTAACACTTTTTGGCCACCCCAGACCTGCGCCCTTCCAACCGGCGGGCGCACGCTGCTGTCTCTCCGGAGAGCGAAGCCGCCGCGCCTTCCGTCCGGCCAGGCAGCAGCCACCCGACGCCGAGCGCGGCCAGGGCCGATAGGACACGAGCGCGGCTCAGCCGTGAGCGCGGGGCGGGCGCAGGCCGGGCGCCGGAGCCCCGCCGTACACTGCGGTACTTCCGTCCGAGCCGTACCCGCTTCCGCCCGCGCTGCCGCTCTTCTCCCAGCTGCGGACAGCTCGCTTGGGGCCCCGACCAAGTAAGCGCATCCCCGCGGACGGCCACGGGCCTCTGGATGTTTCCTGGCCGCCGTGCCCGCGTTCCCCCTGGGGCAGAAGAGGGGGCGAGGAGGGCCCTGGCACTGCGCCGGGCGAGGGCTGCTCGGCGCCCCGTGCCCCGCCAGTGTCTGCCCCGGCCGCTCGCCCGTCTCGTGGCCGTGCCTGCGCTCGCTGGCGAGCCGTGGGGCTGGAGCAGGGTCGCGGCCGGCGGGCGGACCGCCTGCCCCGGGCGGCCGCGGGCGCGTGGTCCGGCTGGCGCTGCCGGGGCTGCTCGCCCGCTGCCACCCCGGCGGCGGCCTTGGCCGCGGGTGACGCGCGCAGTGCCGTGGGCTGTGTGTACTGAGCCGTGTCTGAGCGGGGTTCAGAGCTCTGCTGCCATGAGATGCTTTCTGCCACCTCATTTCCCCCCCCTTAAATTCTATCAGCAAACTAATGCAACCAAGCTTCCATCTCTGCTGGATCATTCTAGGTATTTTAGTATCCCAGTCGTTAACTTAGTGTTAACTTACGTTGGGTGCTACTGTCATGGATTGAGTATATCCTCCCCTGACTACTGCTGGAATTAGCCACGCTAAGCACTACATAAAAGTTGAATTTCTGGCTTAATTAAGTTTTGTCCCTCTTATTTTGAGGAAGGAGAGTAGGAGGGCACAGCATATTGAATGTTCTGCTGAGTTTTGATTTGAAAATGCTGCATTTTTCGGACATGAGATGCATTTAAGAATTAAGTTATGTGATTACTGAAGGTTTGGGTGGGTGTTGCAGTCTGCTATTTAATATTATAAAATCACCTTTATTTCCTTTACTCATCCTAAAATGCTTTAATTTTCACACATTTTTGTCAAGGCTTCTGATTACACTGTGTTGTTCCAACAGCTTCTGAAGATGACTCTGAAGACTGATGCTGGTAGAACTTTCATACTGCAAGAAACAAACAGAATTGCTGCAGAAATGCTGAACTGGCAAGAACAACATCAACATGCATTTGTTTTATTCCTCTCCTTAGTAAAATGCGTATTGAATATTACTGTAGTTTTTGAAGCATTGTTGAATTCAAAATCAGCTGCTGCACAGTGGAGCTCAGTAGACTTGAAAACAACTCAGCATGTGTGCAGATTAGATACATAGAAAGCAACTTTCCTTTTTAAATTATGCGGATGTTGTGCTTTGTTTTGGAAGACATCAGATTCTGAATATTTAAGGAAGCTCTATCTCCCTTTGTGTTTTCTTCTTACTGTAGTCAGACTTCTGGCTTTGTCTTACTGAGTTTTGCTCCTGTACTGGCACTAAGTGGTTATAGGGGGTTTCAGGGGGAGGGTGGGGATGCCCGTGTACTTAAATAGGTTTTGTTAAGGTGTTCTTAAATGCCTCTGTTGCTGCATCATATAAGTGATTGCTTCCATTGTTAATGAATGAACAGGAGGATAAGCAAGATACCATAGAGATTGTTTGGATTTAGGCTTATATGAAGACTATTATTTAACTCAAAAAGCAATAAGAACTTGCAGTGGTCTTTTAATACTTGGTGATGGCTTTTTTATGTACCAGTTTGGAAATCTGAGATTATATTTGATATCATGTGGCTGTTCCATTATGGAAATTGCAGGTGTAAACTCTTGCATTTCAGCATTCCTGGCAGATATGCAACTTGATAAAGACTTCAGGTTGTTCAGTTTAATCAGACTTTTTTTAGATCCCACCCTCACTGTTCAAAGTGCCGGTTATCAATGTGTTTTCTAGTGTTGTCACTTCTTTATAAATAAAGATGAAAGAGGTATGCATCTCTGCTGGTATTGTCCATTTCATTTAAATGTGGATATCTACCAGAACTTACACTTGAAAGCATAGAAAGCTGGAGTCTGTGGGATATCTTCACTAATGTTTCTGAATTCTTACGCAGATATTTTAGATTGTTCTGACCATTTTGGATTGAAATGCTTTCTATAAATGGTGGTACAATAAATTCGTATACATGTATTGGAATTGTATGTCCTACAGATATGTGTTGTTTTGTAGTTGCCTCAGTAAACAATGTGTCAGCAAAGAGTGCAGTATGTTGAAATGCCATGAGTTTAGTTTATTATTGCACTATGTAAAAATAACTTGTGCAGAGGAAAGGATGTGCCTTACCAGCTGAAATGAACTCGTGATTTGCAGTTAACTTTGCTAGCATTACACAAGTTAGCCTGTCATCTGTAAGATTTGAAAGAAAATGGAATGCTAAGGAAATGGCACATTTCTATGCCCATTCTGGTAACTTTAGGCATTCAGTGTCAACACTTACAAGTATTATTCAGTAATTAGTTGAAATACAGCTCTGGGACATTGATCTGAAAAGTGAAGGTCCAGGCATATGTGGAGATGTTTCTAATTCATTTCTGAAGAAGGTGAATTGAAGTTTATAATAAATGTTCAATCCTTGCTGAGGTAGATGGTACTGCTTAAGAAAATGTCATACAGTGAAGCAGTCAGTATTTTATATGCACTCAATACATTTAGGGTTACAAGCCTGATACCCTAATAGGGTTATAAGTTCTGATACCCTAATAAATATGTGGCTTGAAGGATATTGAAAAAAAAATTCCCTCAGTCTTTGTAACAAAACAGCATTCCATGAAGGTGAGCGATGTAAGGAGCTCCACGTACAAATGTGGTTGAAGTGATATTGTGTTCGATGTTCTACAGCCTTGTCGAGCTTTATTGCAAATGAAACGGTGACATGGGTGAATGCCCAGTGGAATTGGTGAATAGTAGAGGGTCTGATTGCACCAGTTGGGAAGAATGGTGCCACCAGACCCAGCTGCCTTCTCCAAGGAGGGCTGCCTTGCAGATGGGTGGACCCTGGCAGCAGCCAGATTAGTTGCCATTTATGTAGCTGTGCTGTGAGATCTCTGTCCATGAGCGCACCTATCTGTGCAAGCTCTTGTGGGTCCATGCCAGCGGATTTTTGTTAGCACACCGCACGTGTGTCCATGCAGGTGTCTGTGCAAACATGCATTTTGTCTTGTTCACACGTGCACGGACCCTGCTAGTTCTCAGGGTTTCAAGACATCAGGAATAACTGTGGCTGGTTGCTGGATCCCGCAATTCATAGTCAGACCTGATCCTCAGTGGTGGGCCCAGATCTCCCTGATGAGGCCAGTGATGACAGATCCATGTGTGAATGGGAACACGCTGCAGGATTGAGTGCCTCATCCCATCCTGGGGCCAGTTAAGAGCTGTGAGGCTGACAGGATGCAAAGGTGTTGAGTGCCACCGTGAGTTTTCAGGGCTGTGGCTCCTGCAGAGCGCCTTGGTGCTCTGCCGGATGTGCTCCAAGTGTCTATCCTGGGCTCCTATGTTGGGGGTGAGAAGGAGAGTATACTTTTCCATGTTACTGGAAATTCTGACTTCTGCTACTGTGCAGTAGTCTTTTGTTCTGTACCACCCTCACCTGCCAGGGTGTTTGCACTGCAATGATCTGCCTTGTTTGAAATGTCCATCTTGTGCATTGATGTGTTCCTCCCAAACCTAAGCACGGGCTGGGCTCTTCTGCTCGTTAACGCTGCAGATAAGAAGGCTGTACGTGTGCAGCACAGAGGATTATAGTAGGAGTCCTAGTAAAATATATGTATTGTATTTGTATAATTGTTAAAAGGGGGAAATATTGTACTTGAATATCTGTATTGTATTTGAATATCTGTATATAGGCCTTGCCCTGATAAGCCCCGGTTGTTTTTGATGGGCTGCAACTTCGATGTCCTTAACTGGGCTGCAGCTGTAGCTAGTGAAGATAACTGGGATTAAAGGGGGTGGGCTTGGCCAGTCAGGGACAGCCTGGAAGGAGCCCTGGCTAAGAAGCAGCAACAAGCAGAAGAAGTCTGTACTGTGAAGAACTGCCCCCAAGAAATATCACTGAGAAGGTACGAGATTTTAGAAATATGATTGCGACAGTACGGGACTCTAGAAATATGAAATACAACGAGATAACAACAGAGGATCCCACCCGTGAACACGAACTCTGCAGCGCCGTGCATGCGCAATTAAAAAGCGGTAATAAAACTACTCAAACATAAAAACACCCAGCAAAAATGCGGGCACGTAAGCGGCAGGACTCAAAAGAGCAAAGCGACGAGCGACGACTCGCAGAGCGGCGCACGCGCAGCGCAGTACGTTACTGCGCATGCGCACGTTGCGGAGGAAGCTGTGTCTGGGGCAGCTCGCTGTCTCCACCTGCTGGCTGACAGGAGGTGATGCTGACTCGGGAGAGCCGCCGTGTGCAGGGAGCAGCCGCAGCTGCGCACGCGCAGTGCCCCGGCACCGCTGCGCGCACGGCGCGACTTCTTCCGCCCGGTGCCGCCGCCTCACGCTGTAACAAACGTGCCGTACCGCAGCCAAGACCTCACACCTTCCCTGGGTGCCGCCGCCTCATGCTTGTCCTGCCTTTGTGGGGCCACAGTGCCCTGAGTGCAAATCGCACAGCTGTGGCGCTGCTGCCGCCAGGCATTCGTAGTCTCCTGCTGCAAAGCTAAAGGCTGAGACGGGATGCTGTCAGTAATACAGAAAATAATACTGTGGGCGTACAATTCATCTGAATACCTCTGAAGAGACTGTGCTACCTCTTAGCTAGACACTCCAACCCAAATAGTTGACTTTAAAAAGAAAAGCAGACAGCATGTCTTTTGTTTCTCCTGGTTGCTGAGGACTGTTACCTCCCGTTGAGACTCTTGAGACCCTTCAGCTTCTTTTGTATGTTGGCAACTCTGCTTTAATTTGTTCTCTACCCCTGTAATAAAGGTGGAGTATGCACGACTGTACACACCATCTCCTGAACTAGTTGGATGTTATGGGGAATGCTAAGAAGGTGACAGATCAATTGTTGTTTTAAAAACAAAGGCAATTCTTTGGGATGATTCCAGAGTACAAATCTCACGCTCAGTTGTTGCTTTATTGCCACTGAGGGTGGTTGCTTTCAAGTTTATGAACACTGGTTGACTGTCTTACTTTGTTTGAACAGCCATTTTTATTTCATCCAACTCCAAAGCTTGCGAAGAAACTAAAACAGTGTTTGGAAATTGTTTAGAATAAAGCTGGTGTTCCAAGAGTGGAGGAGTAAGCACTCAGGAGTCATTTAAGGAATCAGCTTTCCTCAGCATGAGAGGAACCAGCCATGGGCACTGCTGTGTAATATGGAGGACATGCAACCACTGCATCTCTCTGAACACACCCTCCAGTCTTTTGCAAGCCAGTGAGCTGTTTTACTTTTGTGTGTAAATATTTTGGCAACAGGGACTCTCATATCTATGTGTGGCTGGGTGCTTCCCTGTTCATATTTAGGTATATCAAAGAAAACTGCCTGTACTTGTGACTGGGACCATTCTGAGAAGTTCTTTCCTTGCTGTCCTTCACAGGAGGCTATTACTTGAGAAGCGCTTATGGAGCACTTTCGCTGCTCAAGAAATCCCAGGAAGAACAAGCTGCCCAGCTGTCAGTGCCCCAGAAACGCTGAGACCCTTGTGCCTGACCAGTCTGTCAGCATCCTGGTACGGGGACCCTTCATTAAGCAGTCCTGCTGGATTGGAGGGAAGTCTGACTGACATTGATGGAAATAGGCCAAGAACGTAATGGAGACTCCTCAGCAGGTCTTCCCACTTTATTACCCCTCAGTAGGGCTTCTTATTTGAATATGTTACCTGCTGCTGGCAATTGCTAGCATCCATGGAGTCCCACTTTGGAATTTTATGGAACAGTTTATGGAACTATACTCTTTATAAATATAAAATTGTGACAGGTTAAGGTTCAGGGATTCTTGGTGACGGTATCTGTCAGTGATAGTATTTGACTGCAAAAGCTTATTCAAAGCACTATCCAGACAAGCTGTAGTTCCCAATATAAATATTCAGCAGGCAGAGAGTGCATTTCTAACCCAACAGGCATTCCTATAGGGGAGAAGACAGCCCATTGACTGGTCCCAGCAGTTATGATGGAGCCTTCACTAACTTTTTCTCCATTCTTGGCTTACTTTTATAGTATTTCTTTATATTTAGGTGAAGCTTGAGTGACTCTACTCATGCATATATTTGCTACTGATTGGTGTAGAATCCTCTCACTTCACTTTCAATGATACAGCCAAAAATGTATAGAGCTCATGTCCAATGAGAGGTTGTTGTAATTTGGAGGCAGTTAACTTTGGGATGGAGGTGTGCATTAATATTACAATTAGGCTATAATGAACCACGTTCATCTGAGGAAAGCGATTTTGCCATGTTGCTGGCTTAGCAGCAAGACACCTCTCTCACAGCTGCTATGCAGTTAATCAGCTTCAAAGTACCATCAAGTTGCTGCCAGGGATTTTGACAGTCTGGTCGAGGTATCTCCATTCCACTGCACCCCTCCTTAGCAGGTGCTTATGGTTGTATGGGGAATCATCATGGAGCATGCCAACCCAGTTCCATCCTGGGAACAGCACCTGTATTTTACCCTAAAATTTCTGTCCCATTATAGCTCCTGTTAGGATACAAATGTAACTCGGTTTCCACTGATTTTACCCCCAGTCATCTTTCCATACAAACACTGCTCCGCTCTCCAGAGGATTATTGTGAGCAGATGTGAGCTCTGCTGTCCCTTTGGACTGACAAAGACAGAGGTTTTGTCCCAAGTTCCTTTTGAACCTGTCCTGCCCCTGTTACGAGTCCTCAGTCTCCTGCAATTTTGTGGGTCAGTCACATGTAAAACAGCACAGCTGGCTGGCATGCTTTGCTTATGAGGGGAGACAAGAGAAGAATCCTTCTGCTCACACCAGACCTGCAGCTGCCAAACCTCACCAAAGCACCTGAGGAGCCCCCAGGGACTGATGGTACAGAAGGGAGGTGATGGAGGACAGCACAGCAGGCAGCCTGCCCTCCATCTGGGTGTGAAGAAGGCAGGGCTGGGAACTGTAAGCAACATCCCAGCAGGTCTGGCTGATGGTGCCACCCTGAGGGCTTCCCCTGCCTTTGGGCAGTCCCAGCTGCTGCAGCTCACTTGACAGAGACTCATTGTCTATACTGTGCTTGGCTGCACTGGAGATGATGAAGCCGAGGACAGCAATGGTTGCCTTCACATCCCCTGACTGCAGATGGGAAGGAGGGCGAGCTCTGTCACCTTGGGAAGGCATCTGCAGAGTCACTGCTGCCCGTCTCTGGAGCGTGGCTCCATCGGGGGACCGTGGTAAGGACAGCAGTGCTCACCTAACTCTGCACCTGAGGACAGCTTCAGGACCTTGTCATACTGTGGGAGAGCAGAGCTTCACAGTAAATACCAGCTAACATACTTAGTACCAGTGTTAACACTAACAATCCTTACCTAAATATTAATACTAGTAACACTTACTATGCGTATTATTAATCCTATTAGAGGCTGGTAGAGTTCTTAAGGCTGAGGCTTGCATGAAGAACACAAAATTAATTAACGTTGCTGATTATGCTATTGTGTTGAAATACTTGGCCTCCACTGCAGTAGCCCCACACTTACCTCGATGGCCTGCCCCAGCAGGTCCCAAAACACCTGGATGCAGATCAGCTTAAGCTTCACTGATGTGATAAACAGAGTTCATTCTTTAAAATTTTTAAAAGTTTATTAAAGGATAAAAGGACAAAATAATCCAGCACTGGGATGCTTTTAGCACACAGCCAAAGAGCACAGAGGTAGCTTAAAAACATGTTCACTATATACTGTTACATTGCTGAGGTTACAGGCATATTCATTAACTTACACATTATTCAAACATTCCTTTGACTTTTTGATGTTCCAGGAACTCTCTTGTTTGGTTTTAACCTCTGACTTGTCTGCAGAACGTTCTGTAAATGAGGTCTACACATTTTATTTCTTCCTGTAGTTTTATCCTGTTGCTTCACACTCCCTGATAATACCGATAAGAGTCGATAAATGCTTCCTGGATGCTTAAGCTCTTTTTGTCACTATTATCACTTGGTAGGGGCAGTCTGCAGTTATAAGAAACAGAATAATTGCTTTACACCATTTTCTGAGTTAGTTACATAGAAGTACTTTAGTTTCTATTTCAACATTTTGCTAAAGCCTACAATATATTTATAAGGCTACTATTCATATGAAATATACAGTGCATACATAAACTGGCATATTACACTATACAAAGCAGTTAAAAGTAAGTGTAAGTTTTACCATATCAAAATACTTGTAATGCAAAAAGCTAATCTATGAATGTGAAAGCCAATATTGTTTTATCATCTATAACATCCGACGACGAGGGTGAGCAGCGGGCCCGCAGCAGGCGGAGGGCGGGCAGGGGGACGCGGGCACTTAACTTTGGCCAGGGTGCTGATCTCGGCCAGGCGGGGCAGGCCAAGTCCCCGCAGAAGCGGAAGCACTGCGGTAGAAGAGGCACCCAGAGCCCGCAGCGGGCGCTGCACGCCCTCCCCGCTCCCGAGCCCTCTCCTCACCAAATCGCCGCCGCTCCCTAGTCCGCCCTGCTGTCGCAAAGACGACCCGGAACCCCTCCCGGGCTACACTCCTCTCCGCCTCCTGCCCCGAGTGCCGATGGGGCGCTCCGGTAGGGGCTCTGCGGGGGTCTTTTCGCCGGGACCTGGGCACGAGAGAAGGCCGGAGAAGGGGACGGGGGTTTGGCGACCGCGACCGCCGCCGCCGCCGCCTGCGAGCTCCGCCCCACGCTCCCACGGGCCGCAGCCTGACGGCTCCTAAGCCTGCCAATCACGGCCCGCCTTTCTCCGTCCGCCCTGTCCAATCACAGCCGCCCTTTCAAACCGGAAGCGGTCCCGCCAATCTCAGCCCGCTCAGTCGCGGCTCGCCGCCTCAGACTGGCCCCGCTCGCCCGTACGCCTGAGGCGCCGCTCCCGCCACCGCCGCTTTGGGAGCCGGCGGAGCAGCGTCCCCGCTGCCGCTGCCTCGGCAGGCGCTGTTGCGGACGGGAAGGGCGGCCGGGAGCTTCCAGTTCAGGTCCTGGTCGGGATCAGGTTCTGGTCCAGGGAAACGGGCAGGCGGCGGGCAGCGGGCGGACGCGGCCACAGCAATGGCGGCGGCGGGAGCAGCGCTTGAGGGGACCGCGGGGAGTCGCGGATCCGAGCGCGGCGGGAATGGGCGGGCTGGGATTGGTGGAGCCGGCAGGCGCTGCCTCGGGTTGTGATTGGCTGGCTGTCCGCCCGTGGGGCATAAATAGCGGGCGTTGGGGCGGCAGCGGCGTCAGTTCGGCGGTGAAGCTGGGAGCGACGGGAGCTGCGGATGCGCGGTCCGAGGAGCGGCGCTGCGCCAGGATGGGACCCCCGCGGCAGCTGATCCGGGGAGCGCCGGTGAGCACGGGCGCGACGCCTGCGGCAGTATCTGGGGCCGGCCGTGTCCAGTTCTTTCTGCCGCGCCCTGCGTGGCTCGGGTAGCCGGCGGCTGGTGTGGGGCCTGGAGTGGCGCGGTGGGGGGGGGGCGCCGCCTGCTGTCACTGGGGGCTGGGAAGTAGCTGCTTCGTGGTTTCTGGATTTAAAGAAATGTTCAGAATACGAGGAATAAAGCTTGCTTTTTGTATTTTTATTACTTTATTTTCTTTTTACTTGCAATGTTTTTTTTCTTAATTGTGTTATTTTAGTATTGCCTGTTTTAATACATCTTTTTGGTTTGATTTGTTTTCTTTACTAGATATCTCATGTTAATTCAGTAAGGGTTGTGGGACTAGGGCTGAAACACCAGTTGTGAGAGCAGTGGGGACATGAAACCCCAGGGTGTGGAATAATGATTTTGGCATGAGTCAGGCCCAAAACAATGTGGAGTGGTGGAAATGCTGAGGCTAGATAAATGCCATGGGAGGAAGGCATGGAGCTGCAGCACAGGGCCTGCAGGTTATGCCTGGGGGTTCCCAGCCCCTGCCCTATGGTACCAACGAGGGGCTGAGGGTGTGGGGGCTCAGAGGGTTCTAGGGCTCAAGAACCAGCCCAAGAGTGCCTTTTGGGATGGGGGGGCAGGAGTCCAGTGGCTGTTCCCAGCCCCCAGAGCTGCCTGAGGGGAGGTGAGGGGGCCTTTGTGCAGGTGCTGGGCTGAGAGCCAGGGTGAGGGGGAGGGTGGATGTTGAGCTTCAGGCTTCCAGTGTCCCCAGAGTTGGGATGCCACTTAGGGTTGCCACTTAGGGCTGGGTGGGTGGATGGGACAGCTTCTAGAGATACTGAAATTGTAATGATGGCAGTAACTGATTTGTGGCCTTATCAACAGCCCCAAGGTGCAGTGAGAAGCATGAGCAGCTTTTAGCTGCAGCCAGTAGGAAGCTGAGGAGCTGGAGCTGAGGCAGCAGAGCTGGAGGAGACAGAAATATGGTAGGGTTTGATGTAAAACCTCTGTGGGGCTGGGATAGGGATTGTGGAGTGGGGAGGTGAACTGCATGGTTGGAATTGAAATTGCTGTGAGGGCTGTGATCTGAGCTCAAGAACTAGAGCTAAAACAAAGATCCTGTCCTGAGAAGCACAAGTAGTATCGTGTGGCACTACTGTGAAGATGCTGAGCAGGAAGTGCAAGAGAAGAGCTGGCAGTTAAATAAAGCTTGTGGGACTGGAGTTGAAATCACTGGGGACGGGGTGGGGACTGCAGTGCTGCAGAAACAGTCACTGCTGAAAGGGATACTCACTGTGGATCTCAGGACTAAACGCGGAATGGGACACAGAGCTGGAAGAAGAGAGCTGGCAGTAAAATAAAGCTTGTGGGTCAAGAACTGAAAGAGCTGGAATCACTGGGTATGGTCTTATCATTGTGGGACTGGGATCGGGTCTGCACACAACACGGGAACTATAGGGCTGGCACAAAGACGATAAAATAAAGCTTGTGGGACAAGAGCTGAAAGACCTTAAATCACTGGGCCTGCTATTGCCATAATTGTGGCACTGGTATTTTGTGTGTTAATGTGTAAATTGCAGCTTAACACATGACAGCAACCTTAGGGCTGGTAAAGGCAGTGTATTGTTCTTGCGCTGAGGTCACTGTAGGCCTGTGACATGGATGCAGGGGCTGGGTATTGCCGCTAATAGTGGAACAGGATGTGTGGAGTGGGGAAAGGGGGCGGCGAGCTCGCGCCTGAAAACCCCGTCGATGCTAGAATGTTGCCTGCGCCTGTGATGGCACCTCTTGGGGTGCGGCTGAAATCTCTGTGGGGCTGGGAAGTGGACTGTGGGGCTGGCAATTTGAATGAAAATGGCAAAGCCATTTGATGGGGGTGTCAGAGCAACACCAGGTGTAAGTGTGAGGATGATGGGGGGTCGGAGCAGCCCAGGTGTGAGTGTGAGGATGATGGGGGGTCGGAGCAGCCCAGGTGTGAGTGTGAGGATGATGAGGGGCCGGCTCCTGCCGGGGCGAGGCTGTTTTAGGGGGAGGCTTTGCCTCAGCTCCCTTTTGCATGGAGCTGCTGAGTGGAGGGGTTTATGGGGCGCTCCCGGCGCTGTCTCATGGAAGGACTGCGAGAGCTTCCCACAGGGTCGGGGGCAACACCTGGATCCGCGCTTGGGTACATGGAGCATCGCTTAAAGGAGGCGCCGAGGGACGAATCTTTGTGCCGGGGAGCAGCAGCCGAACAGGTGAGCCCGTGTGGGTTCGGAGCGGGGAATTTTCTCCTTCCCCTGTGCAATTTCATCTTGCCAGTCCCTCCCCGGGTCCCCAGGAACAAAAATGGAGCTGATGAGCACAAAAGGAATTACGGAGAAGGAAGCAGCTGTTCTTCTTTTATTGTCTGCGTTTGACCTGAGGGGATCCCTCTTCACTTGTGGTTTTAAGGGTGTTGATTGCAGGAAAAGCTGCCTTTTCCAGGCTGTTAGGGGTATCCTGGAGGTGACAGGGAATCCCTGCGTTCTCTTCTAAGGGGAATGGGAAAAGTATTCTTGTGGTATTCTGGGTTTGATTTGAAGGCAGCCCACCCCATTTTCATCACCCGAGGGTTTAAATGGAGGGGAGAGCCCTGGTGTCCCTCCTTTTCAAGGGTTTGAAATGGAGGTCTAAATCGCCCTTTCCCATCAGTCGAAGGCTTTCATTTGGGAAGCGCCCCTTCTTTTCTGCTCTCCTAGGGGGTGAAATTGGAGGGGAGAACGCATTTCTTTGCCCTTGTTGAAGTGAGGTGAGCCCCGCCTGCGGCGTAAGTTTCGGGGTTGGGTTGGGGGAAGCCGCAGCTCCGGCAGCGTTTGCAGGGCTGCAATGGGGCTGTGCCGCTGCATTGGAGGGCGCTGCCCGTGCCCGCGGCCCGGCCCGGAACGTTCCCGCTCGGGAGCGCTGCTGGCATGGCCCGGGCAGCTGCCGGGGCGCACGGGGGATTCGGCGCGGCCGGGCCGGCCGAGGGCGGCAGTGGCGGAGCCGCGCCGGTGCGAGCCGTGCGGAGCCGAGCGGAGCCGGGCCGGGCCGGCCAAGGGCGGCAGAGGCGGCGCGGGCGCTGCTGCGCCGGCCCGGGCGGTGCCGGCCGCTCCGTCCGCTCCGGGCGCGGGGCTCGGGCGCCGCCGGTAGCCCCGGGCCCGGTGCCGGCCCCGCCGGGCAGGGGCAGCGGGCGGGGCTCCCCGGGACGGCGCCGGCCCCGCGCGCCGGAGCAGCCGCCGCAGGAGCCGCTTTCCTGCCGGGAGCCGCGCTCCGCCCGGGGCCGGCAGCGAGCGCGGGGTTCGGCCGCTCCACGTTCGGCGGTGCCGTGGCTCGGAGGCGCTTTGGAGGCGTTGATGGCATCGCTGGGTTCGGTTTGCAGCGGCTGTCCGCTAAGGGGTACGGTGTTCTTCCTGAGCGGCACGGTTCTCGGTGCCGGTAGGGATGATAATGGTTTGTTTTGGATTGGGTTTCGTAGTCGGATTTTTTTTTCCCCGGGGTGTTATGTTTAGAAGGGCGTGCAATGGATTTTACGGGTCGTAGCGTGAAGCAGCGGTTCTGATTTTAATTCTGTTGCGGTGGCTTTTATTAGCGTGAGTGTGTAGTGTTTGTTTTGGGCGGCTTGGGGTAGCGTCGTGTCGTTCATAGCAGCGGGTTTTTAATCTCGATAATTGCATGTGTGTTTATCGTCTTCCAGGGCTTTTATTTGTTTGGTTTGTTTGATTGTAGTGTATGTTTTATGGTTACGGGTAATTTGGGGGACATTGTTTATGGTTACGTTTGTCTTTAGTCTTTGTGTTTGTTTCTAGGTGGTATTTTTATTTTGATAGCTTGAGGCACTATGGGTTTATTCAGTTGGGAATTATTTTTTTGTTGCAGATTTCAGTTTATCTGTTTTTTGGTATTATTCTCGTTGTTGGTTTCTTTATTTTCTTTTTTTTTTTGTTATTGTTGTTGTTGTCTTTTAATGTATTTGAGTATTGTTTATCAGGTGTTTTTTTGGGAACATGGGTATTTATATGGTGGGTTTTTAAAGTATTTATTAATTTTGGGTAGTTAATTTCTTAGTTTTTAGTGGTTGAGATGTTTTTCCATTTTGTTAATTAGTTCAGGTTTTAAAGTTATTTTTACAGAGGATTGTTTATTCTTTGAGTTAGTGTAGAGGTAGAATTTTGTTGGTTTTTTTTTTTTTTTAGTAACGTCATTCAGGGTGAGTGGCACTGGCTTGAGTTTAGTAGATTGGTTTGACATTTTTTTAGTACTTTTTGTAATTTGCTGTGTGTGTTTCTAGAGGATTTTCTTTTATTTTGGTTCCATTTTTCTGTCGTGATGAGAATTGTTATTGAAAAGAGTGTTCTTTGTTTTTTCGCTGACACTTGTTTGGCTGTTGGAGGTATCTTGATGTTTTTGGAAGATATTGGTGGGAATTTGATGCTGTTTGTTTTGTCATTTCATTTAGGAATTGGATTTTAAATATGCAATTATGACTCTAACTATATTGAAACAAAAGAAATAGATGTGTAGCAATGGGAATGAGCCAATTTTATTTTTATATATTCGGTCAATTTTTAAAATTTAACATGTAACATAAGTCATTATATGTTACGATAAGTTACTCTAATTTTAATAGAGTATTGTGTATGTTTATAGATATATGAATAGAGAATATAAATGTAAATACAACCCAAAAAAATACAAATATAAAAATGTATTGCAACTACATGGAGATCTATAAAAAATTAATAATAAATTGTAAATGTAAAATAACATAAATTGATACAATATATAATACACGTAATACTGCATATATTTTTTGAAAAATATTATAGGAAATGGATATAAAATAGATATAAATTCTGATGTGATATACCTATCTATTTATATCTATCATTTGTTGTATATTATGATAAATATAAATATAAAAAAAAATTAGGTAGTTTAAAATAATGGATGGTTTTGTTTTTTCATTGCCAAAGCAGGGGTTTTAGTATAAAAATTACAAATACAAATAATATAAAGGTAGAAATATAAGTATAGAAATATATCATAAACACATTAAAGATTAATATAAAAATTAGAAATATAAGGAAAAATAAGTTGTAGCAGTAGATATGGTAAATAATTTAAAAAATAATTTCCATATATTTTTGAATAAGGTGCATATTAAATATAGTTATTAATATAATGAATCAATATAAACTATAAATATATATAAAATATCAACAATCTATAACAAGGAATAAAAGCTCTTTGTCACGTGCAGCAGTAGAAAATTTCAGGCTCCCAGGGCATAAATAGTTTTCTTTAAATCATTTTCGTTTTGGATTTTCTTTTTTTACTCCCGGGTCGCCTGAAAGTTTCTACTGCTGTACGTGACACAGAACTGCTGCTTTTTTATTCTAAAGGTGGAAATGTAAACCAAGATCAGAAATACAAGAAAGGGGAAAGGGAAAGGGAAAGGGAAGGGGAAGGAAAGGAAAGGAAAGGAAAGGAAAGGAAAGGAAAGGAAAGGAAAGGAAAGGAAAGGAAAGGAAAGGAAAGGAAAGGAAAGGAAAGGAAAGGAAAGGAAGCAGGAGAGCAAGAAGGAAGGGAAGTGGTGAAAAAAAAAAACCGAGTGAAAAAAGTAAAAAGAGTTGGAGGGAAAAAGAGAGGGCATTCGGGAGGAGCGGTGCTGCCTCTGGTCCTTCCCCGCCGTGGGGCGAAGGACCCGTTTGATGCCCAGGAGGGACTGCATCTCCCGGTGGCTCCCGGGGGACGGAGCTGTGGCTGTCAGCCCGAGACTCCAACTCCCGGCAGGCCGTGCTGCTGGCGCGGCGTGTGACGCAACGGCCGACGCGGCACATGAGTGGCTGGCGTGCCAGGCGGTCGCGCGGGGCTGTGCGCGGGCAGCTGCCGGCGCCTCTCCCGCGCGGGACGGCGACGCTGGAGGGGCGCAGCCTCCGTCTGGCCGCCCGCCCGGTGCTGAGCAGCGCGGAATGAGCGTCCGCCCGGTTCCTCGGCCTCCCTCAGCGGTGCCGGGGGCGGGGGCGCTGCCGCCCGCCGATGGCGGAGGGCGAGGCGGTGCTTTGCTGCCGCGGGCCGGGAGCTGCAGGAGCCGCCCCCGGCGAGCGGCGCCGGGCGCTCCCGCGGTCCCGGTGGGGCGGCCGCCCTCGGGCTGGCGGAGGCGCCGGAGGAGCCCCCGAGCTGCAGCCGTCTCCCTCGGGCTGCTGCCGGTGCTGCGGGCGGAGGCGGCTCCGCCCGTGTTGGGCGCTGCGAGCAGGGAGCGCTGCGGTATCGCCGGCGTGGCGGGGCTGCTGCCTGCGTTAGTGCTCGTGGCTCTTTGTGCCGTGACAGCGGATGGAGCGGCGCTGGGCGGTAAAGCCAGAGATGGCCGGGAGAATGCCCAGCGCAGGGAGCGGGCGGGCTGTATGCTTCGGATGGCACAGGTGCGAGCTGCAAAGCCACCCCCCCTTCCGCCCCTGCCCTCCCGAGCCCCGGGGAAAATGCTTTCCAGCATTGTCGAGCTTCTGAGAGACAAAACTTGTGATTTGACACTAGCATCCAGAAAAGGTTTCTGTCTAGATTAACAAATGCCTAAATTGTTCTTGGTTACATCCCATGACCGGTTTTAGGCAGTGACTTCATACTGCTTTTAGGATTTTCTTGTACACTGGTGAGAAAATAGGCAGGTCTGATAGTGGTTTCACTTTTTTTCTACTTCACGTTCCATAAGATTCTTTTATCCAAGCGATTGTTTTAAAATTCTACTGTAAGCGTTTGTGGTTCACTTTTTTTTTCTTTGCAGCACCCGGGCCTTTTTTTTTTTCTCTAAATCGGGAGTAAATATAGCTGAGTAAAATTACCTTGGTTATCTTCCTTCTTTTTAAACTTAATTGTTTTTATTAATCATTCTATTTGAATATGCAGAAAAAGTGGGTATGTCCTGTAATCTATGCTAGCTTTTCTCGTTTACAGGGTACTCACAAAATATGTCTCCCTTAGTGTCCCACAGAAACATTCTGGGTGAAATCTGAATTAAGGTATGTGTTTTCAAATAAGTAATCAGTTTAGATATTTGCCTGTGTACCTTTTCCTGTAATTCAGAGCTTGTGTTCTGTGGGTTTTATGATAAACCTGTAAAACATGTAAGAATGGTTTTGCAAGTCTGAATCGTTGAAGGCAGCAATAAGTGGATTTAAAGCCTGTTCTTGACCAGACAAAGGGAAAAAGTGTGACTCTGATGCTGAACTTGTCATTTTTCATTTGACTTGCCTTGAATTATTGAAGAAGAGAGAGAACTAGGAAAAGAAATAGAATTGATTATTGAGCACTCCTAAAAAGCTCACCATGATTCTGTGTAGAGCCAAAGTGAAGGATGATGGAACAGAGCTCTGTGCATTAGAAGGAAATAAACCTGATGTCCACACAGAGTCTTACTAATTTCTGTTTTTAAAATGCAAAATAAGTTTAGGAAGTGTTGGAAGTTAGTATTTTGGGAAAGAAATGGCAGTTCCACAAAACATTCCATTCCATTTAAGAGAGGCCCTTGGACTGATTCATGTTGTAACTGCTGTCACTGCAATCAGTTGGTGGTTCAGCCTTGAAACGTGCACTTGGCCTTCTATAAAGCACTGTTTTGTTTGCCTTTCAGTGCTATGAGTCTTGATAAATTGGAGAAGTGCCCAAGAGAAATTCATCATCCTGAGATACAAAAGGTAGGAAGTGACTTTTTTTGGTTTGGTTCTTTTTCTTTATTGTTTTCTGGAAATAGAAGTAATTAAGTATAGATACTACTGGTTTGTTTCTTCCAGTAGCTGATAATACTAATACCAATAATAATAATAATAAGAGTAAAGTAATACTACTTAAACTGTCTTTATTTATCCATTGAACTGGCCATTTTAAATCTAAACTTCTAAACACAAATCAAACCATCATCCTTGTAGAATCTTTAATAGGAGTGGGCTAAAGATCCTGGTTTTGTTGACAGGATTTATTGGTTCATGAAGAGCAAGAGGTAAGTACAAGCCTAACTACCCTCTAGCTCACAGACCTGCCCGGTGAATAGAGCTTTGTTTTTTTGATGGGCTTGTGATGACTTTGAGATCAATTGCTCATTCATTACAGTAAAAAAAAAAATTGTTTTGAACATGACAGCAAAAATAACTTTAAGCACAACTTAATAATAATAGATCACCAATTTTAGTTAATAATTTTATGCTATACTCTTGGGTGAGGGAAGACTCGGACACTCAATATGAGATCAGCAAGCTATGTTTATTGCAGAGAGTATCAGACACTTATACAGCACATAATAAGCTTATGAATATTCTGTAAGCCAAGCGATCTATTGGTTAAACTATACCATCAACTCTTCCTCATTCCTTTGGGCCTACATTCCCTATTTCCCACGTCGCTCTGTCTACTTGTTATCCTACCCAGCTAGGCCCAGGCACACGCTATCTTGCAGGTGCAAAACTCAAAAATACCTGTGTTCGGTACTTTCCCAGCTCCTGGTCGGCTAACGAGCGAATGTCTGCGTGACCTCTGTCATGGAGCCATTTCTCCACACTATACTATCAAAGTTTAAAGGTAAATTTTTATATATTAGGAGATGGTGTAAAGCGTATGTTGTAATGTGTAGGATATATACAAAGATACGTACTTGAAAGTCCGTAGAGGAAACAAATTTTTACGCCTTCTGTTTGACTGTTTGTCATATATTTGGTTTTATTTCCCAGGGATCAGTGAATTTTAACTCTGGAGTCCTCTATGCTAAGGATGCTCAGCTTACAGATGATGAAATGTTCAGTAATGGTGAGTTTTTCAACTTCTCCTTCATTGTTTTGCTCATCTGAATAAAAAAAAAAAAAGGCAAGATTAAAGAAAAAGCAATAGTTTTATTATTTTTACCCTGTTATGTCTGTTTCCTCAGTATTTGCTGCAGCTCTGCTTACCCAAGGTTTGGGTAAAACAAGCTTTGGGTTCCTTCTGTCTCACTGGGAGTTGCCCAATTCAGTTGCATCTGGTGAAATTCACCCTGAGACCTTACAGAACCAGCTCCAACTACGTGAGAGCCATTTGCAGTTCTCTCCAGACACCTGGAGAATGGGCGACGTTTCTGAGGATCCGGCAAGCGTGCTTCTGTCAAAACTCAGTCTGTGAAATTTCTGGGGAAAACCCTTCTGTGTCCTGAAGGGTTCAAACTCTGGCGAGGATCCAGTTATCAGGTGCTCACCTGGATGGTTCCAGCTGCCAAAGGTAACACTTGTACTCTTGCCCTGTAGTTTACATCTATTGTATTTTTGTTATTTTGCAAGATTTTTTGTCTTTGCAAAATATTGTGCATTTCACTCTTTGGAACCTCTCAGATGGTTCTTTGGTGCAGCACCACCCCATGGGACACTTGGCTGCTGTCCTGAAGGGGTTGGTCGCTAGAATTGTGAATCCTGGAGAGTTTATAAGTCTTCTGTCCCCAGGGAGGTATCATGCTTGGTTTACTTTTGTTCTGTTAGTTAGGCGCTGCTTCTCGTTGCAAGTATGAATTTCAAACTGCCCTGTTCTTTTTTTAACTGTTTTCCTGGTTCTCTCTGCCCGGCAGGGAAAGACTCTCGTATCCTTGTCGTCGGTCTCGGTGCTGTCCAAGAAGATACAGAGACTAAAAAAATCATAAGAAGCAAAATATGACTGCAGGGAAAAGAAGCTGGAGAGAACAGAAGGTGATGTTGTTGTCCTTACCCTCTATTAGAAACATCCGCTGTGCTTTGATGCTGGTAGCTGCCGGGGGCTTGTTAGCTCTTTGTAGGCAGGTGTAGGTGTTCACTTGTAGGTTTTTTCTCTGGACAAGGCAATTCAAACTTTGCTAAGCTTATATTTGCAGATTACTCTCTAGCACAGTCCAGCATGACATTTTTGAATGTTGTAAAAATACCATGTTACTTGGAAATTGCTAATGAAGAGAAGCTTTAGGGGAAAATAAGATGTCAGGGTTGGGAGATGTGAGAAGAATTGTGTGGGGATGTTAGACTGAAGTAAAGCACACTTGAAGCTGGACTGGCACGCTGGCAGGTCCCCTATTAAACAGTAGTGCTGAGATTAGCCTGGGGGTTGCCCATTGTTTCTGTAGAAATCAATGTTTCCTGGTCTTCAGAGGGAAGCTGCTTTGAAAAGCTGGAAGGTGCAGCATGCTGACAATCCCCGTGCTTTGGATTAAAAGTAGATTTCAGAAGGGTCCTAAGCTTTTGTCTTTTCCTAGTAGTCGATGTAATCCTATCGAGGAGTTTTTAGTTCTGTGTTGCCATGTCATCCATCAGAGCCCTGCTGTACTAATCATCATACAAGTACAAAACAAAAAATCAGACCCTGTCCCACCCACTTAGAGCCCAGAACACGATTTCCTCGGGCTGCCATTTGCGTGCCATCGGTACTCACCACGAATTGAGCCCTCTGGCTCTGACAGAGCCCCTGGATGCTGACGGAAGGGGGCTGGTCACAGACCCTGGAGGTGCCTGTCCCCCAGGGAGGGAGAGGACGAGGCAGTGTGGCCTGCAGGGAGGGTCTCGTCCCCAGAGAGCAGCCGGCGACTCCATGCCTGCCCGGGGCTGCGGGTGCACCCTCGGGGTGGACGCCTGCCCTCAGGTTTCCCTCTGGGCACCCGGGGAGGGAACCAGGTCCATCCGTGTGGCAGCTGCAGGGCCTGCAGGCTCTGGGCCCTGGAGCCGAGTGAGCCTGAGCTGCTGCTGCATGCTTGCTGTGAGCTTTGGGGTGAGCGTGCATCACTGCAGGCCTGGGATGGATTGAAATGCGCTGAGGAAAGCACAGGGAGGGAGGGAGGGAGGGAAATGCTCTGTTAACATGTGCCAATTCTTCTGTCAGACTCATCACGGCGGGACAGCGTGAGGACTGAAAGTGTAAGAAGATGTGGAGGGAAACAGAGAATCTGACAGGAGCAGCGAACGCACGAGTGCACGAATTTTGCTTTTTGCTTGGATGTAAACTCAGGAGTTGAAAGGAATTTGGGAGTGAGAAGGGACATTTCAGAAGGAGAAGAAGAAAAAGAAGTTGTTGTTGCTACAGTCCTGGCAAAAGCTTTTGTTCTAGCTAATAAAAGAAGTTAGTTTAAAAAACAAAAAGAAAAAAATGTAGTGTTTTTTTTTTTCCTTCACTATGATATGCATTGGTGGTATATGGTGTGTTGTTTTATTTCTTGGTATTATTAACTCTGTGTAAATTGTTTTTTGAGTGAAGCTGACTTTCTGGATGGGTTGGTTTGTATTTGAGGCAGGATTAATTTCAGTAGGGTTCTTTCATAGATTTCTGATGGGTATTACTGGGATTTTGGTTTTGTTTACTGTATGTATAAACCTAGAGCTTTGGTAGGGCCAGCTGGGCTGCTGGAGTTTTGGGTGTGAATTTATTAGAGGGCTTTTGTTAAATGCAGTTTTTAATTTTTGAAATGTTTTTCGGTGTAGTGGTTTTAAGGTGGTTTTTAAGAATTCATTGTATTGTTTTATCTTGTTTGTAGTTGGTGTATGATAAGGGATGTGGTGTGACCTTTTGGACATTATGGTTTTGGTGTTCCTAAGTTCTGATTTCTTTCTGGTTGGATAGTTTTTTTTATTTTTATTTTTTGGGACAGGAGCATTTATATGGTGGGTTTTTATAGGCAATATGTTTTTTAATTTAGGTAGTGATATTTTTTAGTATTTTAATAGTTTAGGTTTTTTATTTTCATGGTTTTAATTATTTTTTTTAATTTTTTCAAATAACTTTGGTAGATCATAGGTTATTATTTGTGCATTAGCATAAAGGTAGAGCTTTGGGGACTTTTTTTAGTAATGTTTAGGGTCAGTTGTGCAGTTTTGAATCTAGTGAGTTGGTTTGATTTAATTTTTATTGGGTGTTAGTTTTTATTAGCAGTTGTGTCATTTTCAAGGTGTGTTTGAGTTTTTTGGGGTTTTTGAGATATCATTTTAGGAGGAAGTTTATGATGAGCATGTGCAGAGGTTTTGGGCCACTTTATAGTGGGATTTAAAATTTATTTACAGTTAGGTTTATTTGAGTTTTTATTAGGGTTCAATGACGTTGTGGGATGTTTGTTCCGTTAGTAATAGAAACAGGTTTTTTTTTGCTGTGCTGCGATGGGATGGGCGTGTGCTGCGTGCCGGTGCTGACAAAGGTACAGTATTGTTGTGGCTCTGGTGTGTCGGGTTAATGAACTGACATGGTTTAATATAGAGATGAAAACAGAAATAAATATACATTTAAAAATAAGTATAACATTAGAGTGGTAAACATAAATATAGATAACAGATACATACATAAAACTAAAATACATAGTATATAATTGTAACGTATTATCATATAGATAAATGATAGTCTATTTTATATATATATATACAAAGATAAATAAATATAGATTGTAGATATAAAAATATGTAAATAGAGTTAAAGTAAATTGGGGTTTTTTTTTAGGTTATAGGCTGGGAATTTTAAATAAATGATAGAAATAAAATATAAATTCAGATATACAAATATATATAGAAATACAAATATCTATACATATTTAATTTAAATAAATATAAGTAAAAATATATATAATACGGAAAATATATATCTATGATTATATTAGAAGGTATTCTCTCTAATATATATAATATCTATGAATAAAATAAATAAAAATATCCATATAAATATCATTATAATTTTGAAAAATAAATTTACTTCCTAAATTTTAAATCTGGTTCAAATAATGGGGTATCCTTGGTTTTTATTTGGTTAGAGGCAGGAGTTTTATTTTAAATAATATAAGTAATATAGAAATGTGGATCTTAAGATAGAAATATATAGTAAATATATAAAGAGAAATTGCTAAACTATGACTATAAATTTAAATATAAATATATGTAAGTAATATGAAGAGTTGTAGTATAGAATATAAATAACATTATATGGCAATATAAATTATCAATGGGAATATAAATATAAAAATATGTAAATATAGTTTAAGAGAAAGGAAATGTTTTGGCTTTTATTTATGTAGAGGCAGGGTTTTTATTTTGAATATTATAAGTGTTCCAGAAGTAAAAAACTTGACGCAGAAATATTTAATCAATATAAAAAATATGAATAAAAATATATAAAAAATATAAATACCTACTCGCATCGGATGTAATCTAGAATATAAATTTATTAAGAAATTGACATTGGTAAAGATAAATGTATAAGTAAGCAATAGACATTAATATACATTATAAATACAAATATGAATATAAAAATTGAACATGAGGATAAAATCTATTTAAATATTGTTTAAAACAAAGGGTTGGGTTTTTTTTTATTCTTCTTGTGTTAGAGGCAGGGTTTTTATTTTAAATAATACGAATGTAGATATTATTGTTATATATTTCTAAATATTGAGATATACAATCAAGATATAAATATATATATAAATACAAATAATAGGAAGAGATGTAATGAAGAATACAAATAACAGTATACATAAGTATACATTTTAAATGTAAATGTGAATATGAACCTGAAAAATAGAATTTAAAAAAATATTTAAGTAGAGTTTTGAAGAAAAGGGTTCTTTTTGGCTTTAATGTGGATGGAGGCAAAGGTTTTATTTTAAATAATCCAAGTGTTACAGAAGTAAAAATCGTAACAGAAATATATACTTACTATGTAAAAATATTTATAAAAATATACAAATAAATTTAAGTTGTAGGGATATATGCAATATCGAATAGAAATGTATTTATAAAAAGAAATGTGTAAATGGACAGTGTACATCAATATACATTGTAAATAGAAATGTGAATATCAATATGAAAAAATATTTTATAAATATTTAAATATTTTTTTGAAGAAATTGTTGGGGTTTTTTTTCTTTGTTTTTTTTTTTTGTTTTTTTTTGGTTTTTTTTGGTTTTTTTTGTGTTGTGTTTTGTTTTGTCTTTTATCCTATTAGGCTAGAGGCAGAAGTTTTTTTCCTCTCTTCCCGGTTTTGGGGCATTTATTTCAGAGCAGTTTTCGGCGGGGGTCGCCCCTGTTCTTTTTTGCCGCCTTCGCTGCCGCAGCCCCGAGGCGCGCTGCGCCCCCGGCTGGGGCGGGCGGCAGTGCTGCCGCCTTGTGGGCAGACGCGGTACTGCAGCCGTGCACCGAGAGGCCGCCACCTTGGGAGTGGCGCGTGGCCGATGTCGCGGAGTTTTGGTTGACCTTCTCAGCATGGCGGCGAAAAGGGCGGGGAAGTGGAGGACCGTGTGGGTGTTTAACTGCACTGCCTGCACGGAATACCGACGTCATGGCGGCGCCGACGGATTTTTCTGTGGCGTTTCATGTGTATCCGAGACATGCTGTGGTCTCAGGGGCGCCGCGGGCGGGCGTATTTCGGCGGGTTTGTGAGAGGCATCTGGGTAAACGCCTCGCTGTGCCGGGGTCCTCTCACGTCGGCTTTCCCGCCCCGAGGGAGCCGAGCCGGGCCGAATAGTTCCGAAGAGCCGAGTGTGGCCGAAAACAGCCGAGTTTCCCCGAAGAGCCGAGTGTGGCCGAAAACAGCCGAGTTTCCCCGAAGAGCCGACTGCGGCCGGGAACAGCCGAGTTTCCCCGAAGAGCCGACTGAGGCCGAAAACAGCCGACTTGAACCGAAGAGCCCAGTGTGGCCGAAAACAGCCGAGTTTACACCAAGAGCCGATGATAGCCGACTGGAACCGATAGCCGAGTGTAGCCGACTTGAGCCGCATTTAGACAACGTGCCGAATACGACCGAGTTTAGCCGAAGAGCCGAACTGAAACGATTTTAGACCAAGAGCCGAAGCAAGCCGAATTCAGCCGAGTTTCATTAAACAGAACCGAACGACGCCGCAGCGCTCTGCATGCAGTGCGCCTGTGCAGACGGCAGGGGGCGCTGTATAAAGTATAAAATATCAACTATCTATAAGAGGGAATAAAAGCTCTATGTCATGTGCAGCAGTAGAAAATTTCAGGCTCCCAGGGAATAAATCGTTTTCTTTAAATCATTTTCGTTTTGGAGTTTTTTTTACTCCCAGGTAGCCTGAAAGTTACTACTGCTGCTTTTTTATTCTAAAGCTAGAAAGGAAAACCAAGATTAGAAATGCAGGGAAAGAAAGAAAGAAAAAGAAAAAAAGAAAATAAGGAAAGGAAATGAAAGGAAGAAAGAAGGAAGGACAGGAAGGAAGGAAGGAAGACAGACAAAAAACCCAAAAACCAGGAGGGCAAGGAGAAACCTACGGAAAAAAAAAAAAAAACCAACCAAAAAAAAAAAAATAAAACAACAACAAAAAAACAAACCCACATAAAAAAAAAAAAAACCTCGGGATGGGTGAGAAACCCCCCTCCCCGAAAAATCCAAGATGAGCAAGAAAAATCCCAGAAATACCACAGAAATAAAAACAGGAATAAAACAAAATAAAGACAAAAAAAAAAAAAAGAAAAAAAAAACGAAAAACAAGAACAAGATGGGCAAGAAAAAAACGCAGAAGAAAACCCCAAGATGGGCATGAAAAAGCCCAGAATAAACCCCCAAGATGGGCGAGAAAAATCCCAGAAAAAAAAAATAAACCAGAAAAAACCGTAAGAAAGGCAGAGAAAAAAAACAAAACAAAACAAAACAGAAAAGTACCCAAGATGGGCAAGAAAAATCCCTGAAAACAGACCAGAGAAAAACCCCAAAATGGGCAAGAAATAAAATCAGAACTAAAAACCAAGATGGGGAAGAAAAAATCCAGAAAAGAAAAAAAAAGAAGGCCAAGAAAATCCAAGGAAAAAAAAAAAAACCAAAACACCTGAAAAAAAAACCCCAAGGGGGGCAAGGAAAAACCAAAAAAACCCAACAAGATGGGCAAGAAGAAACGAAGAAAAAACCCCAAGAAGTGCCAGAAAAAAATCAAGGAAAAAGGGAGTAAAAGCCCCAAAAAACAAGGCAAGAAAGAGAGGCAATAAAGGCCACAAAAACTCAAGACAAAAAAAAACAAAAACAAGACATGCCAGGAAAAGGTACGAAAATGGTTCTGCCAGGTGCGATCAAGGTGAGCGGGTTCAGATTCAGGTCCAGGAGATGAACAAGTGTCAGATTAGCTTGGGGCACTGCTGTGCAATGCAGCTGTGACACGATTTATGTTTAAATATAGTTTAAATAAATTGGGGATAGTTTGGCTTTTATTGGGGTATAGGCTGGAGATTTCATAAAAAATATAAAACTAGAAATCCAAATATATCATATATATATGTTGATATCAATAAATATTTAATACATATAAATATAAGTAAAAGAAATCTATTGTGTCAAAAGAATATATCTATTATTATATAAAAAGGTATTCTCTCCAATATATATAATATCTATAAATATAACAAATGAAAATTACAAATATAGATGTGAATAGAATTATGACAAACAAAATTATTTTTAAAATTTTAAATGTGTTTTAAATAAAGGGGTGTCTTTGCTTTTTATTTCGTTAGAGGCAGGGGTTTTAATTCTAAATAATATAAGTACTATAGAAATGTAAATCGACATACAGAAATATATAATAAATATATAGAGATACAAAGATATAATGCCAAACTATGAATAGAAATCTATGTAAGTAACATGAAGAGATGCAATATATAATACAATTCTTATTATACAGTAATTTAAATTCTAAATATAAATGCGAATATAATTGTGAAAAATATATGATGGGGGCTCGGAGCAGCCCAGGTGTGAGCTGTAATGATGATGGGGGCTCGGAGCAGCCCAGGTGTGAGTGTGAGGATGATGAGGGGCCGGCTCCTGCCGGGGCGAGGCTGTTTTAGGGGGAGGCTTTGCCTCAGCTCCCTTTTGCATGGAGCTGCTGAGTGGAGGGGTTTATGGGGCGCTCCCGGCGCTGTCTCATGGAAGGACTGCGAGAGCTTCCCACAGGGTCGGGGGCAACACCTGGATCCGCGCTTGGGTACGTGGAGCATCGCTTAAAGGAGGTGCCGAGGGACGAATCTTTGTGCCGGGGAGCAGCGGCCGAACAGGTGAGCCCGTGTGGGTTCGGAGCGGGGAATTTTCTCCTTCCCCTTTGCAATTTCATCTTGCCAGTCCCTCCCCGGGTCCCCAGGAACAAAAATGGAGCTTATGAAGACAAAAGGAATTAAGGAGAAGGAAGCAGCTCCTCTTCTTTTATTGTCTGCGTTTGACCTGAGGGGATCCCTCTTCACTTGTGGTTTTAAGGGTGTTGATTGCAGGAAAAGCTGCCTTTTCCAGGCTGTTAGGGGTATCCCGGGGGTGACAGGGAATCCCTGCGTTCTATTCTAAGGGGAATGGGAAAAGTATTCTTGTGGTATTCTGGGTTTGATTTGAAGGCAGCCACCCCATTTGCACCACCCTCGGGTTTAAATGGAGGGGGCAGCCCTGGTGTCCCTCCTTTTCAAGGGTTTGAATGGAGGTCGAAATCGCCCTTTCCCATCAGTCAAAGGCTTTCATTTGGGGAGCGCCCCTTCTTTTCTGCTCTCCTAGGGGGTGAAATTGGAGGGGAGAACACATTTCTTTGCCCTTGTTGAAGTGAGGTGCGCCCCATCTGCGGTTTCGGGGTTGGCTTGCGGGAAGCCGCAGCTCCGGCAGCGTTTGCAGGGCTGCAATGGGGCTGTGCCGCTGCATTGGAGGGCGCTGCCCGTGCCCGCGGCCCGGCGCGGAACGTTCCCGCTCGGGAGCGCTGCTGGCACGGCCCGGGCAGCTGCCGGGGCGCACGGGGGATTCGGCGCGGCCGGGCCGGCCGAGGGCGGCAGTGGCGGAGCCGCGCCGGTGCGAGCCGTGCGGAGCCGAGCGGAACCGGGCCGGGCCGGCCAAGGGCGGCAGAGGCGGCGCGGGCGCTGCTGCGCCGGCCCGGGCGGTGCCGGCCGCTCCGTCCGCTCCGGGCGCGGGGCTCGGGCGCCGCCGGTAGCCCCGGGCCCGGTGCCGGCCCCGCCGGGCAGGGGCAGCGGGCGGGGCTCCCCGGGACGGCGCCGGCCCCGCGCGCCGGAGCGGCCGCCGCAGGAGCCGCTTTCCTGCCGGGAGCCGCGCTCCGCCCGGGGCCGGCAGCGAGCGCGGGGTTCGGCCGCTCCAAGTTCGGCGGTGCCGTGGCTCGGAGGCGCTTTGGAGGCGTTGATGGCATCGCTGGGTTCGGTTTGCAGCGGCTGTCCGCTAAGGGGTACGGTGTTCTTCCTGAGCGGCACGGTTCTCGGTGCCGGTAGGGATGATAAAGGTTCGTTTCGGATTGGGTTTTGTAGTCGGATATATATTTTTTTGCCGGGGTATTATGTTTAGAAGGGCGCGCAATGTTTTTTACGGGTCGTAGCGCGAAGCAGCGGTTCGCATTTTAATTCTGTTGCGGTGGCTTTTATTAGCGTGAGTGTGTAGTGTTTGTTTTGGGGGGCTTGGGGAAGCGTCGTGTCGTTCATAGCAGCGGGTTTTTAATCTCGATAATTGCATGTGTGTTTATCGTCTTCCAGGGCTTTTATTTGTTTGATTTGTTTGATTGTAGTGTATGTTTTATGGTTACGGGTAATTTGGGGGACATTGTTTATGGTTACGTTTGTCTTTAGTCTTTGTGTTTGTTTCTAGGTGGTATTTTTATTTTGATAGCTTGAGGCACTATGGGTTTATTCAGTTGGGAATAAGTTTTTTGTTGCAGATTTCAGTTTATTTGGTTTTTGGTATTATTCTTGTTGTTGCTTTCTTTATTTTCTTTTTTTGGTTGTTGTTGTTGTTGTTGTCTTTTAATGTATTTGAGTATTGTTTATCAGGGTTTATTTTGGGAACGTGGGTATTTATATGGTGGGTTTTTAAAGTATTTATTTATTTGGGTAGTTAATTTCTTAGTTTTTAGTGGTTGAGATGTTTTTCCATTTTGTTAATTAGTTCAGGTTTAAAGTTATTTTTACAGAGGATTGTTTATTCTTTGAGTTAGTGTAGGGGTAGAATTGCGTTGGTTTTTTCTTTTTTAGTAACGTTCAGGGTCAGTGGCACTGTCTTGAGTTTAGTAGATTGGTTTGACTTTTTTTTAGTACTTTTTGTAATTTGCTGTGTGTGTTTCTAGAGGATTTTCTTTTATTTTGGTTCCATTTTTCTGTCGTGATGAGAATTGTTATTGAAAAGAGTGTTCTTTGTTTTTTCGCTGACACTTGTTTGGCTGTTGGAGGTATCTTGATGTTTTTGGAAGATATTGGTGGGAATTTGATGCTGTTTGTTCTGTCATTTCATTTAGGAATTGGATTTTAAATATACAATTATGACTCTAACTATATTGAAACAAAAGAAATAGATGTGTAGCAATGGGAATGAGCCAATTTTATTTTTATATATTCGGTCAATTTTTAAAATTTAACATGTAACATGAGTCATTATATGTTACAATAAGTTATTCTAATTTTAATAGAGTATTGTGTATGTTTTTAGATATATGAATAGAGAATATAAATGTAAATACAACCCAAACAAAAATACAAATATATAAATGTATTGCAACTATATGCAGATAAATAAAAAATTAATAATAAATTGTAAATATAAAATAACATAAATTGATACAATATATAATACAAGTGATACTGCATATATTTTATGAAAAATATTATAGGAAATGGATATAAAATAGATATAAATACGGATGTGATATATCTATCTATCTATATCTATCATTTGTTGTATATTATGATAAATACACCTATAAAAAAACATTTAGGTAGTTTAAAATAATGGATGGTTTTGTTTTTTCTTTGCCAAAGCAGGGGTTTTCGTGTAAAAATTACAAATACAAATAATATAAAGGTAGAAATATGAGTATAGAAATATATCATAAACACGTTAAAGATTTATATAAAAATTAGAAATATAAGGAAAAATAAGTTGTAGCAGTAGATATGGTAAATAATTTAAAAAATATTTCCCGTATATTTTTTGAATAAGGTGCATATTATATATAGTTATTAATATAATACATCAATATAAACTATAAATATATATAAAATATCAACTATCTATAAGAAGGAATAAAAGCTCTATGTCACGTGCAGCAGTAGAAAATTTCAGGCTCCCAGGAAATAAATAGTTTTCTTTAAATCATTTTCGTTTTGGAGTTTTTTTTTTTTTACTCTCGGGTAGCCTGAAAGTTTCTACTGCTGCTTTTTTATTCTAAAGGTGGAAAGGTAAACCAAGATTAGAAATATAACAAAGGGGAAGGGAAAGGAAAGGAAAGGGAAAGGGAAAAGGGAAGGGAAGTGGTGAAAAACAGAGTGAAAAAAGTAAAAAGAGTTGGAGGGAAAAAGAGAGGGCATTGGGGAGGAGCGGTGCTGCCTCAGGTCCTTCCCCGCCCGGGGGCGAAGGACCCGTTTCATGCCCTGGAGGGACTGCAGCTGCCGGTGGCTCCCGGGGGACGGAGCGGTGGCTGTCAGCCCGAGACTCCAACTCCCGGCAGGCCGTGCTGCTGGCGCGGCGTGTGACGCAACGGCTATCGCGGCACATGAGTGGCTGCCAGCCCGAGACTCCAACTCCCGGCAGGCCCTGCTGCCGGCGCGGCGTGTGACGCAACGGGCGACGCGGCCCGGCATTTTTCTCTAAATCGGCGGTAAATACAGCTGAGTAAAATTAGCTTGGCTTTCTTCCTTCTTTTGTAACTGAACTGTTTTTATTAAAAATCCTATTTGAATATGTGGAAAAAGTGGGGATGTCCTGTAGCATATCGTAGCTTTTCTTGTTTACAGGGTGCTCAGAAAGCATGCGTCCCTTAGAGTCCCACGGAAAGGTTCTCAGTGCGCTCTCTATCAAGGTATGTATTTAAAATTAAGTGATCCCTTTAGATATTTGCCTGTGTACCTTTTCCTGTAATTCAGAGCTTGCGTTCTGTGGGTTTTATGATAAACCTGTAAAACATGTAAGAATGGTTTTGCAAGTTTGAATCGTTGAAGGCAGCAATAAGTGGATTTAGAGCCTGTTCTTGACCAGACAAAGGGAAAAAGTGTGACTCTGATGCTGAACTTGTCATTTTTCATTTGACTTGCCTGAATTATTGAAGAAGAGAGAGAACTAGGAAAAGAGAGAAATAGAATTGATTATTGAGCCCTCCTAAAAAGCTCACCATGATTCAGTGTAGAGCCATAGGGAAGGGTGATGGAACAGAGCTCTGTGCGTTAGAAGGAAATAAACCTGACCTCCACACAGAGTCTTACTAATTTCTATTTTTAAAATGCAAAATAAGTTTAGGAAGTGTTGGAAGTTAGTGTTTTGGGAAAGAAATGGCAGTTCCACAGAACATTCCATTTAAGAGAGGCCCTTGGAAGGATTCATTTTGTAACTGCTGTCACTGCAATCAGTTGGTGGTTCAGCCTTGAAACGTGCACTTGACCTTCTATAAAGCACTGTTTTGTTTGCCTTTCAGTGCTATGAGTCTTGATAAATTGGAGAAGAGCCCAAGAGAAATTTTTCATCCCTTGATATAAAAGGTAGGAAGTGACTTTTTTTGGTTTGGTTCTTTTTCTTTATTATTTCCTGGAAATAAAAGTAATTAAGTATAGGTGCTACTGGTTTGTTTCTTCCAGTAGCAGGTGATAATAATAGTAGTAGTACTAGCAAAAATAATAATAGAAATAATAATAATAGTAATGTAATACTACTTAAACTGTCTTTATCCATTGGACTGGCCATTTCAAATCAAAACTTCTAAACACAAATCAAACCATCATCCTTGTAGAATCTTTCACAGCAGCGGGCTAAAGATCCTGGTTTTGTTGACAGGATTTATTGGTTCTGGAAGAACAAGAGGGAAGTACAAGCCTAACTTCTTCTAGCTCACAGACCCGTCCGGTGAACCCAGCTTTGTATTTTGATGGGCTTGTGATGACTTCGAAATCAATTGCTCATTACAGTTAAAAAAAATTATTGTTTTTTTGAACGTGACAGCAGAAATAACTTTATGCACCAACTTAATAATGATAGATCACCAGTTTAAGTTAAAAATTCATGCTATACTATCAAAATTTAAAGGTAAATTATTATGTATTAGGTGATGGTATAAAGTGTATGTTCTAATGTGTAATGCAAAGATACATACATACCTGAAAGTCCTGAGAGGAAACAAATTTTTATGTCTGCTGTTTGATTGTTTACGATACGATATTTGGCTTTATTTCCCAGGGATCGGTGAATTTTAACTTTGGAGTCCTCTGTGCTAAGGATGCTCAGCTTACCGATGATGAAATGTTCAGTAATGGTGAGTTTTTCACCTTCTCTTTAATTGCTATGCTGATCTGACTAAGAAAAGAAAAAACAAAAGCAAGAGAAAAAAAAAAGGATGGTTTATTATTTTTTACGCTGTTATGTTTGTTTCCTCAGTATTTGCTGCAGCTCTGCTTACCCAAGCTTTGGGTTCCTTCTGTCCCACTGGGAGTGGCCCAATTTGGTTGCATCTGGTGAAATTCACCCTGAGACCTTACAGAACCAGCTCCAACTACGTGAGAGCCATTTGCAGTTCTCTCCAGACGCCTGGAGAATGGGCGACGTTTCTGAGGATCCGGCGAGCGTGCTTCTGTCAAAACTCAGTCTGTGAAGTTTCTGGGGAAAACCCTTCTGTGTCCTGAAGGGTTCAAACTCTGGTGAGGATCCAGTTATCAGGTGCTCACCTGGATGGTTCCAGCTGCCAAAGGTAACACTTGTACTCTTGCCCTGTAGTTTACATCTATTGTATTTTTGTTATTTTGCAAGATTTTTTGTCTTTGCAAAATATTGTGCATTTCACTCTTTGGGCACTCTCAGATGGTTCTTTGGTGCAGCACCACCCCATGGGACACTTGGCTGCTGTCCTGAAGGGGATGGTCGCTAGAATTGTAAATCCTGGAGTGTTTATAAGTCTTCTGTCCCCAGGGAGGTGTCGTGCTTTGTTTACTTTTGTTCTGTTAGTTAGGCGCTGCTTCTCGTTGCAAGTATGAATTTCAAACTGCCCTGTTCTTTTTTTAACTGTTTTCCTGGTTCTCTCTGCCCGGCAGGGAAAGACTCTCGTATCCTTGTCGTCGGTCTCGGTGCTGTCCAAGAAGATACAGAGACTAAAAAAATCATAAGAAGCAAAATATGACTGCAGGGAAAAGAAGCTGGAGAGAACAGAAGGTGATGTTGTTATCCTTACCCTCTATTAGAAACATCCGCTGTGCTTTGATGCTGGTAGCTGCCGGGGGCTTGTTAGCTCTTTGTAGGCAGGTGTAGGTGTTCACTTGTAGGTTTTTTCTCTGGACAAGGCAATTCAAACTTTGCTAAGCTTATATTTGCAGATTACTCTCTAGCACAGTCCAGCATGACATTTTTGAATGTTGTAAAAATACCATGTTACTTGGAAATTGCTAATGAAGAGAAGCTTTAGGGGAAAATAAGATTTTAGGGTTGGGAGATGTGAGAAGAATTTTGTGTGGATGTTAGACTGAAGTAAAGCACACTTGAAGCTGGGCTGGCACGCTGGCAGGTCCCCTATTAAACAGTAGTGCTGAGATTAGCCTGGGGGTTGCCCATTGTTTCTGTAGAAATCAATGTTTCCTGGTCTTCAGAGGTAAGCTGCTTTGAAAAGCTGGAAGGTGCAGCATGCTGACAATCCCCGTGCTTTGGATTAAAAGTAGATTTCAGAAGGGTCCTAAGCTTTTGTCTTTGCCTAGAAGTCGATGTAATCCTGTCGAGGAGTTTTTAGTTCTGTGTTGCCATGTCATCCATCAGAGCCCTGCTGTACTAATCATCATACAAGTACAAAACAAAAAATCAGACCCTGTCCCACCCACTTAGAGCCCAGAACACGATTTCCTCGGGCTGCCATTTGCGTGCCATCGGTACTCACCACGAATTGAGCCCTCTGGCTCTGACAGAGCCCCTGGATGCTGACGGAAGGGGGCTGGTCACAGACCCTGGAGGTGCCTGTCCCCCAGGGAGGGAGAGGACGAGGCAGTGTGGCCTGCAGGGAGGGTCTCGTCCCCAGAGAGCAGCCGGTGACTCCATCCCTGCCCGGGGCTCCGGGTGCACCCTCGGGGTGGACGCCTGCCCTCAGGTTTCCCTCTGGGCACCCGGGGAGGGAACCAGGTCCATCCGTGTGGCAGCTGCAGGGCCTGCAGGCTCTGGGGCTCTGCAGCCGTGTGCCTTGTCACAGGGTGGCAGGGATGCGACACTGCCCGGCCGCGCCGCTGGCCTCGGATCCTTGCTGCTTTGCTCCTGATCCCATATGGATGTACCAGCAGTCTTCTGTCTTTTCTTTGAAAGTGTCCTTGGGAGAGTTCAAAGAGAGGGTAATTAGATATGTCAAAGCCTACATATTTGACCTGTTGGCACTCAAGAGAAAAGACAAAAACCTGCTTTGCATCCTTGTGCCTGCAAGTCATTGTGCCCCAGGGAAGTGAGGGAAGGGCTGGCCGAGGTCACTGGCCGAGGCTCTGAGATGGAGGTGAGTTTGCATTCCAGTGTATTGGAACAGAGGCTCATCAGAAGTTTCCTCGGCTATCCAAGGCATAGAGCCCTGGAGCCGAGTGAGCCTGAGCTGCTGCATGCTTGCTGTGAGCTTTGGGGTGAGCGTGCATCACTGCAGGCCTGGGATGGATTGAAATGCGCTAAGGAAACCAGAGGGAGGGAGGGAGGGAAATGCTCTGTTAACTTGTGCCAATTCTTCTGTCAGACTCATCACGGCGGGACAGCGTGAGGACTGAAAGTGTAAGAAGATGTGGAGGGAAACAGAGAATCTGACAGGAGCAGCGAACGCACGAGTGCACGAATTTTGCTTTTTGCTTGGATATAAACTCAGGAGTTGAAAGGAATTTTGGAGTGAGAAGGGACATTTTAGAAGGAGAAGAAGAAAAAGAAGTTGTTGTTGTTGTTACAGTCCTGGCAAAAGCTTTTGTTCTAGCTAATAAAAGAAGTTAGCTTAAAAAACAAAAAGAAAAAAATGTAGTGTTTTTTTTTTTCCTTCACTATTATATTCATTGGTGGTATATGGTGTGTTGTTTTATTTCTTGGTATTATTAACTCTGTGTAAATTGTTTTTTGAGTGAAGCTGACTTTCTGGATGGGTTGGTTTGTATTTGAGGCAGGATTAATTTCAGTAGGATTCTTTCATAGATTTCTGATGGGTATTACTGGGATTTTGGTTTTGTTTGTTGTATGTATAAACATACAGCTTTGGTAGGGCCAGCTGGGCTGCTGGAGTTTTGGGTGTGAATTTATTAGATGGCTTTTGTTAAATGCAGTTTTTCATTTTTGAAATGTTTTTCAATGTAGTGGTTTTAAGGTGGTTTTTAAGAATTCATTGTATTGTTTTATCTTGTTTGTAGTTGCTGTATGAGAAGGGATGCGGTGTGACTTTTTGAATGCTATGGTTTTAGGGTTCCTAAGTTCTGATTTCTTTCTGGTTCGATAGTTTTTTTTATTTTTTGGGACAGGGGCGTTTATATGGTGGGTTTTTATAGGCAATACGTTTTTTAATTTGGGTAGTGATATTTTTTAGTATTTTAATGGTTTAGGTTTTTTATTTTCATGGTTTTAATTATTTTTTAAAATTTTTTCCAACAACTTTTATAGATGATAGGTTATTATTTGTGCATTAACATAAAGGTAGAGCTTTGGGGACTTTTTTTAGTAATGTTTAGGGTCAGCTGTGCAGTTTTGAGTCTAGTGAGTTGGTTTGATTTAATTGTTAATGGGTGTTTGTTTTTATTAGCAGTTGTGTCATTTTTGAGTTGTGTTTGAGTTGTTTTTGAGTTTTTTGAGATATTGGTTTAGGAGGAAGTTTATGATGACAATGTGCGGAGGTTTTGGGCTACTTTATAGTGGGATTTAACATTTATTTACAGTTAGGTTTATTTGAGTTTTTATTAGGGTTCAATGACGTTGTGGGATGTTTGTTCCGTTAGTAACAGAAATAGGTTTTGTTTTGCTGTGCTGCGATGGGATGGGCGTGTGCTGCGTGCCGGTGCTGACAAAGGTACAGTATTGTTGTGGCTCTGGTGTGTCGGGCTAATGAACTTCTATGGTTTAATATAGAGATGAAAATAGAAATAAATATACATTTAAAAATAAATCTAAAATTAGAGCGGTAAACATAAATATAGATAACAGATACATACATAAAACTATAATACATGGTATATAATTGTAACATATTATCACATAGATAAATGATAGTCTATTATATTTATATATATACACACAAAGATAAATATAGATTGTAAATATAAAAATATTTAAATAGAGTTAAAATAAATTGGGGGTGTTATTAGGTTATAGGCTGGGCTTTTTAAATAAATGACAGAAATATCAATTCAGATATACAAATATATATACAAATACAAATCTCTACAAATATTTAATTTAAATAAATATGAGTAAAAGAAATATACAATACAGAAAATATATATCTATTATTATATTAGAAGGTTCTCTCTAATATATATATATCTATGAATAAAATAAATAAAAATATCCATATAAATATCACTATAATTTTGAAAAATAAATTTACTTCCTGCATTTTAAATCTGGTTCAAATAAAGGGGTGTCCTTGGTTTTTATTTGGTTAGAGGCAGGAGTTTTATTTTAAATAATATAAGGAATATAGAAATGTGGATCTTAAGATAGGAATATATAATAAATATATAAAGAGAAATTGCTAAAGCATGAATATAAATTTATATATAAATATATGTAAGTAATATGAAGAGTTGTAGTATAGCATATAAATAACATTATACGAGAATATAAATATAAAAATATGTAAATATAGTTTAAAAGAAAGGGAATGCTTTGGCTTTTATTTAAGTAGAGGCAGGGGTTTTATTTTGAATATTATAAGTGTTAGAGAAGTAAAAATCTTGACGCAGAAATATTTAATCAATGTATAAAAATATGTATAAAAATATATAAATAACTACTCGCATCAGATGTAATATAGAATGTAAATTTATTCATAACTTGACATTGCTAAAGATAAATGTATAAGTAAGCAATAGACATTAGCATACATTATTATAAATACAAATAGGAATATAAAAATCAGACATAAGGATAAAAGCTATTTAAATATTTTTTAAAAGAAAGGGTTTGGGTCTTTTTTATTATTGGGTTAGAGGCAGGGTTTTTATTTTAAATAATATGAATGTAGATATTATTGTTATATATTTCTAAATATTGAGATATAAAATCAAGATATAAATATATATATAAACACAAAATATAAGTAAATATAAATAATAGGAAGAGATGGAATGGAGAATACAAATAAGAGTATACATTAGTATACATTTTAAATGTAAAAGTGAATATGAACCTGGAAAATAGAATTTTAAAAAATATTTAAATACAGTTGAGAAGACTGAGGTTCTTTTTGGCTTTAATGTGGGTAGAGGCAGGGGTTTTATTTTAAATAATGTGTTACAGATGTAAAAATCCTAACACAGAAAGATATAATAAATATATAAAGATATGAGTAAAAGTATATAAAAATATAAGTAATAGGAACACATGTAACATAGAATATAAATTTATAAATAAATCGCTAAGTATAAATGCAAAATCGATCATACATCAGTAAACATTTTAAATATAAATTTGAAAAATATTTTTTAAAAAAATTTAAATACAGTTGAAATGAAAGGGGGTTTTATTTGCCATGTATGGGGTAGAGGCAGGGGTTTTATTTTGAGTACTGTGAGTGTTAGAGAAGTAAAAATCCTAACAGAAATATATACTTACTATGTAAAAATATGTATAAAAATATAAAAATAAATTTAAGTTTTAGGGATATATGCAATATGGAATAGAAATGTATTCATAAAAACAAATGTATAAATGGACAGTGTAGATCAATATACATTATTAAATAGAAATGTGAATATGAATATGAAAAAAAAAATTTATAAAATATTTAATTTTGTTTTTTAAAGAAATTGTTGGGGTTTTGTTTTGTTTTATCCTATTAGATTAGAGGCAGAAGTTTATTTTTCCTCTTCCCGGTTGTTTTGGGGCGTTTATTTCAGAGCAGTTTTCGGCGGGGGTCGCCCCTGTTCTTTTTTGCCGCCTTCGCTGCCCGCAGCCCCGAGGCGCGCTGCGCCCCCGGCCGGGGCGGGCGGCAGTGCTGCCATCTCGTGGGCAGAGCGCGGTACTGCAGCCCTGCACCGAGAGGCCGCCACCTTGGGAGTGGCGCGTCGCGGATGTCGCGGACTTTTAATTGACCTTCTCAGCAGGGCGGCGAAAAGGGCGGGGAAGTGGAGGACCGGGGTGGGTGCAACTGGACTGCCTGCATGGAATACCGACCCCGGCGCGGCCCCGGTGGTATTTTCTATGGCGTTTCAAGTGTACCCGACACATGCTGTGGTCTCAGGGGCGCCGCGGGCGGGCGTGTTTCGGCGGGTTTGTGAGAGGCATCTGGGTAAACGCCTCGCTGTGCCGGGGTCCTCTCACGGCCGCCTTCCCGCCCCGAGGGAGCCGAGCCGGGCCGAATTGTTCCGCAGAGCCGAAGAGCCGAGTGTGGCCGAAAACAGCCGAGTTTCCCCGAAGAGCCGAGTGTGGCCGGAAACAGCCGAGTTTAACCGAAGAGCCCAGTGCAGCCGAAAATAGCCGAGTTGAGCCGAAGAGACGAGTGTGGCCGACAACAGCCGACTTGAGACGAAGAGCCGAGTGTAGCCGAACACAGCCGACTTGAGACGAAGAACCGACTGTAGCCGAACACGGCCGACTTGAGACGAAGGGCCGATGATAGCCGAGTGTAACCGGTACCGAGTGTAGCCGACATTGGCCGCATTTAGGCAAAGAGCCGAATATGACCGACTTTAGCCCAACCGGGCCGAAGTTCTGCCGAAGAGCCGGAAAAGCCGAATTTAGACGAAAAGCCGAACCGAAACGATTTTAGACCTAAGCCGAACCAAGCCTAATTTAGACGAGTTTATTTAAACAGAACCGAACGACGCCGCAGCGCTCTGCCTGCACAGCGCCGGTGCAGACGGCAGGGGGCGGTGTATAAAGTGAGTATAAAATATCAACTATATATAAGAAGGAATAAAAAGCTCTGTGTCATGTGCAGCAGTAGAAAATTTCAGGCTCCCAGGGAATAAATAGTTTTCTTTCAGTCATTATAGTTTTGGGATTTTTTTTACTCCCAGGTAGCCTGAAAGTTACTACAGCTGCTTTTTTATTCTAAAGGTGGAAAGGTAAACCAAGATTAGAAATACAAGAAAAAGAAAGGGAAAGGGAAAAAAAAGGGGGTGGAAAAAAAAAGGAAAGGAAAGAAAGCAGGAGAGCAGAAGGGAAGGGAAGGGAAAGGGGTGAAAAACAGAGTAAAAAAAAGAAAAAGAGTTGGAGGGAAAAAGAGAGGGCATTCGGGAGGAGCGGTGCTGCCTCAGGTCCTTCCCCGCCCGGGGGCGAAGGATCCATTTGATGCCCGGGAAGGACTGCAACTCCCGGTGGCGGGGGACGGAGCCGTGGCTGTCAGCCCGAGACTACAGCTCCCGGCAGGCCGTGCTGCCGGCGCGGCGTGTGACGCAACGGCTGACGCGGCACATGAGTGGCTGTCAGCCCGAGACTCCAGCTCCCGCCAGGCCCTGCTGCCGGCGCGGCGTGTGACGCAACGGGCGACGCGGCCCGGCATTTTTCTCTAAATCGGCAGTAAATACAGCTGAGTAAAATTAGCTTGGCTTTCTTCCTTCTTTTGTAACTGAACTGTTTTTATTAAAAATCCTATTTGAATATGTGGAAAAAGTGGGGATGTCCTGTAGCATATCGTAGCTTTTCTTGTTTACAGGGTGCTCAGAAAGCATGCGTCCCTCAGAGTCCCACGGAAAGGTTCTCAGTGCGCTCTCTATCAAGGTATGTATTTAAAATTAAGTGATCCCTTTAGATATTTGCCTGTGTACCTTTTCCTGTAATTCAGAGCTTGCGTTCTGTGGGTTTTATGATAAACCTGTAAAACATGTAAGAATGGTTTTGCAAGTCTGAATCGTTGAAGGCAGCAATAAGTGGATTTAGAGCCTGTTCTTGACCAGACAAAGGGAAAAAGTGTGACTCTGATGCTGAACTTGTCATTTTTCATTTGACTTGCCTTGAATTATTGAAGAAGAGAGAGAACTAGGAAAAGAGAGAAATAGAATTGATTATTGAGCCCTCCTAAAAAGCTCACCATGATTCAGTGTAGAGCCATAGGGAAGGGTGATGGAACAGAGCTCTGTGCGTTAGAAGGAAATAAACCTGACCTCCACACAGAGTCTTACAAATTTCTATTTTTAAAATGCAAAATAAGTTTAGGAAGTGTTGGAAGTTAGTGTTTTGGGAAAGAAATGGCAGTTCCACAGAACATTCCATTTAAGAGAGGCCCTTGGAAGGATTCATTTTGTAACTGCTGTCACTGCAATCAGTTGGTGGTTCAGCCTTGAAATGTGCACTTGACCTTCTATAAAGCACTGTTTTGTTTGCCTTTCAGTGCTATGAGTCTTGATAAATTGGAGAAGAGCCCAAGAGAAATTTTTCATCCCTTGATATAAAAGGTAGGAAGTGACTTTTTTTGGTTTGGTTCTTTTTCTTTATTATTTCCTGGAAATAAAAGTAATTAAGTATAGGTGCTACTGGTTTGTTTCTTCCAGTAGCAGGTGATAATAATAGTAGTAGTACTAGCAAAAATAATAATAGAAATAATAATAATAGTAATGTAATACTACTTAAACTGTCTTTATCCATTGGACTGGCCATTTCAAATCAAAACTTCTAAACACAAATCAAACCATCATCCTTGTAGAATCTTTCACAGCAGCGGGCTAAAGATCCTGGTTTTGTTGACAGGATTTATTGGTTCTGGAAGAACAAGAGGGAAGTACAAGCCTAACTTCTTCTAGCTCACAGACCCGTCCGGTGAACCCAGCTTTGTATTTTGATGGGCTTGTGATGACTTCGAAATCAATTGCTCATTACAGTTAAAAAAAATTATTGTTTTTTTGAACGTGACAGCAGAAATAACTTTATGCACCAACTTAATAATGATAGATCACCAGTTTAAGTTAAAAATTCATGCTATACTATCAAAATTTAAAGGTAAATTATTATGTATTAGGTGATGGTATAAAGTGTATGTTCTAATGTGTAATGCAAAGATACATACATACCTGAAAGTCCTGAGAGGAAACAAATTTTTATGTCTGCTGTTTGATTGTTTACGATACGATATTTGGCTTTATTTCCCAGGGATCGGTGAATTTTAACTTTGGAGTCCTCTGTGCTAAGGATGCTCAGCTTACCGATGATGAAATGTTCAGTAATGGTGAGTTTTTCACCTTCTCTTTAATTGCTATGCTGATCTGACTAAGAAAAGAAAAAACAAAAGCAAGAGAAAAAAAAAAGGATGGTTTATTATTTTTTACGCTGTTATGTTTGTTTCCTCAGTATTTGCTGCAGCTCTGCTTACCCAAGCTTTGGGTTCCTTCTGTCCCACTGGGAGTGGCCCAATTTGGTTGCATCTGGTGAAATTCACCCTGAGACCTTACAGAACCAGCTCCAACTACGTGAGAGCCATTTGCAGTTCTCTCCAGACGCCTGGAGAATGGGCGACGTTTCTGAGGATCCGGCGAGCGTGCTTCTGTCAAAACTCAGTCTGTGAAGTTTCTGGGGAAAACCCTTCTGTGTCCTGAAGGGTTCAAACTCTGGTGAGGATCCAGTTATCAGGTGCTCACCTGGATGGTTCCAGCTCCCAAAGGTAACACTTGTACTCTTGCCCTGTAGTTTACATCTATTGTATTTTTGTTATTTTGCAAGATTTTTTGTCTTTGCAAAATATTGTGCATTTCACTCTTTGGGCACTCTCAGATGGTTCTTTGGTGCAGCACCACCCCATGGGACACTTGGCTGCTGTCCTGAAGGGGATGGTCGCTAGAATTGTAAATCCTGGAGTGTTTATAAGTCTTCTGTCCCCAGGGAGGTGTCGTGCTTTGTTTACTTTTGTTCTGTTAGTTAGGCGCTGCTTCTCGTTGCAAGTATGAATTTCAAACTGCCCTGTTCTTTTTTTAACTGTTTTCCTGGTTCTCTCTGCCCGGCAGGGAAAGACTCTCGTATCCTTGTCGTCGGTCTCGGTGCTGTCCAAGAAGATACAGAGACTAAAAAAATCATAAGAAGCAAAATATGACTGCAGGGAAAAGAAGCTGGAGAGAACAGAAGGTGATGTTGTTGTCCTTACCCTCTATTAGAAACATCCGCTGTGCTTTGATGCTGGTAGCTGCCGGGGGCTTGTTAGCTCTTTGTAGGCAGGTGTAGGTGTTCACTTGTAGGTTTTTTCTCTGGACAAGGCAATTCAAACTTTGCTAAGCTTATATTTGCAGATTACTCTCTAGCACAGTCCAGCATGACATTTTTGAATGTTGTAAAAATACCATGTTACTTGGAAATGGCTAATGAAGAGAAGCTTTAGGGGAAAATAAGATTTTAGGGTTGGGAGATGTGAGAAGAATTTTGTGTGGATGTTAGACTGAAGTAAAGCACACTTGAAGCTGGGCTGGCACGCTGGCAGGTCCCCTATTAAACAGTAGTGCTGAGATTAGCCTGGGGGTTGCCCATTGTTTCTGTAGAAATCAACGTTTCCTGGTCTTCAGAGGTAAGCTGCTTTGAAAAGCTGGAAGGTGCAGCATGCTGACAATCCCCGTGCTTTGGATTAAAAGTAGATTTCAGAAGGGTCCTAAGCTTTTGTCTTTGCCTAGAAGTCGATGTAATCCTGTCGAGGAGTTTTTAATTCTGTGTTGCCATGTCATCCATCAGAGCCCTGCTGTACTAATCATCATACAAGTACAAAACAAAAAATCAGACCATGTCCCACCCACTTAGAGCCCAGAACACGATTTCCTCGGGCTGCCATTTGCGTGCCATCGGTACTCACCACGGAAGGGAGCTGGGGATTGTTGCAGCTGTTGGGAACAAACCGCTTCTCGTCACACAGAAATGGAATTGGGACGACGCCTCGGCCAGCCCCTCTCTGCCATCGTCTCCTGAATCTGCAGCAGAGCAGTTCCAGTCCATCCGGGCACGTGTAATCCAGTTCCTGATGATCTGAGCACACGGAGCAGCGCTCAGCTGCTGTGGGGGGCTCACGGAAGGCAGAGTGTGCAGTCATCTTCCTGAACCTACAGACGAATCAAAGTGAGAAGCAACAGCGTGGAAATCAGTCGCATATATGCTAAATAAAACTTGCAGATTTTTTTAAGAATTGTTGTTTCTTGTTCTTTGTTGTGCCTCAGTGCTTAGAAAACCTCCCTTTAAAATCAGTTAAATTCATCAGTTGAACCTTTGTTTGCAGACCCTCACTGAGCAGAATTCATTGCAGACTCAGTGCACGCTGTGCTGGCCTCCCGGGAGTGTGAGGAGCTCATGTGTGCTACGTTTTGCTTTAGGACGCTCTAAGGTATTTATTCCTTTTGGGATACATGATGAGAATTCCCAAGAGAGGTAGTTATAAGGTATGACATCGGGAAAAAGCCTGTGTGGTTAGAATGTTGTTGCTGTCAAAAGTTAATTTTTTCTTAGCCAGTAGTTAGCTTTTTGCTTTATTTTTGTGGTATCAGTATTTTATTGTTTAAAAAATTCCTTCAAAATAACTTCAGTGGCTGGCCATCAGTACCTTGTTCAGATTTGCCTCTTTGCTTGTAGCTAAAATGTTCACATCTTGTTTATCATTATATTTAAGAAACTGCTGCCCAGCCAACTAATAACTGAATATCCATCTGTCTGGGACACGGGGAGAGGATTTAGGTAATGTCTTTGTTTCCAGAAAAAAGTTGTAGTGTAGTTTCTAAATAGAGGAGAAGGGGGTGAAGACTCGGGGCTCTGATGCCGTTGGGGCACCCCAAGGTCCCAAGGAGAAGGAGCCCCACTGGGGTGCAGGAGCAGGTGTGTTCTCATCTAATAATGAACAAATTATAAATATAAATATGACAATTATAAGCATGAAAATATTTTTAAAATACTTAAATAAAGCGGGTTTTCTTTATTGGTCAATAGGCAGGGTTTTGATAGTAAAAATTATAAATACAAATAATATAAAGGTAGAAATCTAAGTTTAGAAATATATAATAAATACATACAGATAAATATAAAAATTAAAAATATAAGAAAAAATTAGTTGTAGCAGTAGATATTATACATAATTTAAATAATAATTTAAATCTATTTTAAAATTTTATATATATATCATTATTAATGTAATACATCCAAAGAAACGATAAATTAAAATATGAATGTATAATTATACAAAGTATAAATAAAAAATATTTCAATATCCTTTAAAAGAAGGGTTTTTTTTATTTATTTGGTTAGAGACGGGGTTTTTATTTGAAATAATGGAAGTATTATAGAAGTATAAAACTAAATATAGAAATATACAGTCAATATGGAAAGATATTTGTAAAAAACACGAGCGAACGACGCCTCCTCCGGCCTAATGGAACGAGCTCAGCCGAACCAAGGCGAGACCGGCGGAGTCTGACGGCCTCGAGCGAACCGAGGCCAGGCTTGCGAGGCTGCGTGAACCGAGCCCGCTGCTCTCGTGCGCGCTAATTAGCGCGAGTGCGGTCACAGCCCAATGAGCTCCTGTGCAACGCCGCGCTCCCGATCGTGTCCGTGCGATGGCCGGGCCGCCCGCGGGACGCGGCAGCAGGAGAGCCCCGAGCCGGGCGAGTTTAACGTGAGGCGGCGCCGCTTGCCCGCCGTCAGGGAGCCGAGCCGAGCCGAGCCGCGCCGAACGTACAGAGCGGCTCCGAGTTGGGCCGAAGCGAGCCGGGCCGCGCCGAGCGCAGAGAGCGGCTCCGAGTTCGGCCGAATGAAGCCGAGCCTTGCCGAGCGCAGAGAGCGGCTCCGAGTTCGGCCGAATGAAGCCGAGCCGCGCCGAGCGCACTGAGCGGCTCCGAGTTCGGCCGAAGCGAGGCGAGCCGAGCCGCGCGCACTGAGCGGCTCCGAGTTCGGCCGAAGCGAGGCGAGCCGAGCCGCGCCGAGCGCACAGAGCGGCTCCGAGTTCGGCCGAAGCGAGGCGAGCCGAGCCGCACCGAGCGCACAGAGCGGCTCCGAGTTCGGCCGAAGCGAGGCGAGCCGAGCCGCGCCGATCGTACAGAGCGGCTCCGAGTTCGGCCGAAGCGAGGCGAGCCGCGCCGAGCGCACAGAGCGGCTCCGAGTTCTGCCGAAGTGAGCCGAGGCGCCCCGAGCGCAGAGAGCGGCTCCGAGTTCGGCCGAAGCGAGGCGAGCCGCGCCGAGCGCACAGAGCGGCTCCGAGTTCTGCCGAAGCGAGGCGAGCCGCGCTGAGCGCACTGATCGGCTCCGAGTTCTGCCGAAGCGAGCCGAGCCGCGCTGAGCGCACTGATCGGCTCCGAGTTCTGCCGAAGCGAGCCGAGGCGCCCCGAGCGCACAGAACAGCTCCGAGTCCGGCCGAAGGGAGCCGAGCCGTGCCGAAGGGTCGAGTCCAGCCGAATGCAGATGACAATGCCCGAGTTTAGCCGACTAGAGCCGAGTTTAGCCGAGCAGCTGTGAGCCTTGAGGTGAGCGTGCATCGTTGCCGGCTTGGGATTGAGTGAAATGCGCTAAGGAAACCAGCTCTGGGGAGGGAGGCAGGGAAATCCTCTCTTAACGTTTACCAATTCTTCCGTCAAACTCATCACGGCAGGACAGCGTGAAGACTGAAAGTGTAAGAAGATGTGGAGGGAAACAGAGAATCTGACAGGAGCATCGAATGCACAAGTGCACGAATTTTGCTTTTTGCTTGGATGTAAATTCAGAAGTTGTAAGGAATTTGGGAAGAAGAAGGGACATTTCAGAAGGAGAAGTTGTTGTTACAGTCCTGGCAAAATCTTTTGTTCTAGCTAATAAAAGAAGTTAGTTTAAAAAACAAAAAAAAAAGTGTTTTTTTTTCTTCACTGTTATATTCATTGGTGATATATGGTGTGTTGTTTTATTTCTTGGTATTATTAACTCTGTGTAAATTGTTTTTTGAGTGAAGCTAACTTTGGATGGGTTGTTTTGTATTTGAGGTAGGATCAATTTCAATAGGTTTCTTTCACAGAGTTCTCATAGGTATTACTGGGATTTTGGTTTTGTTTACTGTATGCATAAACATAGAGATTTGGTAGGGCCAGCTGGGCTGCTGGAGTTTTGGGTGTGAATTTATTAGATGGCTTTTGTTAAACACAGAATAATTATGTAAGGTAACAGCAAATTACCCAATCACCCAATTTATCCAGCTATGTAACCTTACCACAAAGTTTTATATCTTGCCAGTTTTCTGTTCTTCTGCTCCAAGTAGTTGTTGCAAAAAAGAAAGCACGGTTACTTTTCTGAAGAGTTTTCTTCTATAACAAGCCCTTTACTGCCCTTGAATGTGAGTCAGAGGAGCTAAACAGCTGCAGCTGCTCTGAGGGCTTGGTGGGATTCGCCCCCTCCCTTTTCCTGGGTGCCATGGGAACGAGAGGCGGGCACCATCAGGGGTATATTAACCCCAGCCGTGGCTGAGGGGCTTCATTCCCTCTCGGGGATGTGCTGGGGTAAGAGCTCTCCTCTCATTTCAGGGAAGAGGCTCTTTCAGCTCGTCTCAGCTTATTTTCAGCAGGTGTTTCTGGGCATCTAAAGCACAGAGGCTTGGAAGATTCTGTGAAGAAAACAGCATAGAACACAGGGAATATTTAGGTTTGTGATTTTGGGTTTTGTGTTTAGGGGTGGTAAAGTGCCTTTGAAATTTTTGGTTTTGCACTGTTTTTTTTTTTTTGGTTGGATTTTTTTTTGGTGGAATTTTTTGTTTCTTAGGTTTTCTTTTTGGGGTTTTTGGTTGGTTTTCATTGCTTTCTTTGATTTTTTGGTAGTTTCTGTATTTTTTTTTTTTTTGTGGGGATTTAGGTGTTTTGGGTTTTTTTATTTTTGTTTTCTGGTTTAGTTTTTTTTTGTTGTTGTTGTTGTTGTTATTGGTTTTTTTTTTTTGTTTTTTTTTTTTTCTTTAATGGAGGAGTCAGACTTCCTGAAATTCCAAGCTGTGTCAAGCACAACAGATTCTCAGCAGATTCATCATGTCTTCAGAGGGATCTGCCCAGTGTCCAAGATGATGTTTGAGACTCAGGCTTCTGATGAGTTGAGGATTGTGACTGGGAGAGGGAGAGTGTTCAGGTATCCAGTTTAGGAGTTATTGGGAGGGGGTTTGCAGGCAGCAGGGTGAGAAAGGGTGTTTATTTGAGGCCCCCCCCCCCCCCCCACAAGGCTGTTCAGAAGCCTAGCAGAGGCATTCCCATGTCTTGCAGCACACAAGGTCATCCACTGTACTCACAGCAATGCCATTTAACTTTGCCTTTCTCTAACCCAGGTGCCACCCCTAATGAAGGCCACAGCCTTGGAATCAGGATGAAACTGGAGCCTGAAGGAGCCAGGCACGCTCAGGAAAGGGCAAGTAGCTGCCTTGCTGGGATTTGGCCCACATAACTCTGGACTCACACTTTGGTTTTGGTTTTCTTTATTGGAGGTGACCGAGAGGCTCACAGGCCATCACAGAGCCCTCCGAGGCAGACTCATTTCAGGTGCAACGTGGATTCCCCTCACTGATCATCCAAAAGATAAGTTTGGGGCCACGGCCTGGAGATGGTGGAGTAGCAGGTTGGGAATCCCTGGGACAGATTTAAAAATGAGCAGAGGAGAAAGCAATCTTCTCCAAGGGCCTATTAGGACAGCTAAAGGGAGAGGCTCTACTTTTGATGGCAGATGTCAGGCGGGCAGTGCAGAACAGCTCCGGTGTGCGTCGTGTTGTCCGGTGTGCTGTGTTCCCTAGTGTGTCTTTGGGGTCCCTTTTGCCCTCTTCCCTCGAGGCCCTCACCACAAGCATGATGTGTCGTGTTTCATGTCCCCCTGTTTGTCACGTTCTGTGTCACGGGTGTCTGCAGGTATTTGTGCCGGAGCTGTTCTGCCCTGCCCATGGCCTGCTGCAGTAGGACAAGCCTTGGGGAGTTGAAATTTGTAATGTGGGCTGTACTTGGGCTCTAGATGCTCTTCCTAGATTGACATAAGGTGTTTGCAGCTTGTGAGTTACCCTGGTGGTGTTTGACATATGTTCTAACTTTCTTTCAGGTGCAGATGCATTCCATGTGTGGCAGAGGGTCAGGGTTAGGAGGTGCCGGGCCTTCTTAGGAGCGCGGTGAGTAGCAGAGTGGTGGGGTTTTGGCCGAAGCGGTGCCAAGATCAGGCACTGATGTTTGGTTCTTTTTAATCTAGCTGTCTGAGAGACACCAGCCCGGTGCCAGCAGGACCTTCCCAGGTGACGAGGTGGCCTTTCTATGCACGTGACAGGGACCGGCATCCCCAGATGTCTGAGAGATAAGTAGAGGGCTGTGACCCACAGAGGGGATGAAGGCATGGTGCTGGTTTGGGAATGACTGGGAGGGGTTTTTGAGTCCAATTTGGAGGTGGGGGGTGTTCATGAGGTGGCCCCTTAGGCCCCATAAAAGCCACGTCTCACTTTTGATCGCAGTGCTGAGGTGTGCAGGGCAGAGCAGTCCCGGGGTGTCTCGTGTCCTTTGTCTGTTGTGCATTATGTGTTTTTTGTGTATCCCATATCTTTATCTTGGGGGGGCCTGTCAGAAACCTTGGCATCCTTGTTAGCATCTGTGATCTCTGCATTCCTTGGCCTGGCACCCGGGCCATTGAACTTTTGACTGGGGACCTCAGACAGGCATCAGACTCTCTTCTCTCTTTGGAAGCATCCAGTCAGGTGTCTTGTCAGGTCTTGTTCTGAGCTGTCCGGACAGCTATGCCCCACCTGGATCCCTTATGGTGGATTAGGACTTGTAATATTACGAGGTTAGGTAGAGGGTTTTGACTGTAGGTTTCCTAGGCATCCATCTTTGATTTATTCCAATAACTGCATTCAATTAGCATCTTCTTCCTCCAGGGTTTTCTGAGCCTCATCAGCTCACCATCGGTCTCAGCTCGGTCATCTCCCTTTGCATTCTCTCAGTCCTTGCAGCCATTTTCCTTGCCAAGAGATTTCTGTTCCTGTTGTGTCCCCGTTGTCTGTCCTGTCCTGTCTGTCCTGTGTCACGGGTGTCAGCACACGTATGTGCCGGAGCTGCTCTGCCCTGCCACACAGCCTGGTGCGATAGGAGAAGTCCTGGGGACTTGGAATTTGTAATGTGGGGTGTAGTTGGACTCTAGATGGGATTTGTAGATGGACACATCATATCTGGAGCTCCTCAGTTATCCTGCAACAGTGTGACTCTTGTCCTACCTTTTTTTTCAGATTGAGATGGATTAAATCTGTGCCAGAGGGCCCCATCCCGGGTGAGGGGATTGCCCCGAGCAGGTGAGGCCCATTTGTCTCTGCAGCAGAAGTGTGTATGGTGGCTGTGTTACAGCTCTGTTCTTTGTCTTTCTTTTTAGGAGGTCAATCTGGATGCCAGCAGTCAAGGTGGGCAGCGGGGAGGAGTGGTTGTTATTGCTCAGCTCTCAAGCACAACAATTTTTCAGGAGATTCATCGTGTCACAAGAGAGATCTGCCCAGTGTCAAGGATGATGTTTGAGATTGAGGCTTCAGGTGAGTTGAGGATTGTGACTGGGAGAGGGAGGGTGAGCAGGTATCCAGTTTAGGAGTTCTTGGGAGGGGGTTTGCAGGCAGCAGGGTGATAAAGGGTGTTTATTTGTTTATTTGAGGGCCCCCCCCCACAAGGCTGTTCAGAAGCCTAGCAGAGGCATTCCCATGTCTTACAGCACACAAGGTCCTCCACTGCACTCACAGGAATGCCATTTAACTTTGCCTTTCTCTAACCCAGGTGCCACTCCTAAGGAAGGCCACAGCCTTGGAATCAGGATGAAGCTGGAGCCTGAAGGAGCCAGGCACACTCAGGAAAGGGCCTGTGTGGGATTTGGCCCACATAAGTCTGAACTCATACTTTGGTTTTGGTTTTCTTTATTGTAGCTGACCGAGAGGCTCACAGGCCATCACAGAGCCCTCCGAGGCAGACTCATTTCAGGTGCAACGTGGATCCACATCGCCGATCATCCAAAAGATAAGTTGGGGGCCAGGGCCTGGAGATGAGAGAATAGTGGGTTGGTAGTTCTTGGGGCAGATTTAGAAATTAGCAAAGAGAAGAGCATTCTTCTCCAAGGGCCTCTTAGGACAGCTAAAGGGAGAGGCTCTACTTTTGATGGCAGCTTTCAGGTGGGCAGTGCAGAACAGCTCCAGTCTGTGCCGTGTTCCCTAGTGTGTCTTTGGGGTCCCTTTTGCCCTCTTCCCTCGAGGCCCTCACCACAAGCATGATGTGTCGTGTTTCATGTCCCCCTGTTTGTCACGTTCTGTGTCACGGGTGTCTGCGGGTATTTGTGCCGGACTGTTCTGCCCTGCCCATGGCCTGCTGCAGTAGGACAAGCCTTGGGGAGTTGAAATTTGTAATGTGGGCTGTACTTGGGCTCTAGATGCTCTTCCTAGATTGACATAAGGTGTTTGCAGCTTGTGAGTTACCCTGGTTTTGTTTGACATAAGTTCTAACTTTCTTTCAGGTGCAGATGCATTCCACGTGTGGCAGAGGGTCAGGGTTAGGAGGTGCCGGGCCTTCTTAGGAGCGCGGTGAGTAGCAGAGTGGTGGGGTTTTGGCCGATGCGGTGCCAAGGTCAGGCACTGATGTTTGGTTCTCTTTAATCTAGCTGTCTGAGAGACACCAGCCCAGTGCCAGCAGGACCTTCCCAGCTGACGAGGTGGCCTTTCTTTGCACCTGACAGGGACCGGCATCCCCAGATGTCTGAGAGATAAGTAGAGGGCTGTGACCCACAGAGGGGATGAAGGCATGGTGCTGGTTTGGGAATGACCGGGAGGCATTTTTGAGTCCAATTTGGAGGTGGGTGGTGTTCATGAAGTGGCCCCTTAGGCCCCATAAAAGCAAAGTCTCACTTTTGATCGCAGTGCTGAGGTGTGCAGGGCAGAGCAGTCCCGGTGTGTCTCGTGTCCTTTGTCTGTTGTGCATTATGTGTTGTTTTTGTATGCCTTTTACCTTAGGGGGGCCTGTCAGAAACCTTGGCATCCTTGTTAGCATCTGTGATCTCTGCATTCCTTGGCCTGGCACCCGGGCCATTGAACTTTTGACTGGGGACCTCAGACAGGCATCAGACTCTCTTCTCTCTTTGGAAGCATCCAGTCAGGTGTCTTGTCAGGTCTTGTTCTGAGCTGTCCGGACAGCTATGCCCCACCTGGATCCATTATGGTGGATTAGGACTTGTAAGAATGTGAGGGCAGGCAGAGGATTCTGACCATAGGATTCCTAGGCATCGATCTTTGCTGTTCTTGGAATAAATCCTTCAGTTAGCATCTTCTTCCTCCAGGGTTCTCTGAGCCTCATCAGCTGACCGTCAGTTTGAACTCAGTCATCTCCTTTTGCATTCTCTCAGTCCTTGCAGCCATTTTCCTTGCCAAGAGATGTCTGTTCCTGTTGTGTCCCCGTTGTCTGTCCTGTCCTGTCCTGCCTGTCCTGTGTCACGGGTGTCTGCACACATTTGTGCCGGGGCTGCTCTGCCCTGCCGCACAGCCTGGTGCAATAGGAGAAGTCCTGGGGACTTGGCATTTGTAATGTGGGGTGTAGTTGGACTCTAGATGGGATTTGTAGATGGACACATCATATCTGGAGCTCTTCAGTTATCCTGCAACAGTGTGACTCTTGTCCTAACTTTTTTTCCAGAATCAGATGGATTAAATCTGTGCCAGGGGGCCCCATCCCGGGTGAGGGGATTGCCCCGAGCAGGTGAGGCCCCATTTGTCTCTGCAGCAGAAGTGTGTATGGTGACTGTGTTACAGCTCTGTTCTTTGTCTTTCTTTTTAGGAAATTAATCTGGATTCCAGCAGCCAAGGTGGGCAGCGGAGAGAAGTGGTTGTTATTACTCAGCTCTGAAGCACAACAATTTTTCAGCAGATTGATCGTGTCACAAGAGCGATCTGCCCAGTGTCAAGGATGATGTTTGGGATTGAGGCTTCAGGTGATTGAGGATTGTGACTGGGAGAGGGAGGGTGTTCAGGTATCCAGTTAGGAGTTCTTGGGAGGGGGTTTGCAGGCAGCAGGGTGAGAAAGGGTGTTTATTTGTTTATTTGAGGGCTCCCCCCCCCACAAGGCTGTTCAGAAGCCTAGCAGAGGCATTGCCATGTCTTACAGCACACAAGGTCATCCACTGCAGTCACAGCAATGCCATTTAACTTTGCCTTTCTCTAACCCAGGTGCCACTCCTAATAAAGGCCACCGCCTTGGAATCAGGATGAAGCTGGAGCCTGAGGGAGCCAGGCACGCTCAGGAAAGGGCAAGTAGCTGCCTGTGTGGGATTTGGCCCACATAAGTCTGAACTCATACTTTGGTTTTGGTTTTCTTTATTGCAGCTGACCGAGAGGCTCACAGGCCATCACAGAGCCCTCCGAGGCAGACTCATTTCAGGTGCAACGTGGATCCACATCGCCGATCATCCAAAAGATAAGTCGGGGGCCACGGCCTGGAGATGGGAGAGTATCAGGTTGGGAGTTCTTGCGCCAGATTTAAAAATTGGCAGTGGGAAAAGCAATCTTCTCCAAGGGCCTCTTAGGACAGGTAAAGGGAGAGGCTCTACTTTTGATGGCAGATGTCAGGCGGGCAGTGCAGAACAGCTCTGGTCTGTCTGGTGTTGTCTCGTGTGCCGTGTTACCTGGTGTGTCTTTGGGGTCCCTTTTGCCTTCTCCCCTCGAGACCCTCACCACAAGCATGATGTGTCGTGTTTCTTGTCCCCCCTGTTTGTCACGTTCTCTGTCACGGGTGTGTACACACATTTGTGCCGGAGCTGTTCTGCCCTGCCCATGGCCTGCTGCAGTAGGACAAACCATAGGGAGTGGGAATTTGTAATGTGGGGTGTACTTGGGCTCTGGATGCTGTTCCTAGATTGACATAAGGTGTTTGCAGCTTGTGAGTTACCCTGGTTTTGTTTGACATAAGTTCTAACTTTCTTTCAGGTGCAGATGCATTCCACGTGTGGCAGAGGGTCAGGGTTAGGAGGTGCCGGGCCTTCTTAGGAGCGCGGTGAGTAGCAGAGTGGTGGGGTTTTGGCTGATGCGGTGCCAAGATCAGGCACTGATGTTTGGTTCTCTTTAATCTAGCTGTCTGAGAGACACCAGCCCGGTGGCAGCAGGACCTTCCCAGGTGACGAGGTGGCCTTTCTTTTGCACCTGACAGGGACCAGCATCCCCAGATGTCTGAGAGATAAGTAGAGGGCTGTGACCCACAGAGGGGATGAAGGCATGGTGCTGGTTTGGGAATTACTGGGAGGGGTTTTTGAGTCCAATTTGGAGGGGGGGGGATGTTCATGAGGTGGCCCCTTAGGCCCCATAAAAGCCACGTCTCACTTTTGATCACAGTGCTGAGGAGCGCAGGGCAGAGCAGTCCCGGGGTGTCTCGTGTCCTTTGTCTGTTGTGCATTACGTGTTGTTTGTGTATGCCATGTCTTTTACCTTAGGGGGGCCTGTCAGAAACCTTGGCATCCTTGTTAGCATCTGTGATCTCTGCATTCCTTGGCCTGGCACCCGGGCCATAGAACTTTTGACTGGGGAGCTCAGACAGGCATCAGACTCTCTTCTGTCTTTGGAAGCATCTAGTCAGGTGTTTTGTCAGGTCTTGTTCTGAGCTGTCCGGACAGCTATGCCCCACCTGGATCCATTATGGTGGATTAGGACTTGTAAGAATGTGAGGGCAGGCAGAGGATTCTGACCATAGGATTCCTAGGCATCGATCTTTGCTGTTCTTGGAATAAATCCTTCAGTTAGCATCTTCTTCCTCCAGGGTTCTCTGAGCCTCATCAGCTGACCGTCAGTTTGAACTCAGTCATCTCCTTTTGCATTCTCTCAGTCCTTGCAGCCATTTTCCTTGCCAAGAGATGTCTGTTCCTGTTGTGTCCCCGTTGTCTGTCCTGTCCTGTCCTGCCTGTCCTGTGTCACGGGTGTCTGCACACATTTGTGCCGGGGCTGCTCTGCCCTGCCGCACAGCCTGGTGCAATAGGAGAAGTCCTGGGGACTTGGCATTTGTAATGTGGGGTGTAGTTGGACTCTAGATGGGATTTGTAGATGGACACATCATATCTGGAGCTCTTCAGTTATCCTGCAACAGTGTGACTCTTGTCCTAACTTTTTTTCCAGAATCAGATGGATTAAATCTGTGCCAGGGGGCCCCATCCCGGGTGAGGGGATTGCCCCGAGCAGGTGAGGCCCCATTTGTCTCTGCAGCAGAAGTGTGTATGGTGACTGTGTTACAGCTCTGTTCTTTGTCTTTCTTTTTAGGAAATAAATCTGGATTCCAGCAGCCAAGGTGGGCAGCGGAGAGAAGTGGTTGTTATTGCTCAGCTCTGAAGCACAACAATTTTTCAGCAGATTGATCGTGTCACAAGAGGGATCTGCCCAGTGTCAAGGATGATGTTTGGGATTGAGGCTTCAGGTGATTGAGGATTGTGACTGGGAGAGGGAGGGTGTTCAGGTATCCAGTTAGGAGTTCTTGGGAGGGGGTTTGCAGGCAGCAGGGTGAGAAAGGGTGTTTATTTGTTTATTTGAGGGCTCCCCCCCCCACAAGGCTGTTCAGAAGCCTAGCAGAGGCATTGCCATGTCTTACAGCACACAAGGTCATCCACTGCAGTCACAGCAATGCCATTTAACTTTGCCTTTCTCTAACCCAGGTGCCACTCCTAATAAAGGCCACCGCCTTGGAATCAGGATGAAGCTGGAGCCTGAGGGAGCCAGGCACGCTCAGGAAAGGGCAAGTAGCTGCCTGTGTGGGATTTGGCCCACATAAGTCTGAACTCATACTTTGGTTTTGGTTTTCTTTATTGCAGCTGACCGAGAGGCTCACAGGCCATCACAGAGCCCTCCGAGGCAGACTCATTTCAGGTGCAACGTGGATCCACATCGCCGATCATCCAAAAGATAAGTCGGGGGCCACGGCCTGGAGATGGGAGAGTATCAGGTTGGGAGTTCTTGCGCCAGATTTAAAAATTGGCAGTGGGAAAAGCAATCTTCTCCAAGGGCCTCTTAGGACAGGTAAAGGGAGAGGCTCTACTTTTGATGGCAGATGTCAGGCGGGCAGTGCAGAACAGCTCTGGTCTGTCTGGTGTTGTCTCGTGTGCCGTGTTACCTGGTGTGTCTTTGGGGTCCCTTTTGCCTTCTCCCCTCGAGACCCTCACCACAAGCATGATGTGTCGTGTTTCTTGTCCCCCCTGTTTGTCACGTTCTCTGTCACGGGTGTGTACACACATTTGTGCCGGAGCTGTTCTGCCCTGCCCATGGCCTGCTGCAGTAGGACAAACCATAGGGAGTGGGAATTTGTAATGTGGGGTGTACTTGGGCTCTGGATGCTGTTCCTAGATTGACATAAGGTGTTTGCAGCTTGTGAGTTACCCTGGTTTTGTTTGACATAAGTTCTAACTTTCTTTCAGGTGCAGATGCATTCCACGTGTGGCAGAGGGTCAGGGTTAGGAGGTGCCGGGCCTTCTTAGGAGCGCGGTGAGTAGCAGAGTGGTGGGGTTTTGGCTGATGCGGTGCCAAGATCAGGCACTGATGTTTGGTTCTCTTTAATCTAGCTGTCTGAGAGACACCAGCCCGGTGGCAGCAGGACCTTCCCAGGTGACGAGGTGGCCTTTCTTTTGCACCTGACAGGGACCAGCATCCCCAGATGTCTGAGAGATAAGTAGAGGGCTGTGACCCACAGAGGGGATGAAGGCATGGTGCTGGTTTGGGAATTACTGGGAGGGGTTTTTGAGTCCAATTTGGAGGGGGGGGGGGTGTTCATGAGGTGGCCCCTTAGGCCCCATAAAAGCCACGTCTCACTTTTGATCACAGTGCTGAGGAGCGCAGGGCAGAGCAGTCCCGGGGTGTCTCGTGTCCTTTGTCTGTTGTGCATTACGTGTTGTTTGTGTATGCCATGTCTTTTACCTTAGGGGGGCCTGTCAGAAACCTTGGCATCCTTGTTAGCATCTGTGATCTCTGCATTCCTTGGCCTGGCACCCGGGCCATAGAACTTTTGACTGGGGAGCTCAGACAGGCATCAGACTCTCTTCTGTCTTTGGAAGCATCTAGTCAGGTGTTTTGTCAGGTCTTGTTCTGAGCTGTCCGGACAGCTATGCCCCACCTGGATCCATTATGGTGGATTAGGACTTGTAAGCATGTGAGGGCAGGCAGAGGATTCTGACCATAGGATTCCTAGGCATCGATCTTTGCTGTTCTTGGAATAAATCCTTCAGTTAGCATCTTCTTCCTCCAGGGTTCTCTGAGCCTCATCAGCTGACCGTCAGTTTGAACTCAGTCATCTCCTTTTGCATTCTCTCAGTCCTTGCAGCCATTTTCCTTGCCAAGAGATGTCTGTTCCTGTTGTGTCCCCGTTGTCTGTCCTGTCCTGTCCTGCCTGTCCTGTGTCACGGGTGTCTGCACACATTTGTGCCGGGGCTGCTCTGCCCTGCCGCACAGCCTGGTGCAATAGGAGAAGTCCTGGGGACTTGGCATTTGTAATGTGGGGTGTAGTTGGACTCTAGATGGGATTTGTAGATGGACACATCATATCTGGAGCTCTTCAGTTATCCTGCAACAGTGTGACTCTTGTCCTAACTTTTTTTCCAGAATCAGATGGATTAAATCTGTGCCAGGGGGCCCCATCCCGGGTGAGGGGATTGCCCCGAGCAGGTGAGGCCCCATTTGTCTCTGCAGCAGAAGTGTGTATGGTGACTGTGTTACAGCTCTGTTCTTTGTCTTTCTTTTTAGGAAGTAACTCTGGATACCAGCAGCCAAGGTGAGCAGCGGAGAGAAGTGGTTGTTATTGCTCAGCTCTGAAGCACAACAATTTTTCAGCAGATTCATTGTGTCAAAAGAGGGATCTGCCCAGTGTCAAGGATGATGTTTGGGATTGAGGCTTCAGGTGAGTTGAGGATGGTGACTGGGAGAGGGAGGGTGATCAGGTATCCAGTAAGGAGTTCTTGGGAGGGGGTTTGCAGGCAGCAGGGTGAGAAAGGGTGTTTATTTGTTTATTTGAGGGCCCCCCCAACACAAGGCTGTTCAGAAGCCTAGCAGAGGCATTGCCATGTCTTACAGCACACAAGGTCATCCACTGCAGTCACAGCAATGCCATTTAACTTTGCCTTTCTCTAACCTAGGTGCCACTCCTATGGAAGGCCACATCCTTGGAATCAGGATGAAGCTGGAGCCTGAGGGAGCCAGGCACGCTCAGGAAAGGGCAAGTAGCTGCCTTGCTGGGATTTGGCCCACATAAGTCTGAACTCATACTTTGGTTTTGGTTTTCTTTATTGTAGCTGACCGGGAGGCTAACAGGCCATCACAGAGCCCTCCGAGGCAGACTCATTTCAGGTGCAGCGTGGATTCCCCTCACCAATCATCCAAAAGATAAGTTGGGGGCCATGGCCTGGAGATGGGAGTGTAGCAGGTTGGGAGTTCTTGGGGCAGAGTTAAAAAGCAGCAGAGGGAAAAGCATTCTTCTCCAAGGGCCTGTTAGGACAGCTAAAGGGAGAGGCTCTTCTTTTGATGGCAGCTTTCAGGCGGGCAGTGCAGAACAGCTCCGGTCTGTGTCCTGTTGTCTGGTGTGCTGTGTTCCCTAGTGTGTCTTTGGGGTCCCTTTTGCCCTCTTCCCTCGAGGCCCTCACCACAAGCATGATGTGTTGTGTTTGGTGTCCCCCTGTTTGTCACGTTCTGTGTCACGGGTGTCTGCAGGTATTTGTGCCGGAGCTGTTCTGCCCTGCCGCATGGCGTGCTGCAATGGGACAAGCCTGGGGAGTTGAAATTTGAATGTGGGCTCTACTTGGGCACTAGGTGCTATTCCTAGGTTTACATAAGGTGTTTCCAGCTTGAAAGTTAAAGTTATTGTGGAGGTGTGTGACATATGTTCTAACTTTCTTTCAGGTGTGGATGCATTGCATCCATGGCAGAGGGTCAGGGTTAGGAGGTGCTGGGCATTCCTAGGAGCATGGTGAGTAGCAGACTGGTGGGGTTTTGGCCGAAGCGGTGCCAAGGTCAGGCACTGATGTTTGGTTCTCTTTAATCTAGCTGTCTGAGAGACACCAGCCCGGTGCCAGCAGGACCTTACCAGGTGACGAGGTGGCCTTTCTTTGCACCTGACACAGGCATCCCCTGATGTCTGAGAGATAAGCAGAGGGCTGCAACCCTCAGAGGGGATGAACGTGGGGTGCTTTGTCAGGACTCCCTGAGGTGGGGGTCTGAGTTGGCTCTGGCAATGAGGTTAGCCAAGATGTTGCCCCTTAGGCCCCATAAAAGCAAAGTCTCCCTTTTGGTCACAGTGCTGAGGTGCGCAGCAGGGCAGAGCAGTCCTGGTGTGTCTTGTGTCACTTGTGTATTGTGTGTTTTCCTGGATATCTCATGTCTCTTATCTTAGCCCTGTGAGGGGCCTTTCAGAAACCTTTCCTAGCATCCGTGATCTCAGCGTTCCTCGCCCTGGCACCCATGCCATAGATCTTTTGACTGGGGAGCTCACACAGGCATCAGAAATGCATCTCTCTTTAGAAGCGTCCAGTCAAATGTCTTGTCATGTCTTGTTCTGAGCTGTACGGACAGCCATGCTGCGCAATGATCCATTATAGCAGAGTAGGACTTGTAAGGATGTGAGGTTAGGGAGAGGATTCTGACTGTAGGATTCTCGGGCATCCATCTTTGCAGTTTTTGGAATAAATCATTCTGTTTGCATCTTCTTCCTCCAGGGTTCTCTGAGCCTCATCAGCTTGCCATCAGCTTCAACTCTTCTTCTTTTGCATTCTCTCAGTCCTTGCAGCCATTTTCCTTGCTAAGAGATTTCCGTTCCTGTTGTGTCCCCAGTGTTTGTCACGTCTTGTCTGTCCTGTGTCACGGGTGTCTGCACACATTTGTGCTGGAGCTGCTGTTCTGCCCTGCTGCAATATGAGAAGTCTCGGGGACTTGGAATTTGTAATGTGTAGTTGGATTCTAGATGGGATTTGTAGATGGACACAGGATACGTGGAGCCCATAAGTTATCCTGCAGCCCTTTCACTTTCATCCTAACTTTCTTTTAGTTGCAGAAGGATAAATCCAGGGCAGAGCCCCCCATTCTGGGTGAGGGGATTCCCCTGTGAAGGTCAGTCACTGTTTGTCTATGCAGAGGAATCATAAATTGTGGCTGCTGCAGCTCTGCTCTTTGTCTTTATTTTTAGGAAGTCAAGGCAGAGAGCAGCTGTCAAGGCTGAGTGGGCAAGGTGAGCATTCAGTAGGGTACCGAAACAGTTGTTATTGCTGAGGTCTCAGTTTCTGGTGCAGCTCTAGGTATGTATTATTCCTCTTTTTATTTTAGATGGACTGCTTGCCATCTATCCTAGCCCAGCATGCCCATGCCAGGTGGGTTCAAGCTTAAGGTAGCAGTGTGGCATACTTGTCAGGGTTGGGAGGTTGTGTTTTCACAGTATCTCAGCATGCTTTTCTGCTTTGTTTCTTTGCAGGTGCTGTCGCTGCCCTAGGCATGCCGGGGAAGAGAGGAGGGCAGGTGACTCGGAGTTTAGGCGGGCTGATTCCTAGGTGAGCGTTATGCAGCAGCATGCTAAGTGTGTACATTTTCTTTTTGCAGGTATCTTCCAGGCGGCCTCTGGAGTCAAATCAAGACTTGAGGTGAGCTGGGGCAGGGGTGCGAAGGAGTCCCGGGGATTACTGTTTTTGAGGGCAATAGTCACGTTTTCTGTTTTGCCTTAGGTACCCTGGGCAGGCTTGTAGCCACAGCTTGGAAGCGGCAGCACCGAAGCGCACACATTGAGAACGTCTCAACGTCCACGTCCGACCGAGGATGGATTTTGTCTGCTTGTCTTCCAAAAGCTAAGTGTCGGGGCCAGTGGTTGGGAGAAGGGGAAAAGCCTTTACTATCACAGGAGGCAATCTGATGTCAGCTTAGCGGAGAGGTCTGTAGTGGGACAGGCTCCCTGGAAGTAAAGGGAGAGGGTTTCTCCTCAGCCTCACCAGAGCCTTTGCCGGGCAGGGCAGTTCCTACCCATCTCCACATTCTCGTGAACTTTGCGTCATCTGCCTTCCTCGACTTGAAGTCGTCACGGCTCTTTCCCCCGTGGAGCTTGCCTTCAGGTCCGGAGCTGTAGCCGCAGTCACCTGGCAGTCCGCTTCCTTCTCTAGGCTTGCTGAGCCTCTCGAGCATCCTCCTAACTGCTTCGGCCCTAACTTCCTTTAATGAGTTGCATTTCATCATCACGTGCTGTTGTCATAGGGCTTCCTTTCCCTTGGCCTCATTGGCCTCTGGCTCGTCTTGTGCTAGGACTCTCGGGTCCCTAAAGGGAAAGTGCCAAGCAGTTGCAACTTGTCTCTGTGTTATGTCATCTGTGTCTATGTTATGGTGTGTGTGTCCATTGTCTTCCACGGCATAGGCCTTTGTTACATCTCAATGCTTTATCGGCTCTCTTCTGTGCCATGTTCTACTCACATTCCTTGCCGGATATCCCTTATTCCAGCATCTTTACATTTTTACTCTTTGAGACAGGAATGTCTCACAGGGACAAGATGTTCTCATCCATCTTCCTTCTCACTATCAGCTTTGGTAGTGGGTTTTTTTCCATTTTCTTGAACTTCTAGAGGGAGCATCTTACACCCTCCTCACGTGACTGCAGTAGTTCTATAGGTTCCATCTTCTCAAAGGATACAGGGCTCAATAAGTAATCTTCCAGAGAGTTTTCTTAAGTCGTGGTTTATATTGTATGTTCCTATGTTGGCTTATATTGTATGTACTTACATACAGTATAAGTACGTACAGTATAAGCCAGCATAGGTACATGCAATGTAAGTGCATCGCCTTATATTGTCTGTACTTACACTGCATGTAAGCATGTCGCCTTATATTGTGTGTACTTACACTCTGTGTACACTTGCACTGTATGCGTCAGCTTATATTGTGTGTAGACTGTACCACTTATGATCGGAGCTGCCCTGCCCTGGCACATAGTCACAGTTAGGTAGAACAGTTATAACAACTTTACTGTTCATCTGTCTTTTGTGGGATTTTGGGTAGAAAATTCATCAGTCCAGAGTGGGGACAAGTCCTAGCTGTCAGATAGCCACTTGTTGACCCTTCCTGTTGTCTCACAGGTCGCCGAGGCTGCTGATTTCCCCAGGATCTGCCATTTAGCTCAAGGAGCGGCAGCCAGAAGATGTGTCAAAGCACCTTCTTCAGCATCTCAGAGAAGGGCCACAGTGAGCGTGTAAGAAGGAGTGTGTGTGAGAGCACGTGGCTGTGTCTGTCTGCTCGTCTCTGCGTGTGTGAGCGCATGCTGACTGGATTTAACCTTGTGTATATGACTTTTGCTTTTCAGGTTTTGCAACTCATTGTTAAATTGAGAATAAAAAATCCCCAGCTGCCTTCCACCCTGGCTGCTTTTTTTTTTTTGGTCCCGGCCAAGTAAAAACCCAGAAAAATACTCCAAGATAGGCTAGAAAAGGCCCAAAAAACCCAGTAAAAAAACCCAAGATGGGCAAGAAAAACCCAGAAAAAAGCAGAAAAAACCCCAAAATGGGCAACAAAGAAACCCCACAAAAATCCAGGAAAAAAACTGCAAGATGGGGAAGAAAAAAATCAAGAAAAAACCCAGAACAATCCCAGGGAAAAAATCTCAAGAGGGGCAAGAGCAAACCCGGGAAAAAAAGCTAAAAACCCCAAGATGGGCAAGAAAAAACCAGGAAAAAAAAACCAAGATGGGCAAGAAAAGCCCAGAAAAAACCAAGGAAAAAAACCAAACATGGGCGAGAATACCCAGAAAAAAACCCCAAGATGGGCAAGAAAAACGGCAGAAAACACCCACAGAAAACCAGGAAAAAAACCTCAAGATGGGCAAGAAGAATCCCAAAAAACCCCCACAAGATGGACCAGAAAAAACGCAGGAAAAACCAGGAAAAACCAGGAAAAATAAACCAGGAAAAAAAAACGGAAAAAAAATCCCAAGATGGGCAAGGAAAAACCCAGAAAAAAACCAAGAACAAAAACCCCAGAGTGGCAGGAAAAAAACGCAAAAAAAAAAAACCAAGATGAGCAAGGAGAAGATCCTCAAAAAACCCAGAAAAATCACAGAAAATCCCCCCAAGATGGGCAAGAAAAAAAGCAAGATGGACCAGAAAAAAACCTGAAAAAACCAAGGAAAAAAAAAAAAAAAGGAAAAAAAAAAAGGGAAAAAAACCACCAAGATGGGCAAGAAAAAACCCAGAAAAAAACCCAGAAAAAAAATTCAAGATGGGCAAGAATAAATCTGGAAAAAACCCCGCAAGACTGGCAAAAAAACCCCAGGAAAAACTCCAAATTGGGAAGAAAAAAACTGTCGTAAAAGGTGCCGTAAAGCACGACTGTCGTAAAAGGTGCCATAAATCGCGACTGTCGTAAAAACGTCGTAAAGCACGACTGTCGTAAAAGACGTCGTAAAGCACGACTGTCGTAAATACGGCCGTAAAGCACGACTGTCGTAAAAGACGTCGTAAAGCGCGACTGTCGTAAAGACGTCGTAAAGCACGACTGTCGTAAAAGACGTCGTAAAGCACGACTGTCGTAAAAGGTGCCGTAAAGCGCGACTGTCGTAAAGACGTCGTAAAGCACGACTGTCGTAAAAGGTGCCGTAAAGCGCGACTGTCGTAAAAGACGTCGTAAAGCACGACTGTCGTAAAAGGTGCCGTAAAGCGCGACTGTCGTAAAAGACGTCGTAAAGCGCGACTGTCGTAAAAGACGTCGTAAAGCACGACTGTCGTAAAAGGTGCCGTAAAGCACGACTGTCGTAAAAGACGTCGTAAAGCGCGACTGTCGTAAAGACGTCGTAAAGCACGACTGTCGTAAAAGGTGCCGTAAAGCACGACTGTCGTAAAAGACGTCGTAAAGCACGACTGTCGTAAATACGGCCGTAAAGCGCGACTGTCGTAAAAGGTGCCGTAAAGCGCGACTGTCGTAAAAGGTGCCGTAAAGCGCGACTGTCGTAAAAGACGTCGTAAAGCGCGACTGTCGTAAAGACGTCGTAAAGCGCGACTGTCGTAAAAGACGTCGTAAAGCACGACTGTCGTAAATACGGCCGTAAAGCACGACTGTCGTAAAAGGTGCCGTAAAGCACGACTGTCGTAAAAGACGTCGTAAAGCACGACTGTCGTAAAAGACGTCGTAAAGCGCGACTGTCGTAAAAGGTGCCGTAAAGCACGACTGTCGTAAAAGACGTCGTAAAGCACGACTGTCGTAAAAGACGTCGTAAAGCGCGACTGTCGTAAAAGGTGCCGTAAAGCACGACTGTCGTAAAAGACGTCGTAAAGCACGACTGTCGTAAATACGGCCGTAAAGCGCGACTGTCGTAAAAGGTGCCGCAAAGCGCGACTGTCGTAAAGACGTCGTAAAGCACGACTGTCGTAAAAGGTGCCGTAAAGCACGACTGTCGTAAAAGACGTCGTAAAGCACGACTGTCGTAAAAGGTGACGTAAAGCGCGACTGTCGTAAAGACGTCGTAAAGCACGACTGTCGTAAAAGGTGCCGTAAAGCACGACTGTCGTAAAAGACGTCGTAAAGCACGACTGTCGTAAAAGGTGCCGTAAAGCGCGACTGTCGTAAAAGACGTCGTAAAGCGCGACTGTCGTAAAGACGTCGTAAAGCGCGACTGTCGTAAAAGGTGCCGTAAAGCACGACTGTCGTAAAAGACGTCGTAAAGCGCGACTGTCGTAAAAGACGTCGTAAAGCACGACTGTCGTAAAAGGTGCCGTAAAGCACGACTGTCGTAAAAGACGTCGTAAAGCACGACTGTCGTAAATACGGCCGTAAAGCGCGACTGTCGTAAAAGGTGCCGTAAAGCGCGACTGTCGTAAAGACGTCGTAAAGCGCGACTGTCGTAAAAGACGTCGTAAAGCACGACTGTCGTAAATACGGCCGTAAAGCACGACTGTCGTAAAAGGTGCCGTAAAGCGCGACTGTCGTAAAGACGTCGTAAAGCGCGACTGTCGTAAAAGACGTCGTAAAGCACGACTGTCGTAAATACGGCCGTAAAGCACGACTGTCGTAAAAGACGTCGTAAAGCGCGACTGTCGTAAAAGACGTCGTAAAGCACGACTGTCGTAAAAGGTGCCGTAAAGCACGACTGTCGTAAAAGACGTCGTAAAGCACGACTGTCGTAAATACGGCCGTAAAGCGCGACTGTCGTAAAAGGTGCCGTAAAGCGCGACTGTCGTAAAGACGTCGTAAAGCGCGACTGTCGTAAAAGACGTCGTAAAGCACGACTGTCGTAAATACGGCCGTAAAGCACGACTGTCGTAAAAGGTGCCGTAAAGCACGACTGTCGTAAAAGACGTCGTAAAGCGCGACTGTCGTAAAAGGTGCCGTAAAGCGCGACTGTCGTAAAAGACGTCGTAAAGCACGACTGTCGTAAATACGGCCGTAAAGCACGACTGTCGTAAAAGGTGCCGTAAAGCACGACTGTCGTAAAAGACGTCGTAAAGCGCGACTGTCGTAAAAGGTGCCGTAAAGCGCGACTGTCGTAAAAGACGTCGTAAAGCACGACTGTCGTAAATACGGCCGTAAAGCACGACTGTCGTAAAAGACGTCGTAAAGCACGACTGTCGTAAAAGGTGCCGTAAAGCGCGACTGTCGTAAAAGACGTCGTAAAGCGCGACTGTCGTAAAGACGTCGTAAAGCGCGACTGTCGTAAAGACGTCGTAAAGCACGACTGTCGTAAAAGGTGCCGTAAAGCACGACTGTCGTAAAAGACGTCGTAAAGCACGACTGTCGCAAAGACTGCCGTAAAGCGCGACTGTCGTAAAAGGTGCCGTAAAGCGCGACTGTCGTAAAGACGTCGTAAAGCGCGACTGTCGTAAAAGACGTCGTAAAGCACGACTGTCGTAAAAGGTACCGTAAAGCACGACTGTCGTAAAAGACGTCGTAAAGCACGACTGTCGTAAATACGGCCGTAAAGCGAGACTGTCGTAAAAGGTGCCGTAAAGCGCGACTGTCGTAAAGACGTCGTAAAGCACGACTGTCGTAAAAGGTGCCGTAAAGCACGACTATCGTAAAAGACGTCGTAAAGCACGACTGTCGTAAAAGGTGCCGTAAAGCGCGACTGTCGTAAAGACTGCCGTAAAGCGCGACTGTCGTAAAAGGTGTCGTAAAGCGCGACTGTCGTAAAAGGTGCCGTAAAGCGTTACTGTGCGAATTGTTCCGAAGAGCCGAACTTAAATGAGTTTAGACCAAGAGCCGAACCAAGCTGAACCTAGCCGAGTTTCATTAAACAGAACTGAACGTCGCCGCACCGCTGTGCCTGCAGTGCGCCTGTGCAGACAGCAGGGGGCGCTGTGCCTGCAGCGCGCCGGTGCACACAGCAGGGAGCGCTGTATAAAGTAAGTATGAAATATCAACTATCTATAAGAAGGAATAAACGCTCTATGTCACGTGCAGCAGTAGAAAATTTCAGGTTCCCAGGAAATAAATAGTTTTCTTTAAATCATTTTCATTTTGGAGTTTTTTTAATCCCAGATAGCCTGAAAGTTTCTACTGCTGCTTTTTTATTCTAAAGCTAGAAATGAAAACCAAGATTAGAAATACAGGGAAAGAAAGAAAGAAAGGAAGAGAAAGAAAAAAAGAAAATAAGGAAAGGAACTGAAAGGAAGAAAGAAGGAAGGAAGGAAGACAGACAAACAAAACCAAAAACAAGGAGGGCAAGGAGAAACCTAGGGGGGAAAAAAAGAAAAAGAAAAGAAAAAAAAAAAAACAACAAAAAACAAACCCACAGAAGAAAACCAAGATGGGTAAGAAAAATCCCTGAAAACAGACCAGAGAAAAACCCCAAGATGGGCAAGAAACAAAATCACAACAAAAAACCAAGATGGGGAAGAAAAAAAAAAAAAAACAAACTGAAAAAAAACCCCCAAGGGGGGCAAGGAAAAACCAGAATAAACACCAAAATGGGCAAGAAGAAACGAAGAAAAAACCCCAAGAAATGCCAGAAAAAAATCAAGGAAAAAGGGAGTAAAAGCCCCAAGAAACAAGGCAAGAAAGAGAGGCAATAAAGGGCACAAAAACTCAAGACAAAAAAAAACAAAAACAAGACATGCCAGAAAAAGGTACGAAAATGGTTCTGCCAGGTGCGATCAAGGTGAGCGGGTTCAGATTCAGGTCCAGGAGATGAACAAGTGTCAGATTAGCTTGGGGCACTGCTGAGCAACGCAGCTGTGACAGGATTTATGTCTAAATACAGTTTAAATGAATTGGGGATTGTTTGGCTTTTATTGGGGTATGGGCTGGAGATTTCATAAAAAATATAAAACTAGAAATGCAAATATATCAGATATATGTCGATATCAATAAATATTTAATATATATTTATATAAGTAAAAGAAATATATTGTGTCAAAAGAATGTATCTATTATTATATAAAAAGGTATTCTCTCCAATATATATATCTATAAATATAACAAATGAAAATTACAAATATAGATGTGAATAGAATTATGACAAACAAAATTATTTTTAAAATTTTAAATGTGTTTTAAAGAAAGGGGTGTCTTAGCTTTTTATGTCATTAGAGGCAGGGGTTTTATTTTAAATAATATAAGTACTATAGAAATGTAAATCGACATACAGAAATATATCTTTATATCTCTATATATTTATTATATAATACCAAACTATGAATAGAAATAGAAATCTATGTAAGTAACATGAAGAGATGCAATATATAATATAATTTTTATTATACAGTAATATAGATTCTAAATATACATGTGAATATAAATATGAAAAATATATGATGGGGGCTGGGAGCAGCCCAGGTGTGAGTGTGAGGATGATGAGGGGGTGGCTCCTGCCAGGGCGAGGCTGTTTTAGGGGGAGGCTTTGCCTCAGCTCCCTTTTGCATGGAGCTGCTGAGTGGAGGGGTTTATGGGCCGCTCCCGGCACTGTCTCATGGAAGGACTGCGAGAGCTTCTCACAGGGTCGGGGGGAACACCTGGATGCCTCCCAGACCCAAGCTGCCACCTCACCTGAGACGAGCTCGTTTGAGAGTCCCAAGCAGCTCCATCAATCTGCAACAAGGAACCTGGGGCGCTGAGTTTTGCTTACCTGGGCAAAGGGTCAGCATTAGTTTTAGAGAGCCGGTGGCCCGGAGTGGCTGTCTGTGTGACTTCTGATATTCTGCCTTGCACAGGATGCCTCCTAGATGTAAGCTGCCACCTCAGCCAAATCGAGCTCATTTGAGAGTCCCAAGTACCACCAGCAATCTGCAACAAGGAACCTGGGCGGCTGAGTTTGGCTTACCTGAGAAAAGAGACAGGACTAGTGTTCAGGAGCCTGTGGCCCGGAGTGGCCAGCCGTCTGCCTGCTGAAATTCTGCATTGCGCAGTATGCCTCCCAGACCCAAGCTGCCAGCACTGGAGAGTCAGGCTGCTTTGAGGGCCCCCAAATGTGTCCAGCAATCTGCCATAAGGAACCTGAGCTGGTGAGTTACACTTACCTGTGTAAAGGGCAGCATTGGTGTTGAGGACTCAGGGGCCCTTAGGGACAGGCTGTCTGCTGAAATTCTGCATTGCGCAGGCTGCCTCTCAGAGCCAAGCTGCCACCTCAGCCGAGTCGAGCTCGTTTGAGAGTCCCAAGCGCCTCCACCAATCTGCAACTAGGAACATGGGGGGCTGAGATTTTCTTACCTGGGTAAGGGGCAGCATTAGTTTTCAGGAACCTGCGGCCTGGAGGGGCCGGCTGCCTGCTGAAATTTCACATGGCGCAGGATTCCTCCCAGAGCCAAGCTGCCACCTCACCTGAGTCAAGCTCATTTGAGGGTCCCAAGCGCCTTGAGCAATCTGCCACCAGGAACTTGGGCTGCTGACTTTTGCTTACGTGGGGAAAGGGTCAGCCCTAATGATCAGGGGCCTGTGGTCTGAGTGGCTGGCCGTCTGCCTGCTGAAGTTCTCCAGTGCGCAGGATGCCTCCCGGATCCAAGCTGCCACCTCAGCTGAGTCGATCTTGTTTGAGAGTCCCAAGCGCCTCGAGGAATATGCCACCAGGAACTTGGGCTGCTGACTTTTGCTTTCCTGGGGAAAGGGTCATCATTAGTTTTCAGGAGCCTGTGGCCCGGAGTGGCTGTCTGTGTGCCTTCTGAAATTCCGCATTGCGCAGGATGCCTCCCAGATGTAAGCTGCCACCTAAGCCGAGTCGAGCTCGTTTGAGAGTCCAAGCACCACCAGCAATCTGCAACAAGGAACCTGGGCATCTGAGTTTTGCTTATCTGGGGGAAGTGTCAGCATTACTGTTCAGGAGCCTGGGGACCAGAGTGGCCGGCTGTCTTCTGAAATTTAAGATTGTGCAGGATGCCTCCCAGACCCAAGCTTCCCCCACTGTAAAGTCAGGCTGGTTTGAGAGTCCCAAGTAACTCCAGCAATCTGCCATCAGGAACCTGTGCTGGTGAGTTACACTTCCCTGTGTAATGGGCGGCTTTGATTTTCAGGGCCGAGGGGCCCTTAGTGGCCGGCTGACTTCTAAAATTCCACATTATGCAGGATGCCTCCCAGACCCAAGCTGCCACCTCACCTGAGTCAAGCTCATTTGAGAGTCCCAAGCGCCTTGAGCAATCTGCCACCAGGAACTTGGACTGCTGACTTTTGCTTACGTGGGGAAAGGGTCAGCCCTAATGATCAGGGGCCTGTGGTCTGGAGTGGCCGGCCGTCTGCCTGCTGAAGTTCTCCATTGCGCAGGATGCCTCCCAGACCCAAGCTGCTGCCACAGCCGAGTTGAGCTCGATTGAGAGTCCCAAGCGCCTCGAGGAATATGCCACCAGGAACTTGGGCACCTGACTTTTGCTTACCTGGGGAAAGGGTCAGCATTAGTGTTCAGGAGCCTGGGGACCGGAGGGGCCGGCTGTCTTCTGAAATTTAGGATTGCGCAGGATGCCTCCCCGACCAAAGCTGCCACCACCGCAAAGTCAGGCTGGTTTGAGAGTCCCACGTAACTCCAGCAATCTGCCATCAGGAACCTGTGCTGGTGAGTTACACTTCCCTGTGTAAAGGGCGGCTTTGGTTTTCAGGGCCCAGGGGCCCTTAGTGGCCAGCTGACTTCTGAAATTCCACATTGCGCAGGATGCCTCCCAGACCCAAGCTGCCCCCACCGTAAAGTCAGGCTGGTTTGAGAGTCCAAAGTAACTCCAGCAATCTGCCATCAGGAACCTGAGCTGGTGAGTTACACTTCCCTGTGTAAAGGGCGGCTTTGGTTTTCAGGGCCCAGGGGCCCTTAGTGGCCGGCTGACTTCCGAAATTCCACATTGCGCAGGATGCCGCCCAGAGCCAAGCTGCTGCCGCAGCCGAGTTGAGCTCGATTGAGAGTTCCAAGCGCCTCGAGGAATATGCCACCAGGAACTTGGGCTGCTGACTTTTGCTTACCTGGGGAAAGGGTCAGCATGACAGTTCAGGAGCCTGGGGACCAGAGGGGCCGGCTGTCTTCTGAAATTTAAGACTGCGCAGGATGCCTTCCCGACCAAAGCTGCCACCACCGCAAAGTCAAGCTGGTTTGAGGGTCCCCAGTGTCTCCAGCAATCTGCCATCAAGAACCTGAGCTGGTGAGTTACACTTCCCTGTGTAAAGGGCAGCTTTGGTTTTCACGGCCCAGGGGCCCTTAGTGGCCAGCTGACTTCTGAAATTCCATATTGCGCAGGATGCCTCCCAGACCCAAGCTGCCCCCACCGTAAAGTCAGGCTGATTTGAGAGTCCCAAGTAACTCCAGCAATCTGCCATCAGGAACCTGTGCTGGTGAGTTACACTTCCCTGTGTAATGGGCGGCATTTGGTTCCAGTGCCCAGGGGCCCTTAGTGGCCGGCTGGCTCTTCATATTCTGCAGTGCGCAGGATGCCTCCCCGACCAAAGCTGCCACCACCGCAAAGTCAGGCCGGTTTGAAGGTCCCAAATGGGCCCAGCAATCTGCCATCAGGAACCTGAGCTGGTGAGTTACACTTCCCTGTGTAAAGGGCGGCTTTGCTTTTCAGGGCCCAGGGGCCCTTAGTGGCCGGCTGACTTCTGAAATTCCACATTGCGCAGGATGCCTCCCAGACCCAAGCTGCTGCCACAGCCGAGTTGAGCTCGATTGAGAGTCCCAAGCGCCTCGAGGAATATGCCACCAGGAACTTGGGCTGCTGACTTTTGCTTTCCTGGGGAAAGGGTCAGCATGACTGTTCAGGAGCCTGGGGACCGGAGGGACCGGCTCTCTTCTGAAATTTAGGATTGCGCAGGATGCCTCCCAGACCCAAGCTGCCCCCACCGTAAAGTCAGGCTGGTTTGAGAGTCCCACGTAACTCCAGCAATCTGCCATCAGGAACCTGAGCTGGTGAGTTACACTTCCCTGTGTAAAGGGCGGCTTTGGTTTTCAGGGCCCAGGGGCCCTTAGTGGCCGGCTGGCTCTTCATATTCTGCAGTGCGCAGGATGCCTCCCCGACCCCAGCTGCCGCCACCGCAAAGTCAGGCTGGTTTGAAGGTCCCAAATGGGCCCAGCAATCTGCCATCAGGAACCTGAGCTGGTGAGTTACACTTCCCTGTGTAAAGGGCGGCTTTGATTTTCAGGGTCCTGGGGCCCTTAGTGGCCGGCTGACTTCTGAAATTCCACATTGCGCAGGATGCCTCCCAGACCCAAGCTGCTGCCACAGCCGAGTTGAGCTCGATTGAGAGTCCCAAGCGCCTCGAGGAATATGCCACCAGGAACTTGGGCTGCTGACTTTTGCTTACGTGGGGAAAGGGTCAGCATGACTGTTCAGGAGCCTGGGGACCGGAGGGGCCGGCTGTCTTCTGAAATTTAGGATTGCGCAGGATGCCTCCCCGACCAAAGCTGCCACCACCGCAAAGTCAGGCTGGTTTGAAGGTCCCAAATGGGCCCAGCAATCTGCCATCAGGAACCTGTGCTGGCGAGTTACACTTCCCTGTGTAAAGGGCGGCTTTGGTTTTCAGGGCCCAGGGGCCCTTAGTGGCCGGCTGACTTCTGAAATTCCACATTGCGCAGGATGCCTCCGAGACCCAAGCTGCCACCTCAGCCGAGTCGAGCTGGTTTGAGAGTCCCAAGCGCCTCCACCAATCTGCAACAAGGAACCTGGGGGTTGAGTTTTGCTCACCTGGGTACAGGGTCAGCATGTGTCTTCAGGAGGCTGGGGACAGGAGTGGCCGGATGTCTGCTGAAATTTCACATTGCACAGGATGCCTCCCAGACCCAAGCTGCCACCACCTAAAAGTCAGGCTGGTTTGAGGGTCCCAAATGGCTCCACCAATCTGACATCAGGAACCGGAGCTGGTGAGTTCCACTTCCCTGTGTAAAGGGCATTATTGGTATACAGGGCCCAGGGGCCTTTAGTGGCCGGTTGCATTCTGAAATTCTGCAATGCGCAGGATCCCTCCCAGACCCAGGCTGCCACCTCACCTGAGTCGAACTTGTTTGAGACTCCCAAGCTCCTACAGCAATATGCCATCAGGAACCTGGGCTGCTGAGTTTTCTTCTTCTGGGAAAGGGCTGGCAGTGGTGTTCCGGAGGTCTTGCCTGGAGTGGCTGTCTGCCTGCTGAAATTCCGCATTGCGCAGGATGCCTGCCGGACCAAGGTGCCTCCACCGCAGAGTCAGGCTGGTTGAAGGGTCCCAAATGGCCCCAGAAATCTGCCATCAAGAACCTAAGCTGGTGAGTTACACTTCCCTGTGTAAAGGGCAGCATCTTTTTTCAGGGCCCAGGGGCCCTTAGTGACCTGCTGCGTGCTGAATTTCTGCATTACGCAGGATGCCACCCTGACCCAAGCTGCCACCGCTGCAGAGTGAGGAGGCTTTGAGGCTCCCAAATGGCTTCAGCAATCTCCCATCAGGAACTTGGGGTGCTGAGTTTTCTTCTTCTGGGACAGGGCTGGCATTTGTGTTCAGGAGGCCCTGACTGGATTGGCTGGCTGCTGCTGATATTTCTGCTTTGCCAAACGTGCCTCCCAGACCGAAGCCGGCACCAGTTCCAACTCCAGCTGCTTTGTCCTCGGCACGTGTCTCCTGCCATCTGCCATCAGGAACCCAGGTGGCTGGGTTACATTTCCCTGCATAATGGGCGGCATTTTTGTCCAGTGCCCAGGGGCCCTTAGCGGCCGGCCGCCTGGTGAAATTCCACATTGGGCAGGATGCCTCCCGCACCCCAGCTGCCACCACCGCAAAGTCAACCTGGTTTGGGAGTCTCAAGTGGCTCCAGCAATCTTCCTTCAGGAACCTGAGCTGCTGAGTTACACTTCCCTGTGTAATGGGCAGCATTGGTGTCCCGGGCCCTTAGTGGCCCGTAGTGGCCTGCTGTGTCCTGAAATTCTGCATTGGTCTGGATGCGTCCCAGCCCCAAGCTGCCACCTGTGCCTAGCTGATCTTTTTGAGAGTCCCAAGCGCCTCGAACAATATGCCACCAGGAACTTGGGTGGCTGAGTTTTCCTTATCTGGGAAAAGGGACAGGACTAATTTTAAGGATCCCGTGGCCCGGAGCAGCCGGCTGTCTGCCTGCTGAAGTTCTGCATTGCTCAGGATGCCTCCCCAACCAAAGCTGCCAACTCACTCGCGTCGAGCTCATTTGAGAGTCCCAAGTGCCTCCACTAATCTGCAACAAGGAACCTGGGGGGCTGAGTTTTGCTTACCTGGGAAAAGGGACAGCACTAGTGTTTAGGAGCCTCTGGTCCAGAGGGGCTGGCTGTCTGCCATCTGAAATTCTGCATCGCACAGTATGCCTCCCAGACCCTAGCTGCCTGCACCGCAAAGTCAGGCTGGTTTGAAGGTTCAGAATGTCCCCAGCAATCTTCCATGAAGAACCCGAGCTGGTGAGTTACACTTACCTGGGGTAACGGGTGGCATTTGTGTCCAGGGCGCAGGGGCCCTTTGTGGACGGCTGTCTGGTGAAATTCTGTATTGTGCAGGATCCCTCCCGGACCCAAGCTGCCACTGCCGCCTAGTCAGGCTGGTTTCAGGGTCCCAAATAGCTCCAGCAATATTCCATCAGGAACCTGGGCTGCTGAGTTTTCTTCTTCTGGGACAGGGCTGGCGTTGTTCAGGAGGCCTTGCCTCGAGCGGCTGACTGCCTGCTGAAATTCTGCATTGCCAAATGTGCCTCCCAGACCCAAGCCGGCACCAGTTCCAAGTCCAGCTCCTTTTCCCTCGGCACGTGTCTCCTGCCATCTGCCATCAGGAACCCGGGTGGCTGAGTAACGCTTCCCTGAGAAATGGGCTGGCCTTCCTGTTCAGGGGCCGGGGGCCCTTAGTGGACGGCTAGCTCCTGAAATTCCGCATTGCGCAGGATGCCTCCCAGATCCAAGTTGCCATAGGTGCCGAGTCGAGATGGTTTGAGACTCCCAAGCGCCTCCAGCAATTTGAAATCAGGAACCCGGGTTGCTCGGTTTTCTTTACCTGGGAAAAGGGTCAGCATTAGTGTTCAGGGGCGTTTGGCCCGGAGTGGCCGGCTGTTTGCCTTCTGAACTTCTGCATTTCCCAATCTGCCTCCCAGACCCAGTTGGCCCCTGTCCCAATACCAGCCGCTTTGGCCTCGGCACGTGTCTCCTATCTCCCATCAGGAACCTGGCAGCTGAGTCACGCTTACCTGAGAAAAGGGCTGGTGTTCACATTCAGGGCCCAGGGGCCCTTCGTGGCCATCAGCCGGCTAAAATTCTGCATTGCGCAGGATGGCTCCCAGACCCAAGCTGCCACCACCGTACAGTCAGTCTCGGTTGAGGGTCCCAAATGGCTCCAGCAATATTCCATCAGGAACCTGGGATGCTGAGTTTTCTTCTTCTGGGAAAGGGCCGGCAGTGGTGTTCAGGAGGCCTTGCCCGGAGTTGCTGGCTGCCTGCTGAAAGTTCTGTATTGCCAAATATGCCTCTTCGAGCCAAGGTGGCACGAGTTCCAACTCCAGCTGCTTTTTCCTCAGCACGCGTCTCCTGCCGTCTGCCATCAGGAACCTCGGCCGGTGAGTTACACTTCCCTGTGTAAAGGGCTGCCTATTGTGTTCAGGTCCTAGGGGCTGTCTGCCTACTGACCTTTTGCCTTGCGCAGGTGCCCCCTAGACCTCAGGTGGAATCAGTTCCAACTCTAGCTGGTTTCACAGTGCTAAGTGGCTTCTGTAATCTGCCATCTCGAATGTGATCTGGTGAGTGTGGATTGATAGGGGAAAAGGCCGGTCTCTGTGTTGAGGGGCCAGTTGTCCGGAGAGGCCCATCGCCTGCTGAACTTCTGCATTGCAGAGGATGCCTCCCGGACTCTAGCTGCCACCACTGCAAAGTCAGGCTACTTTGACAGCGCCCAGCGTCTCCCGGAATCTGCCATCAGGACCCTGCGCCGTTGAGCGTCGTTTCCCAGGGCAACGGGTCAGCATTTTTTTTCAGGCGCCTCAGGCCCAGCGTGTTCCGCTGCCTGTTGAAATTCCCTATTGCACAGGATGCTTCCAGGTCGTAAGCTGGCACAACTTGCAGGTCAGGCTGGTTTGAGTGTCTTAAGGCGCTCCCGCAATCTGCCATCAGGAACGTAGTCTGTTGCATTTTCTCTCCAGGGAAAAGACCTAGCTTTGGTGTTTGGGTGCCCGTGGCCTGGAGCGGCTGTTTGGCTCCTAAAATTCTGCATTGTGTCAGATGCCTTGCAGACCCAAGCCGGCAGCAGTGAACACTCAGGCTGCATTAACAATAACAAGCGCCTTCTGCAAAGGGACACCAGGAACCCGGAACGGTTAGTTTTGTTTACCTAGGAAACGGGGTGGCATTTTTGGTCAGGACTCAGCCGCCACGAGTGCCCAGCCGGCTCCTCATATTTTGCATGGCACAGGATGCCTCTCAAGCCCACACCGGCACCTCTGCAAAATCAGGCTGCGTAGTCAGTCCCAAGCGCCTCCTCTGAACCAACCCGGGCAGGTGAGTTTCGTTTGCCAGGGGAAAGGGCCAGTGTTCGCGTTCACGGGCCTGTAGCCCGGAGCGGTGCGGTGTCTCCTGAAATTCTGTTTTGTGAAGTATGCCTTCCAGATTCCAGCTGGCACCAGGGACACCTCAAGGTACTTTGGTAGTGCCAAGTGCCTCTTGCAAATCGCCATCTTGAACCTGAGTTAGTTAGCTGTCATTGCTAGGGAAAAGGGCCAGCACCGGCGTTCAGAGGTCTACGGACCAGAGCGGCCGGCCGCTTGCTGGAAAACGTGCCTCGCGCCAGACGTCTCACAGACACAAGCCGTCACCACTGGAAAGTCAGGTCAGTTTGTGAGTCGTAAGTGCCTCCTGCAAACCTTCCCCAGCTGTCCCTCGTTGTTAAGGGTTTTGATTGACAGAAAAAATTCTGTTTTTTCATTGCTTGAGGAATTTAAATTGAGGAGAACCCTTCGTTTCACAATATTTTCGGAGAACGAATTATAGGGTAGAATTAGTTTATTTGTCACGTTATCAGTTTCAGTGGACCTAACTGCCCCGCTGTCTAATTTCTATGGGTTCACTTGAAGGAAGCTGTGTCTTTTTCAGCATTTTTAGGATTTAAGTATTCATTTCTGGCCACTTTTTTTCCGTGCCTTTGGAGCCGGTATCTTAGAGAAGAGCGAGCCCGGCGTGTACTTAACACATAAGCCACCCAGGAGGTTTTTTTTCTCATTTTTATTTCTAATGCAGTTAGGCCTAATTAGGAGTCCCAATGGGAGTTAGACTATTTATGTCATTATCCTTCTTCTCCACCCTACTCAGTCCTACATGATGTTCTACTTAGCAATTACCAAAGACTAATTATGTAAGGCAGCAGCTTATCACCCAATGTATCTATCTATGTAACCTTAAGAAAAAGTTTAATGTCTTACCAGTTTTCTGTTCTTCTGCTGCAAGTAGTCGCTGTGAAAATGGAAAGCACTGTTTTTTCAATGAAGAGCTTTCTTCTTTAACAAGCCCTTTGCTCCTCTTGAATTTGAGTCAGAGGAGCCAAACTGCTGCAGCTCTTCTGAGGGCTTTTATACCCGGTGGGATTAGTCCCCTCCCTTTTCCAGGGCATCATGGGAACAAGAGGCGGGCACTATCAGGGGTATATTAACCCCAGCCTTGACTGGGGGCCTTCATTCCCTCCCTGGGAACTGCTGGGGTAAGAGCTCTCCTCTCATTTCAGTGAAGAGTCTCTTTTAGCTTATCTCAGCTCATTTTCAGCAGGTGTTTCTGGGCATCTAAAGTAACAGAGGCTTGGGAAATACAGTGAAGAAAACGCCATGGAATACAGGGAGTATTTAGGTTTGTGGTTTTGAGTTTTGTGTTTAGGGGGGGTAAAGTATGTTTGTAGTTTCTGGTTTTGTTCTTGTGTTCGTTTTTTTTTTTTTTTTTCTTCCATTGTTTTTAGTAGGAGGGCAGCTTTCACAGATTCCAGGGTGTGTCAACTCCAGTACATTTTTCAGCAGATTAAACCTGTCATAAGAGGGATTGTCCCTGTGTCCAAGAAGATGCGTGAGATTGGGGCTTCAGGGGATTTGAGAATTGAGAGTAGGTGAAGTGAGGGTGAGTAGGTATCCAGTTGGGAGTTCTTGGGGGGGGTTTGTAGGCAGCAGGGTGTGAAAGGGTGTTTATTTGAGGGCTCCCCCACCCAAGGTTTTCAGAAGCATAGCAGGGGCATTTTCATGTCTTTCTCACACAAGGTCATCCACTGCAGTCACAGGAATGCCATTTGACATTCCCTTTGTTTAACCCAGTTGCCATTCTGAATAAAGGCCGCAGCCTTGGAGTCAGGATGAAGCTGGAGCCTGAGGGAGCCAGGCCCACTCAGGAGAGGGCAAGTAGCTGCCTTGCTGGGATTTGGCCCACATAACTCTGGACTCACACTTTGGTTTTGGTTTTCTTTATTGTAGCTGACCGAGAGGCACGCAGGTCATTACGAGGCCCTCGGAGGCAGACTTATTTCAGGTGCAACGTGGATTCCTATCACCCATCATTGAAAAGATAAGTCGGGGGTCACGGCCTGGAGATGGGAGAGTAGCCCATTTGGAGTTCTTGGGCCAGATTTAAAAATCAGCAGAGGGGAAAGCAATCTTGTCCAAGGGCCTCTTAGGACAGCTAAAGGGAGAGGCTCTACTTTTGATGGCAGCTTTCCGGCGGGCAGCGCAGAACAGCTCCGGTCTGCGTCACGTTGTCCACTGTGCCGTCTTCCCTAGTGTGTCTTTGGCATGCCTTTTGCCTTCTCCCCTTAGAGGCCCTCAAAACAAGCATGATGTCTCGTGTTTCTCGTTCCCCTGTTTGTCACGTTCCGTGTCACGGGTGTCTGCACATATTTGTGCCGGAGCTGTTCTGCCCTGCCGTGTAGCCTGCTGCAATAGGACAAGCCCTGGGGAGTTGGAATTTGTAATGTGGGCTGTACTTGGGCTCTAGATGCTCTTCCTAGATTTACATAAGGTGTTTGCTGCTTTTGAGTTACCCTGGTGGTGTTTGACATATGTTCTAACTTTCTTTCAGGTGCAGCTCCATTCCAGGTGTGGCAGAGGGTCAGGGTTAGGAGGTGCCGGGCCTTCTTAGGAGCGCGGTGAGTAGCAGAGCGGTGGGGTTTTGGCCGATGCGGTGCCAAGGTCAGGCACTGATGTTTGGTTGTCTGTAATCTAGCTGTCTGAGAGACACCAGCCTGGTGCCAGCAGGACCTTCCCAGCTGACGAGGTGGCCTTTCTATGCACCTGAGACGGACTGGCATCCCCAGATGTCTGAGAGATAAGTAGAGGGCTGTGACCCACAGAGGGGATGAAGGCATGGTGCTGGTTTGGGAATTACTGGGAGGGGTTTTTGAGTCCGATTTGGAGGTGGGTGGTGTTCATGAAGTGGCCCCTTAGGCCCCATAGAAGCCACGTCTACCTTTTGATCCCAGTGCTGAGGAGCACAGGGCAGAGCAGTCCCGGTGTGTCTCGTGTCACTTGTCTGTTGTGCATTATGTGTTGTTTGTGTATGCCATGTCTTTTACCTTAGGGGGGCCTGTCAGAAACCCTGGCATCCTTGTTAGCATCTGTGATCTCTGCATTCCCTGGCCTGCCAGCCTGGCCCCAGAACTTTGCACTGGGGAGCTCAGACAGGCATCAGACTCTCTTCTCTCTTTGGAAGCATCCAGTCAGGTGTCTTGTCAGGTCTTGTTCTGAGCTGTCCGGACAGCTATGCCCCACCTGGATCCATTTTGGTGGATTAGGACTTGTAAGAATGTGAGGGCAGGCAGAGGATTCCGACCATAGGATTCTTAGGCATCCGGTTTTGCTGTTCTTGGAATAAATCCTTCAGTTACCTTCTTCCTCCAGGGTTCTCTGAGCTTCATCAGCTCACCATCAGTTTCAACTCGGTCATGTCCTTTTGCATTCTATCAGTCCTTGCGCCCATTTTCTTTGCCGGTAGATTTCTGTCTGTGTGTTGTGTGCTTTGTTTGTCATGTCCTGTCTGTCCTGCGTCACGGGTGTCAGCACACATTTGTGCCGGAGCTGCTCTGCCCTGCCGCATAGCCTGGTGCGATAGGAGAGGGCCCGGGGACTTGGAATGTGTAATGTGGGGTGTAGTTGGACTCTAGGTGGGATTTGTAGATGGACACAGGATATCTGGAGCTCCTCAGTTATCCTGCAACAGTTTGACTCTTGTCCTATCTTTTTTTTCAGATTGAGATGGATTGAATATGTGTCAGAGGGCCCCATCCCGTTGAGGGGGTTGCCCCGAGCAGGTGAGGCCCCATTTGTCTCTGCAGCAGAAGTGTATATGGTGACTGTGTTAAAGCACTGTTCTTTGTCTTTCTTTTTAGGAAGTCAATCTGGATACCAGCAGCCAAGGTGAGCAGCGGAGAGAAGTGGTTCTTATTGCTCAGCTCTCAAGAACAACAATTTTTCAGCAGATGGATCATGTCGCAAGAGAGATCTGCCCAGTGTCAAGGATGATGTTTGAGATTGAAGCTTCAGGTGAGTTGAGGGTTGTGACTGGGAGAGAGAGGGTGCTCAGGTATCCAGTTAGGAGTTCTTGGGAGGGGGTTTGCAGGCAGCAGGGTGAGAAAGGGTGTTTATTTGTTCATTTGAGGGCCCCCCCCCACAAGGCTGTTCAGAAGCCTAGCAGAGGCATTCCCATGTCTCGCAGCACACAAGGTCATCCACTGCACTCACAGGAATGCCATTTAACTTTGCCTTTCTCTTACCCAGGTACCGCCCCTAATGCAGGCCACAGCCTTGGAATCAGGATGAAGCTGGAGCCTGAGGGAGCCAGGCACACTCAGGAGAGGGCAAGTAGCTGACTGGCTGGGATATATCCCCCATAATTCTGGACTCATACTTTTGTTTTGGTTTTCTTTCTTGTAGCTGACCAAGAGGCTAACAGGCTATCAGGGGCCCTCCGAGGCAGACTCATTTCAGGACCAACGTGGATTGCCATCACTCATCATCCAAAAGATAAGTTGGGAGCCTTTGCCTGGAGATGGGAGTGTAGGAGATTGGGAGTTTTTGGGCCAGATTTAACAACTAGTGGAGGGAAAAGCAATCTTGTCCAAGGGCATGTTAGGACAAGTGAAGGGAGAGACTCTACTTTTAATGGCATCTTTTAGGCGGGCAGTGCAGAACAGCTCCGGTCTGTCTGGTGTTGTGCCGTGTGCCTGTTACCTGGTGTGTCTTTGGGGTCCCTTTTGCCTTCTCCCCTCGAGGCCCTCACCGCAAGCATGATGTGTCGTGTTTCACGTCCCCCTGTTGGTCACGTTCCGTGTCACGGGTGTCTGCCCATATTTGTGCCAGAGCTCTTTTGCCCTGCCGCCAGGCCTGCTGCAATAGGACAAACCCTGGGGAGTTGGAATTTGTAATGTGGGATGTACTTGAGCTCTAGATGCTCTTCCTAGATTTACATAAGGTGTTTGCTGCTTTTGAGTTATCCTGGTGGTGTTTGACATATGTTCTAACTTTCTTTCAGGTGCAGCTGCATTCCGGGTGTGGCAGAGGGTCAGGGTTAGGAGGTGCCGGGCCTTCTTAGGAGCGCGGTGAGTAGCAGAGCGGTGGGGTTTTGGCCGATGCGGTGCCAAGGTCAGGCACTGATGTTTGGTTCTCTTTAATCTAGCTGTCTGAGAGACACCAGCCCGTTGCCAGCAGGACCTTCCCAGCTGACAAGGTGGCCTTTCCATGCACCTGAGACGGACTGGCATCCCCAGATGTCTGAGAGATAAGTAGAGGGCTGTGACCCACAGAGGGGATGAAGGCATGGTGCTGGTTTGGGAATTACTGGGAGGGGTTTTTGAGTCCGATTTGGAGGTGGGGGGTGTTCATGAAGTGGCCCCTTAGGCCCCATAAAAGCCACGTCTCACTTTTGATCACAGTGCTGAGGAGCGCAGGGCAGAGCAGTCCCGGTGTGTCTCGTGTCCTTTGTCTGTTGTGCATTATGTGTTGTTTGTGTATGCCATGTCTTTTACCTTAGGGGGGCCTGTCAGAAACCTTGGCATCCTTGTTAGCATCTGTGATCACTGCATTCCCTGGCCTGGCAGTCCACCCACAAAACTTTTGACTGGGGAGCTCAGACAGGCATCAGACTCTCTTCTCTCTTTGGAAGCATCCAGTCAGGTGTCTTGCCAGGTCTTGTTCGGAGCTGTAGGGACAGCTGTGCCTCACCTGGATCCATTTTGGTGGATTAGGACTTGTAAGAATGTGAGGGCAGGCAGAGGATTCTGACCATAGGATTCCTAGGCATTGATCTTTGCTGTTCTTGGAATAAATCCTTCAGTTAGCATCTTCTTCCTCCAGGGTTCTCTGAGCCTCATCAGCTCACCATCGGTCTCAGCTCGGTCATCTCCTTTTGCGTTCTCTCAGTCCTTGCAGCCCTTTTCCTTGCCAAGAGATGTCTGTTCCCGTTGTGTCCCCGTTGTCTGTCCTGTCCTGTCTGTCCTGTGTCACGGGTGTCTGCACACATTTGGGACGGGGCTGCTCTGCCCTGCGGCATAGCCAGCTGCGATAGGAGAAGTCCTGGGGACTTGGAATGTGTAATGTGGGCTGTAGTTGGACTCTAGGTGGGATTTGTAGATGGACGCAGGATATCTGGAGCTCCTCAGTTATCCTGCAACAGTTTGACTCTTGTCCTACCTTTTTTTTCAGATTGAGATGGATTAAATCTGTGCCAGAGGGCCCCATCCCGGGTGAGGGGATTGCCCCGAGCAGGTGAGGCCCCGTTTGTCTCTGCAGCAGAAGTGTGTATGGTGACTGTGTTACAGCTCTGTTCTTTGTCTTTCTTTTTAGGAAATAAATCTGGATACCAGCAGCCTAGGTGAGCAGCGGAGAGAAGTGGTTGTTATTGCTCAGCTCTCAAGAACAACAATATTTCAGCGGATCGATCATGTCGCAAGAGAGATCTGCCCAGTGTCAAGGATGATGTTTGAGATTGAGGCTTCAGGTGAGTTGAGGATTGTGACTGGGAGAGGGTGGGTGCTCAGGTATCCAGTTAGGAGTTCTTGGGAGGGGGTTTGCAGGCAGCAGGGTGAGAAACGGTGTTTATTTGAGGGCCCCCCCACACAAGGCTGTTCAGAAGCCTAGCAGAGGCATTCCCATGTCTCGCAGCACACAAGGTCATCCACTGCACTCACAGCAATGCCTTTTAACTTTGCCTTTCTCTTACCCAGGTGCCACCCCTAATGAAGGCCACAGCCTTGGAATCAGGATGAAGCTGGAGGCTGAGCGAGCCAGGCACACTCAGGAATGGGCAAGTAGCTGAGTGGCTGGGGTATGTCCCCCATAATTCTGGACTCACACTTTGGTTTTGGTTTTCTTTCTTCTAGCTGACTAAGAGGCTAACAGGCTATCACGGGCCCTCCGAGGTAGACTCATTTCAGGACCAATGTGGATTGCCATCACTCATCATCCAAAAGATAAGTCGGGGGCCTTGGCCTGGAGATGGGAGTGTAGGAGATTGGGAGTTTTTGGGCCAGATTTAACAACTAGTGGAGGGAAAAGCAATCTTGTCCAAGGGCATGTTAGGACAAGTGAAGGGAGAGACTCTACTTTTGATGGCAGCTTTTAGGCGCGCAGTGCAGATCAGCTCCGGTGTGTCTGGTGTTGTCATCTGTGCCTGTTACCTGGTGTGTCTTTGGGGGTCCCTTTTGCCCTCTTCCCTCGAGGCCCTCACTGCAAGCATGATGTGTCGTGTTTCACGTCCCCCTGTTTGTCACGTTCCGTGTCACGGGTGTCTGCACATATTTGTGCCGGAGCTCTTTTGCCCTGCCGCCTGGCCTGCTGCAATAGGAGAAACCATGGGGAGTTGGAATTTGTAATGTGGCCTGTACTTGGGCTCTAGATGCTCTTCCTAGATTGACATAAGGTGTTTGCTGCTTTTGAGTTATCCTGGTGGTGTTTGACATATGTTCTAACTTTCTTTCAGGTGCAGATGCATTCCAGGTGTGGCAGAGGGTCAGGGTTAGGAGGTGCCGGGCCTTCTTAGGAGCGCGGTGAGTAGCAGAGCGGTGGGGTTTTGGCCGATGCGGTGCCAAGGTCAGGCACTGATGTTTGGTTCTCTTTAATCTAGCTGTCTGAGAGACACCAGCCCGTTGCCAGCAGGACCTTCCCAGCTGACGAGGTGGCCTTTGTCTGCACCTGAGACGGACTGGCATCCCCGGATGTCTGAGAGATAAGTAGAGGGCTGTGACCCACAGAGGGGATGAAGGCATGGTGCTGGTTCAGGAATTACTGGGAGGGGTATTTGAGTCCGATTTGGAGGTGGGGGGTGTTCATGAAGTGGCCCCTTAGGCCCCATAAAAGCCACGTCTCACTCTTGGTCCCAGTGCTGCAGTGCGCAGGGCAGAGCAGTCCCGGTGTGTCTCGTGTCATTTGTCTGTTGTGCATTATGTGTTGTTTGTGTATGCCATGTCTTTTACCTTAGGGGGGCCTGTCAGAAACCTTGGCATCCTTGTTAGCATCTGTGATCTCTGCATTCCCTGGCCTGGCACCCAGGCCATAGATGCGATTCTGATACCTGTCTGAGCTCCCCGGTCAAAAGTTCTCTCTTTGGAAGCATCCAGTCAGGTGTCTTGTCAGGTCTTGTTCTGAGCTGTCCGGACAGCTATGCCCCACCTGGATCCATTGTGGTGGATTAGGACTTGTAAGAATGTGAGGGCAGGCAGAGGATTCTGAGCATAGGATTCCTAGGCATCGATCGTTGCTGTTCTTGGAATAAATCCTTCAGTTAGCATCTTCTTCCTCCAGGGTTCTCTGAGCCTCATCAGCTGACCGTCAGTTTGAACTCAGTCATCTCCTTTTGCATTCTCTCAGTCCTTGCAGCCATTTTCCTTGCCAAGAGATTTCTGTTCTTGTTGTGTCCCCGTTGTCTGTCCTGTCCTGTCTGTCCTGTGTCACGGGTGTCTGCACACATTTTTGCCGGCGCTGCTCTGCCCTGTTGCCTAGCCTGGTGTAATTGGAGTAATCCTGCGGACTTGGAATTTGTAATGTTGGGTGTACTTCGACTCTAGATGATATTCCTAGGTTGATAGAAGGTTTTTGCAGATTTTGAGTTATCCTCCTGGTATTTGACCTATGTTCTTACTTTCTTTCAGGTGCAGGTGCATTGCATCCATGGCTGCGCATCCCATTGTGGGTGAGGGGGTTCCTGAAATCAGGTTAGTCAACAGTTGTCTGTGCAGGGTGTGTGCTAAGTGTGACCCTGTTACAGGTCTGTTCTTTGTCTTTATTTTTAGGATGCAAAGCTGGATCTCAGCAGTCAAGTTCAAGAAGGCAAGGTGAGCAGTGACCAGTAGCCTTCCTTGTTGCTGAGGTCTCACTTTCCGGGGCCAGTCTAAGTCTCCATTCTTGTTTTTGTGCCTTAGTCAAGCCGCTCTGAGCACGTCAAGCTGCCATCCCCCACCAGATGAAGGACTGGGTTTGCTGACTTTGTCAGCCCTGTCTTCTGGGTAGGTGTCTGGATCCACTGAGGAATTCCGGTAAGTCGGGCAAGTAGGGATGAGGAGCGTGGGTCCATGCAGTTTTGAGCAATCCCACATCATCTCCTGTCCTCTTCATGCAGGTGTACTCTGTGATGGTGGCATCGGTGTCTCAGCATGGTGATGTGTGTGACTCCAGGCGATCGGCCATTGGTAGGACAACAGTGAGTAGCAGACTTGTGGCTTTTGGCCCATGCGGTGCCAAGATCAGGCACTGATGTTTGGTTTTCTTTAATCTAGGTGTCTGAGAGACACCAGCCCGGTGGCAGCAGGAACTCCGCAGCTGCTGAGGCCGCCTTATTTCGCACCCGATACAGAGCAGTATTGCCAGATGTCTGTGAGATAAGTAGAGGGCTATGAACCACAGAGGGGATGAAAGTGGGGTGCTAGGTCAGACTCCCAGGGTGGGGGGTTTGAATTGGCTCTGGAGATGAGGGTAGCCAACATGTGGCCCCTTAGGCCTCACAAAAGCAAAGCCTCAGTTTTGGTTACGGTGCTGAGGCGGGCAGCAGGGCAGAGCAGTCCCGGTGTGTCTTGTGTCCCTTGTCTTTTGTGTGTTGTCTGTCTGGATATGTCATGTCTCTTTATCTTAGCACTATGAGGGGCCTCTCAGTAACCTTTCCTAGCATCCGTGATCTCAGCGTTCTTTGCCCTGGCAGCCGTGCCACGGATCTCTTCACCCGGGAGCCCAGACAGGCATCAGAATTGCATCTCTTTTTAGAAGCAGTCTGTCAGAGGTCTTTTCAGGTCTTGTTCTCAGCTGTATGGACACTTGCACCCTGCAAGGTTCCGTTATGGCCGATTAGCACTTGTGAGCATGTGAGCTGAGTTAGAGCATTGTGACTCTAGGGCTCCTGGGCATTCATCTTTGCAGTTCTTGGACCGAATCATTAAGTTTAGCATTTTCTTTTGCCAGGCATCTCTGAGGCTCATCAGCTCACCATCAGTCTAACTTTGGTCATCTCATTTTTCATCTTATCAGTCCTTGCAGTCATTTTCCTTGCCTACAGGTTTCTGTGTGTGTTTTGTCCTCGTTGTTTGTCTCGTCCCGTCCCGTGTCACGGGTGTCCGCACACATTTGTGCCGGAGCTGCTCCGCCCTGCCCCGTAGCCGGGTTCAATCGGGGGCGTCTCGGGGGCTTCTAATTTGTAATGTGGGGTCTAGTTGGCCTCTAGATGGGATTTGTAAATGGACATGACATGTCTGGAGCCTCTAAGTTATCCTGCAGCCCTTTGACTTTTCTCCTAACTGTCTTTCAGATGCAGAAGGATCAAATCCAGGGCCGAGCCCCGCATCTAGGGTGAGGGGCTTCCCCCAAGCAGGTCAGTCACTGTTTTCCTCTGTAGAGGAAGCATAAATTATGGCTGTCACAGCTCTTTTGCCTTTCCTTTTAGGAAGTCAAGGCAGAGAGCTGCAGTCCAGGCCAGCGGGCAAGGTGAGCATTGCGTAGCGTACACACGTAGTTTTATTGCTGAGGTCTCAGTTTCTGGCGCAGCTCTAACTGTCTCCTCTTGTTTTCTTTCTTTTTTTTTATTCTTTTAGGTGGTCCACTTGTGATCTATCCCGGCCGAGGATGCTCATGCGAGGCGGATGCAAGCCTAAGGTATCGGTGTGGCATACTTGTCATGGTAGGGAGGTTGTGTTTTCCCAGTATTTCAGCATGGTTTTTTGCTTTGTTTCCTTGCAGGTGCTGTCGCTGCCCTAAGCATGACCAAGGAACAGAGGAGGGCAGGTGAGTCGGTGTTTAGGCAGGGTGAGTCATAGTGGAGGGTTATGCAGCAGCACCCTAAGTGTGTACATTTTCTTTTTGCAGGTGTCTTCTGGGATGCCTCCTGAGTCAAATCAAGTTTTGAGGTGAGCTGGGCCTGCGGTGCGGAGGAGTTGCAGGGATTACTGTTTTTGAGGGCAATAGTCACATTTTCTGTTGTATCTTAGGTACCCTGAGCAGGCTCGTAGCCACAGCTGGGAAGCGGCAGCACCGAATCACACACATCGAGAACATCTCAACGCGCACGTCCGACCGAGGATGGATTTTGTCCGCTCGTCTTTCAAAAGCTAAGTGTCGGGGCGGCGGTCGGGAGAAGGGGAAAAGCCTTTACTATCACAGGGGGCAGTTTCACGTCAGCTTAGCTGAGAGGTCTGTAGCGGGATGGGCTCTTTGCAATTAAAGAGAGAGGGTTTGTCCTCAGCCTCACGAGAGCCTTTGCTGGGCAGGGCAGTTCCGACCCATCTCCACGTTCTCGTGGACTTTGCGTCGTCAGCTTTCCTCGACTAGGCATAGTCACGGCCGTTTCCCCCGAGGGGCTCGCCTTCGGGTCCGCAGCTCTCGCCACGGTCATCCGGCAGTCCGCTTCCTTCCGTCGGCCGGCCGAGCGTCTGGAGGGTCTCCCTAACTGCTTTGACACTAACTTCTTTTTGCAAGCTACATTTCATCATCACGTGCCATCATCACAGGTCTTCCTTTCCTGTGGCTCATCTTGCGTTTGCAATATCAGATCCCTAAGGGGAAAGTTCCCGCTTGCCTTTGCGTTAGGTCATCTGCGTCCGTGTTATGTTGCGTGCGTCCATTGTCTTTCACGCCTAAGGCCTTTCTTACGTCTCGACGCTTTGTCGGCACTAATGTGTGCTATATTGCCTATATTCTACTCATGTGCCTTTCATGATCTTTCTTATTCTGCCCTCTTTATCTTTTTACTCTGAGCCAGGTAGGATTAGCGAAGATGTTCTCATCCGTCTTCCTTCTCACTACCAGCTGTAGTAGTGCTACAAAAAGGTAGTGCCTTTTTTCCCAATGACATTTTCTTTGACTTCTAGAGCAGTGTCTTATACCCTCCTGACGTGACTGCAGTAGTTCTATGGGTTCCATCTTCTGAAAGGGTATAGGTCTCAGGAATTCATCTTCCAGAGTGGTCTTAAGTCCTGTTTGTATTGTATCTATCTACCTATATTGTATGTACCTGTGTTGGCATATATTGTATGTAATTATATGGTATGTACCTGTGTTGGCTTATACTGTATGTACTTGTGTCAGCTTTTACTGTATGCACTTAGGTTGCGTGTACCTGTGTCGGCTTATACTGTATGTACTCATGTTGCATGTACCTGTGTTGGCTTATACTGTATGTACTTATATTGTATGTACTTGTGTTGGCTTATACTGTATGTACTTGTGTCAGCTTTTACTGTATGCACTTAGGTTGCGTGTACCTGTGTCGGCTTATACTGTATGTACTCATGTTGCATGTACCTGTGTTGGCTTATACTGTATGTACTTATATTGTATGTACTTGTGTTGGCTTATACTGTATGTACTTGTGTCAGCTTTTACTGTATGCACTTAGGTTGTGTGTACCTGTGTCGGCTTATACTGTATGTACTCATGTTGCATGTACCTGTGTTGGCTTATACTGTATGTACTTATATTGTATGTACTTGTGTTGGCTTATATTGCATGTACTTGTGTCAGCTTTTACTGTATGCACTTAGGTTGCATGTACCTGTGTTGGCTTATACTGTATGTATTCTATGTTGCATGTACATGTGTTGGTTTATCTTGCATGTACCTGTGTTGGCTTATAGTCTATGTACCTATCTTGCATGTACCTGTGTTGGCTTATACTGTATGTACTTATGTTGCATGTACATGTGTTGGTTTATCTTGCATGTACCTGTGTTGGCTTATACTGTATGTACTTATATTGTATGTACCTGTGTTGGCTTATACTGTATGTACTTATATTGTATGTACCTGTGTTGGCTTATATTGCATGTACTTGTGTCAGCTTTTACTGTATGCACTCTAGGTTGCATGTACCTGTGTTGGCTTATACTGTATGTACTTATGTTGCATGTACCTCTGTTGGCTTATCTAGCATGTACCGGTGTTGGCTTATACTGTATGTACTTATCTTGCTTGTACCTGTCTTGGATTATATTGTGTGTACCTGTGTTGGCTTATACTGTATGTACTTATAATGTATGTAAGTGCATTGCATTTTATTGTCCGTACTGGCACTTTGTGCATTGGCTTATATTATGCGTACCTATGTTGTACCACTTATGGTCGGAGCTGCTCTGCCCTGGCAGCTAGTCATAGTTAGGTGGAACAGTTATAGAAATTTTCCTGTTGCTTTGTGTTTTGTGGGGTTTTGGGTAGAAAACTTATCGGTTCAGAGCGGGGACAATTCCCGGCTGTCAGATTGGCACTTGCTGACCACTTTCTGTTGTCTCACAGGTCCCCGAGGCTACCGATTTCCCTAATCTACCATTTGATGTCAGGGAGGGGCAGCCAGAAGATGCGTCGAAGCACGTTCTTCAGCGTCTCAGGTAAGGGCCGCAGCGAGCGTGTAAGCGGGCAGAGTGTGTGAGCACGTGTGAGAGCCTGTGGCTGTGTTTGTCTGTGTGTGCTTGTCTCTGTGTGTGTGAGCACAGGGTGAGTGGATTTAACCTTGTGTGTGTGACGTTTGCTTTTCAGGTTTTTCAACTAATTTTTAAAATTAGAATAAAAAATCCCCAGCCGGGGGGTTTTTTTTTTTTTCCCCCCGGCTGGGTTTTTTTTTCCTCGGTCCCGGTCGGTCCGCGAGGCGACGTTCATCGCCAAAGTTTGGGCACGGAACGGCCAGGGACCGGGGTTTTCGTCAGGCAGGAGGATTTTTTGGGGGCTCCCGGGAACCACGTTCCCGAGGAGCGGTGTGAATGTGTGCTGAGGGTTAGCGGAGCGGTTGATGTGGGAGGTAGTGTGGGTTTGTGTGTAAGCTGAAGTGTGTGTATGTGTGTGTGTGTGCCTGTTGAAGCTCTGTAGGGTTGTAACCTTGTATGCTGTTTGCTTTTCAGGTTTTTCAACTCATTTTTAAAATTAGAATAAAAAATCCCCAGCTGGGGGGTTTTTTTTTTTTCCCCCCGGCTGGGTTTTTTTTTCCTCGGTCCCGGTCGGTCCGCGAGGCGACGTTCATCGCCAAAGTTTGGGCACGGAACGGCCAGGGACCGGGGTTTTAGTCAGGCAGGAGGATTTTTTGGGGGCTCCCGGGAACCACGTTCCCGAGGAGCGGTGTGAATGTGTGCTGAGGGTTAGCGGAGCGGTTGATGTGGGAGGTAGTGTGGGTTTGTGTGTAAGCTGAAGTGTGTGTATGTGTGTGTGTGTGCCTGTTGAAGGTCTGTAGGGTTGTAACCTTGTATGCTGTTTGCTTTTCAGGTTTTTCAACTAATTTTTAAAATTAGAATAAAAAATCCCCAGCCGGGGGGTTTTTTTTTTTTTTCCCCCCGGCTGGGTTTTTTTTTCCTCGGTCCCGGTCGGTCCGCGAGGGCGACGTTCATCGCCAAAGTTTGGGCACGGAACGGCCAGGGACCGGGGTTTTCGTCAGGCAGGAGGATTTTTTGGGGGCTCCCGGGAACCACGTTCCCGAGGAGCGGTGTGAATGTGTGCTGAGGGTTAGCGGAGCGGTTGATGTGGGAGGTAGTGTGGGTTTGTGTGTAAGCTGAAGTGTGTGTATGTGTGTGTGTGTGCCTGTTGAAGGTCTGTATGGTTGTAACCTTGTATGCTGTTTGCTTTTCAGGTTTTTCAACTCATTTTTAAAATTAGAATAAAAAATCCCCAGCCGGGGGGTTTTTTTTTTTTTCCCCCCGGCTGGGTTTTTTTTTCCTCGGTCCCGGTCGGTCCGCGAGGCGACGTTCATCACCAAAGTTTGGGCACGGAACGGCCAGGGACCGGGGTTTTAGTCAGGCAGGAGGATTTTTTGGGGGCTCCCGGGAACCACGTTCCCGTGGACCAATGATTGCTGGGGTTTAATTTAGTAGTTTTGGTGAGAGGGCTGGTGGGTTTGTGTGCTATTTGAAGCGAGTGTCTGTGGTGGATGAGTGTTGTTTTCTCTGTGGTTTTGTTGTTTTGGGTTTCCTGTAACCATAAATTAACATGTAATGGAAATAGCAAAAGGTTATCCGTTTGTGTTAATCTTTGTACTGCTTTGTACTGCTTTGTACTGCTTTGTACTGCTTTGTACTGCTTTGTACTGCTTTGTACTGCTTTGTACTGCTTTGTACTGCTTTGTACTGCTTTGTACTGCTTTGTACTGCTTTGTACTGCTTTGTACTGCTTTGTACTGCTTTGTACTGCTTTGTACTGCTTTGTACTGCTTTGTACTGCTTTGTACTGCTTTGTACTGCTTTGTACTGCTTTGTACATGTGAATTAGATTTTATTGTTGTGTCTATGGATTGTATCTGTGCTTGCATTTGTATGCACTGTTTCTATGTCTATGTCTTTTGCTGATTTCCTGTAATAAAGTTGAATCACCCCTAATAAAGATACCCCCTGCCCTTCCCTAAACCCCCCCTTTCCCCCACGGCTCCTGTCTTTTTTTGGTGTGGTTTTGTAATTTTTTTCCTCTGTGTTTCTTCCTTTTGCTCTTTACTTTCCTTTCCTATTTTTCACTTAACTTCCATCTGTCTCCCACCCTCTGTTTGTGTGTCTCTCTCTTTCTGATGCTATCTTGCTTCTGTAACTCTGTTCTCTTTCTCTCTTTACTTTGGACCTTATTTCTTTTCCTTTATAACTTTCCCCTGTGCTCTTCTTGCTTCTTTTTCTGTCTGCGTTCTCCTTTTCCTTGGTTTGTCTTTTTTTGCTCTTAGTCTTTTCCTTTTTCACTCTACCCTGAGTTTTTGCTGTAACTCTAACCCTAACCACTTTTTTTCCCTTTTAACTGCTGTTCTTCAGTTTTTCCATCCTCCTTTTCTTTTCTGTCTCTGTCTTGGTTTCTCTCTCTGTGTTTTCTTCTCCTCTGTCTCTCTGTCTTCTTTTTTTTCTCTGTGTTCTTTTTTCTCTGTCTTTTCTTCTGTCTGTTTTTCTTTCTCTGTCTTCTTTTGTGCCTCTCTATTTTCTTTATTCTCTCCTTTTTCTCCATCTCCTTTCTTTTCTCTCTCTTTCTCTTTTCTCTCTTTTGTCTGCTTTTCTCTTTTCTCTCTCTATTTTTCTCTCTTTCGTTTCTGTCTTCTCTCTGACTTTTTTCTTGTCTCACTTAATTTTTTTTTTCTGTCTCTTCTCTTTCTTTTCTCTCTGTCTCTTTCTTTTCTCTCTTTTTTCTCTCTTCTCTCTTTTCTCTCTTCTCTCTTTTCTCTCTTCTCTCTTTTCTCTCTTCTCTCTTTTCTCTCTTTTCTCTCTTCTCTCTTTTCTCTCTCCTCCCTCTCTCTCTCTCTCTTTCTTTTCTCTCTTTTTTCTCTTTTCTCTCTTTTTTCTCTCTTCTCTCTTTTCTCTCTTCTCTCTTTTCTCTCTTCTCTCTTTTCTCTCTTCTCTCTTTTCTCTCTTCTCTCTTTTCTCTCTTCTCTCTTTTCTCTCTCCTCCCTCTCTCTCTCTCTCTTTCTTTTCTCTCTTTTTTCTCTTTTCTCTCTTTTTTCTCTCTTCTCTCTTTTCTCTCTTCTCTCTTTTCTCTCTTCTCTCTTTTCTCTCTTCTCTCTTTTCTCTCTTCTCTCTTTTCTCTCTCCTCCCTCTCTCTCTCTCTCTCTCTCTCTCTCTCTCTCTTTTCTCTCTCTATTTCTAACTTTGTTTTCCTTTCTAGCTTTAGTTTTAAAAATGCAGCAGTAGAAACTTTCAGGCTCCCTGGGAGTAAAGCAAAAAAAAAAAAAAAAAAAAAAAAAAAAAAAAAAAAAATTATAAAACAAAGCATTTACTCCCCGGGAGCCTGAAAGTTTCTACTGCTGCAACAGACATATAGTTTTTCTTCTTTTTATATATAGTGTATATAGGGGACCCCCACCCACTCCTAATCAGTACCCCCAGCTGCCCCCAACCCAGCCTGATGAGTCACACCTGTCACTAGGCACCACCCCCATACCCAAGCACCCACCCCTAGCTGCCCCCCTGCCCCTGCACGCCACCTGCCATTAGCAAGCACCCACCCCCGCACAGCACTGAAACAGCGCCCCCTGCTGTCCGACTCGGCATAGTGCAATGACAGCGCCCGTTACAGCGCCCCCTGCCGTCCACAGCACCGCATATACCCTGCGCCACCGCGTGACGTCATGAGAGCGACACACCCCCGGAAGGCCCCCCCCCCCCCCCCCCCCCCCCCCCCGGGGCATAGCCGACCCTAACACTGCCCAATCGAAACCCCGGCACGCACCCCGCGCCCCTAAAGCCGCCCCCCGCCCCGCCGCCGGCCGCACGCGAGCCGGAATAGCCTCCCGGGGCCGCCGGGACCCTCGGCAACCCCCAAAAACCCCCCGAAACCCGAAAAAAAAATCCGGCCCGGCCGGCCGCCATTTTACCGGAAGTGACGTCATTCCGCTGGGCGCCGCCATTTTGTCCCCCTACCACACGCTCCCCTGGGCGCCGCCATGTTGTTATTCCCGGAAGTCACCCCTGGGCGCGGCCATCCTGTTGCCGGAAGTTAAAGCCGGGCGCCGCCATTTTGTTCCAAGTCACGTGACCACCGCCATGTTGAAAATAAATCACGTGACCACTGGGGGCCGCCATCTTGGATTAGGGTTAGTTTTACCGATTAATTTTACCAATTAGGGTCGCTTTTAACTAGGGTTAGAGGTTAGGGATTAAGGGATTAAGGGATTAAGGGATTAAGGGATTAAGGGATTAAGGGATTAAGGGATTAAGGGATTAAGGGATTAAGGGATTAAGGGATTAAGGGATTAAGGGATTAAGGGATTAAGGGATTAAGGGATTAAGGGATTAAGGGATTAAGGGATTAAGGGGGTTAGGGTTAGGGTTAGGGTTAGGGTTAGGGTTAGGGTTAGGGTTAGGGTTAGGGTTAGGGTTAGGGTTAGGGTTAGGGTTAGGGTTAGGGTTAGGGTTAGGGTTAGGGTTAGGGTTAGGGTTAGGGTTAGGGTTAGGGTTAGGGTTAGGGTTAGGGTTAGGGTTAGGGTTAGGGTTAGGGTTAGGGTTAGGGTTAGGGTTAGGGGTTAGGGTTAGGGTTAGGGTTAGGGTTAGGGTTAGGGTTAGGGTTAGGGTTAGGGTTAGGGTTAGGGTTAGGGTTAGGGTTAGGGTTAGGGTTAGGGTTAGGGTTAGGGTTAGGGTTAGGGTTAGGGTTAGGGTTAGGGTTAG